>NW_024881318.1:9652102-10077102 GCF_018691265.1 Tyto alba
ATGTAATGACCAGTTTTTCTGCTAACTCGGAAGAAAATGCCAAATCACATCCTTAGTTAGCCAAACATTGTACCTACAGTTTAAATGTCCCTGTTGACCAAAGCCATTCCCTCTTTTTAGCAGATGGAAAGGGACTCTGTTAACAGTATAATTTTTGATCACCAAGTTTTCAGGATACGTTTGGGATAAAGGCAGTTCTCCCATGAGAAGGGAAGCTCATTTTGTTTGTACCTGTAAACAGACTATGGTCTGACATTGTTGGAACAACTAATGCCAAAAGCCATCTAGCTTTGCACCTCGTCCTTTACATTTCTTCCTCTTTTTAACTGTTACTCATTTTTACAGCACCTCAGGTGTGTAAGGTTTTCTGAGCTGTCATAAAAACCAAGCGGTCCCAGTCCATTAGTGACGCGTAAAAGCTGTTTGCAGTTTTATGTCTGCTAGTTTAATCGACTTTTCTGCAGACTACCACATGGTGTTCCTTCCATTATATCACACTAAGGTATAGCAAGAGAGCATTCAGCATCAGTAGGATCTAAGCACAATGAGAAAGAGCCATATGAAAACTGAAGAGCTGCTATATGAGAAGCATTTCCCTTTTAAGCTGGTTTTAAGAGGTTTAAGACCCTCTCCTGCCTAAATGTTGTTAAAGGTGGATCCAAGTGGGACACTGCAGTCTGGCATAAAAATCAGACAACCTCCCAGAGAACAACAGGTATCATATTAGAAAGAAACCTACAGTTTGTTCCATAGCCATTCTGGCAGAAAAAAAAAAAAAAAAAAAAAAAAAAGGTACTGGATAGCTAAAAGAGATATATTATAACTAAAGCCAGTGTTAGAAAATTGGGCCACTGACGACATTGTCTCAAATCAGAGCCATCTCCCTGCCTGAGAAGAGTGAAGTCAACAGACAGTTCTTGAACAGGGAGACGAGGATTACATGCAGCTTAATGACTGTGGCACAAGACTGTAGGTCCTCCAGTTGTCTTTTGTTTAGAGAAAACTAAAGTCAATCCTGTCAATAACAAGCATTAAATCATTGATCTTGGAGACCCTAATGTGTCTGAGAAGTCCCAGAGATCATGTCTGGATCTGTGACGGTGTACAGTCCCCCTGTAATTAGAGGGGTCTAAGCAACCTACTAAATAAGGAAAAAAAAAAAAATGTTCTTATAGTAGTTATAAAGATCTTTAAGGAAATACTTTACAATTGGGAAAGCAGTCTTCAAATCATTTTAGATAGTTTTCTGAAAACATCAGCTCAATGCTTAGCAGTGGTTGAAATGGTTAATAGCATGTTAGTAATGAATAGAAAAGGAAATCGTAACTGAATGGAAAAATCCTGTGCTTGCAGGATGTTAATAGATCTCCCTGATAAGTTGTGGGCAGGAGGGGAAATTGTAGACTGCAAGTCTAAAATGCTGCATGCTGTTATGCTGTTTTACTTAATGCACTTAGCTGAGAGCACACTCTACCATTCTAATTCAGCAACACAGTTTTGGGAGTGAAAATTTGCCTGACCAAACTCAGTTAGTGACAGCCTTAAATGTAAAGACTGCCTACAAATATCAGCTAAGTAGTAAAAAAAATCAAGAGAGTGGAATCATTTGGGTCAAGTCTTGCATAACTGAATTAACAAAATGGGAGTCAGCTGTGGAAAATGTAAGATGAATATTTTGCATTTCAGCACCACTAAAACAGGCAGAGTAGGCATTTGAAAGGGAAATATCAAGAAATAGGCCTTGATACAGAGATGATGAAGATTTTTCCAATAGTGTAGGTAGATGGTAGGAGCTCTGAGTCTGCTTCTCAATCTGTTATGACAGTTTGCATCACTGTTGCTCCATTTATTCCAGATTTACACTTCAGTTAGCCTAGACAAGTATGAGGATTCCCAAAGTCCTATCTGTGTTACTAAATGTTCTCAGCATTTCTGCATTCACCCATGTGTGTCTGGTGCATATCCTGTGGTTCTGTGGGCTGAGATGCTTTAGTGTTATTTCCCATTGAGTTGTTTCATTATTTATCTGTCCCTGGAGGAGGATTTGTGGAAATGGCATTGGAGAACTGTCAGCACTTATATGTTCTTGTTTGCATCCTCTTGGCAAAGTGAGTTCCAGATCAAGCAGAGTACAGCTCAGACTTCAATTCATATCCCAAGTAAACATATTTACAAAGAGCAAAGACTACACACTTCAGGGTTTTACACGCATTTGGGAGGTGGGAGGGAGAAAATCAGAGTGTGTAGGCTGCAGGTTCATTTTTGTTTATGAGCACAGTGCAAAACTATGATGTAACCTTCCATGGGGAAAATCATCAGATGACACATGTTTCCTGTGAACATCTCTGCAGTAAGAATAAAGCAAATGGATTTTCCTTTTCCTGTTTCATTTTGTTTTGCACCTCGTTCTGACTTCTGAAAGTCCAGAAGAAATCTAAGGAACTTTGAAACTATAATTGGTCAGGACAAAGGATAGAAGAACCTCATCTAATGATAGGTACTGAAATAGAAAGGCTAGATGACAAGTACTTTTCAAATTTCACCTTGTGGCAAGAACACTTAGTACAAGCTGAGAGATTTGTGATCCATGTTTCATTCTCCCCTTGACCTATCCTATAACTTTGGCCAGGTGCCTCTGTGGACATTTCCTTTTTCATCTTTTGTCTCACTTGCCTGTTTAGCACTACAGGGATGCTCTGACTTGTGGCATGTACAGCTTTTACCACAACGTCTACGCTGGTGTTTGGGGAACCACTCTCACATACTTCAACACCAAACTCCCTTAATATCCTCACCACACAGGATATATCTCTCAAGTTGAAAAGTGGTGAAACAAGTAAAGCAACAGACATCTTGCATATGCTGCAATTTTGACATTTATGAGGAAATTTACTTGGTAGCAAGGGTGAACAGAGACTAACCTTCATAATGGTTATGAAGGAAAACAAAAATTGGGAATTTCCTCCAGAGAACTCTCTGAACCTAAGTATTATTTAAACTCCAGGTATCTAGGAAATGGCTTATTAGTTTGTGTATTTCTAGGGGAATGTAGCATAGCTGTAATCTCCTAAGGATTTGTAGCCATCTACATGTAGTATTAAAAAGAGAGAAAGCAGCAAAGCTGAAAGATAAGCATACTGAAGTATGGCATGACCTCACTGTCATAGTTGAGCTGAGTGATTTTCAAATGGGGACGACCAGCCTCTGGAGACAGCCAGAGAAACATTTTAGAAGAGGCTTTCTCTGGAAAATAAGCTAACTCTGATGGAAAACATGTCTTCGAGATGTGGAAGTGATTCCTGGTGATCTGGGGGAAGAAGATGAAAGAAATTTGGATTCTGTTTCTGTGTTGGTGACCTTGAGTAACAATTTGAGCGTCTCTAGGTCTGTTTGTCCAGGAAGTTTTGTAAAAATTACTGTTAACAAAGCAAAAGCAGGAGGCAAAATGTTATACAGAGTATAAGCACACAGAGGAAGACTGAGACAGCTAACTTTGACATCTCAGTATCTGAAAAATTAGATGCCTGACAGCAGCACTGCAATCCAAGATGAGATTCAGCTCTAAACTCAGGCCCTGAGGTGTAAATTTTTCCATATGTGCTGTGGGTCTATATGTGTGCTGCAGTCAGTACAATGCAGGCAATTGAGTCTTAAGAGCTGATCTTTGAACCAGCTGATACTGTTGGTGGTGAAGTACTGCTAGGCAAATTCCAGTATCCACTTTAGGGTGCATTGAGTAGTGTTCCATATGATACTGACTGAATCACTGCTGACTATAATGAAAGCTCAGGCTGCTAGACTCAGCTGTGGGGATTTCCAGCTAGACACCAGACATGAAAGCCTAAATCTGGCCTGACATGTATCCCAGGTCATAGTAGCTGCTTGGTGACTAGAGGGAGATAGTTAGCCCTGATCTGTGATCCAGAAGTCAGGTAAGTGGCAATCACCAAGAGTTATCCAGAAGGAAAACTGAGATGTGGAGTGTGACTCCAAGGTTTCATTCTGCTGGACCTGGGTTTGTGAGTTTCCCCTCTCCACTCAGGATGTCCTCCCTTGGCAGGGAGTTGGGAGGCCACATCCAATTTTGGATGCGCTCTCCTACGAGACAGCTGTACTCCTTTCTAGTCAGTGGAAGACACCATATTCCATTAGTGAATCCCTGGCTGAGAGAAGCTGATGATACACACTTCTGATTTCTGTGAGACAACCTCTCCATCCTTTGTATTAACTTAATGGCAATACTAACAACAGTCAATCAGTTGGTGTCAGGAGCCTGATCTATCCAGTATTGCTGTCAGCATGTTATATATCATGTAATCTATCTTGGCTCAGAACAATCAATACATTGCTCCCAAATTTGCTTAAAACTGTTGGAGTTGAACCAGTCATAGCAAGAGTGGAAAACATTTGCAAAACTTCCCCTTAAGGTATACAAACTTCAGATTCTCTCCTCCCTTCCCCCCTTTATGGAAAGCAATGAAGATAATGGCTAGATTCCTGTCTCACAGGTGTTTAATGAGGTTAATGGCCCCTTTATAACCAGTATGAGATCTTTGAATGGAAAATGTTACTGCAGACCTAGGCATTGCATTATTGTTCTTTCTTTTTCTTTTTCAAAAGGGAACATACTCTTCAGAGGGTTCTGTTTTGCAACTGCATTGTTATGGTTGTTGGTGTATAAAATTGGTGCTTGGTGTGTATAATTTATAGCCTCTAAAAATGATAAATAGCCTAAGAAAGAGGAGGGATTCGTGTGTTGAAGTCCTAGGAGTTTCAAGAGGAAATAATTTGTTTGGGAAATTGTCTATAACTTCCCACAGACTGTTATATAACCTGCTTCTTAGGAGTGATGTTTCTACTGATACTGATGGAACTTAATTTTGAAGGCATCCTAGCTCTGATCTGGATGGTGGAGTCTGTCCCGGCCTGCTTCAGTCAGTAGGAATGGACAATCTTGAACATCTTCCAAAAGAAGTTGAAAACTTTAGGGGTTCAGATATCATAGGCATTACTAGTATTACCAAGATCTTTTTGATAAGGATAAACTAGAAATGTATATATTTAGCCTGGGAAAGATGATAAGAATTTTATCTATTAGAGGAATATGGCTCTGGAACTTGTCTCCTGTTGGAGTCAACTAGACTTAACATGGCTTTAAATAGTGTTCAGCACATTTATATGTGGGACTAAATTATAAACTTTCCTGAGAAAACAGGGAACTGGACATTCTTTCCAGACTAGGTTTCTGATCTGATTCTTCTACATTGGATACTGGTCCTTACATTCATGTTTAATGGGCTGACTGCATCATGTTGTACTTAATGAAAACTAGAGCTGCCTGAGTAATAGCACGTAATATATTTGGTGATTGTTGATGAACAGTGTAAAAAATGTATTAAGACATGAATCAGATTAGCTTTACTAGGTTCTCTAGGACTAAAGAGGAGTAAAGAAGGCAAGGCAAGGCAAGGCAAGAACAGGATTTAACTAAAAACTGTCATTAGTAATGAGTAAACATGCCATGGGTTTTGTTTCTCCTATTTTGGAAATGTCTTCAAATTCCTGTACACTTTCATTGTTATTGCTGTAGCTAAAACATTATCTTAAGATTTTAGACTTCATTGATATTGATCTCATAAAATGCTGAGCATGCCTGTAACATTAATGGAAGTTGAGACTATTCAGCAGCTCACAAGTTCAGGCCCAAAATAGTTGCATTTGGTTCTATAAAATACATCAACCTCCTAACCTCATTTTACAAAAGTTTCACATTGTTATGGAATCAGCTTAAATGATTCTGTCTTAATGGAGCTCTTGAGTAGTGGTTACCAGAAGCTCTTTCACAGGTCAGCAAAACACTATTATGTTGATGGCTCCTGCTGACAGACACTAGCAAGAAACAAGTCTTCATATAAGATAAAATGCATATTTCATTGGAGGAAGTAGAAATGTTATTCTGTATTTCAGCCTTCTTAAACCTAGACTGCAGCATTTAACCTCATGGTAACTGTTCTTCCCTCTATAAAAGCACGCAGTGTTCACACAAAAAACACTTGTTTTGTCACGAAAATGGGAAGAATATATGAACCCAAAAGAAGTTTTCTAAACTTGCCAGCATCATTATTTGTAGAACTCAGACAATTTGATTATAAGAAAAAGTATAAGGGCAGCTTCATTGTCTTGTCAGTTGCAATTGGTATAAAAAGAGCTTCCTATATCATCCTCTTAGACCTTGTACATGCAAATCATGTATAAAACCAACTACTGATGCCAAAGCCTGTTAGGAATTTTTTGGTAAAATGTTCTGCTTCATCTAAAGTAAGACTTTTGCAGGAACATACCAGGTTTATGTGGCAAATGGATCAAGGCAGGAGAATAAGCAGACGTCCCTTAGTCTGAGGTCCATGGGTGGAAGGGGACTGCATGATATACCTCATCTAAGAAATAAACAAGTGCTGATAGAGGTGGGAGCATATTACTCCGTGAGACTACAGGTCCACAGAGTAACTACTTTCCATTTCACAGACACCTCAGGACATAAACAGCTTCCAGCATCCTTCCAAAATGACCACCTTCATCTTAACATCCAAAAGCCATGAAAATCATTTTATTACCTCAGCATTTGGTTCCGTCCGAAGAAGACTGAGGCTCTGTTAACAGTGGCATAGAGAAATTCAGCCTTGCAGGCAGCAGTTTAAATAAACCAAATGCATACGATGTCAAATGAAAGCAAAGGTGCGTAATGAATCATCAAGACTTACTCAGCTGGTCAGGAGCAAAACCCAGTCCCCAGCTTGCTGAGCAAATGTTATGAACTCCAGACAGAGGTAACCCAGGGAAAAGGATCCAAAAGTCAGCTCAGTAAAAGCGCTTAAGTGCCAATCGTCATTTGAAGCCACCAGAAGTCAATAGTTAGTGAGATGCCTGGCCCAGAGGCAGGTGTGTACATGCCTTGGACGGTTTAGCTTTCCAAGTTCATTCCAGTTTCCTTTACCTGGGTGCTTTGAATCATCTGAGACAATATTGGGTGTTTAAGAGATCTGCATCACAGTGCCAGAAATGGCCCAAGATTTATGGGGACTTTAGTTTTCCAAGATGGCAGTGAGAGGCCAGAGGGATGTCCTGGGGCATTTGAAATGGACTCAGATTTCTACATGTGAGCAAATGAGTTCAGTTAAGAAAGAGTGCCCTTGCTTTGCTCTCTTCTCTACCACTAATAAAGTACGAGTACGTTTTGTTGCTTTAACAAGGACTGTATTTCAAATACCACTCTCTCCACTCTCTCTCCATTTCTTCATTTTTTTTGTTTGTTTGTTTTCTTTTCTTTTCTTTTTTTTTTTTTTTTTTTTTTTTGTCTCTTGGTGGTTTAAAGGTAACATGGAGCTTTCGTATCTAATTGCTTGGGTTCAATATTTGCTTGCAAACACAGGGTGTGATTCTTCTCTCTCTGGCTACAAGCTCACCCACACCAGTATACAAGCTCTGATTTAGCTGTTCATGTTGTTGTCTACATATATATGTATATATATATATATAAAAAAAAAAGCTGGCCTCCTGTTTCTGGTCTTCTTGTTTCCATTCATTACTTGGTCTCTTCTTCCTTAGTAGGAATCACTAAACAACTTTATGTGACCATGAGCAGAGTAATAAAAGAGAACTTTTATAAAATGACTGTATTCAGGAACCTGCAGGGGAGAGGGAATTAACACTCTTATGCCACTGACCGATTTATATTAATGATTGTATGTAGGTAACATCAAAAAGTCAACAAAGGCTCAGGAAACAAAAAGGGGTAAAAAACCAATTTGTTCCTCATTAAGGTGCTAGAAAAGTCCAAGATAAACCTGTTTAAAATTGATCTGATAAGCTGGGGAGCTCTGATTCACTGATGTGTTTTTCTCTGCTAATGGTCCTTTGCTAATATTTATCCATTGCTTTGAGTAACTATTAATCTCCTAAGTTGAGAAACTCTACAAATGCAATTTCTAGAGCTTTTAACCTTTCATGTTTGCTGCCTCCAGAGTTTGAGTTGACTTGGATACCAAGTACTACATTTTACTTAGTTTCTATGAGCTCTAAATTGCTAAAATAATGGCACGAAGACTATTTAAAATTAGCTTTTCTTCTTTTTTTTTTGCCCTCCACAAAAATATTATATTTTTCCAATGTGTAATGAAGTTGAATTCACTTTTTCTTTCCCACTTGCTCACTTCTGTCTGTTACTGAAGCTCCTTCAATTGCCATGTGCTTGCAAGTGTCATTTTTTTCCCCCATAATTTGACATCAGAAATGGCCACAGAGGTAACAGCTCAGCAGCATCAATGTCTTTCTAATGATCTCTTGGAGAAAAAAGGAAAAAAAAACCGTATCTCACTACAAGCCTAATAATTCTAATATCTGGCAATAAATCTTGATTTTTAAAGAATGAAAAATTTCCATAAACTTCCTCATATATGCAGCCACTCAAGTTTATCTTTTCACATCAGAGCTTTTGATCTATCTTTTTTTATCTTTTTTTTTTTTCTTTTTCTTTTTTTTTTTTTTTTTTATTTTTGTTTTTCCTTTCCTATTCTGGCCATGACAACTAAAGGCTTTTGAAAAAATGGCCAGGGCTCTGAACAAAGCCTGTTGTTGCAGGTAATTGTTGAAATATCAAGGGTATTCCGTCCTCCATTACTTAAGCTTTCATTTGTGGCTTTCATGGTTTTGAGGAATGTTTATGGCTGACAATCCTTTCTTTACGGCTCTATCCTTCAAGCTCTGGCTGATACCGCTGAGAATGACCGCATGAGTGACTGATAAAATGTCAAGATGCCATTGTTTCCAGGAGAGTGTTTGGGAGCAATAAGATCCGTTTCAATTTATCTCATCCACCTGACTTTAAGGCTCCAGGTTTTACTTCTTGGACTGCTACAAGGGAAAACAAAACAAACCTCCCCCCCTGCAACAAACAAAAAACTTACAGCTTTTAAGCTCTCCAATCCAATATTATGCAGATGGGTTATAATGGCAGCAGTGCTGTGACGTTTGAGCCATATTTCACGAAGTACGTTGGTACAATATTTTGGACTTAATTAATAATCTCTGTGAAAGCTGGTTTATGGATTGTAATAACCATATTTTAAAACTTGTGAAATACTGCAACAAAAATGCAATTTGCAAGGCAGATGGTAAAGCAGGGTCTGTAGAGCAACAGAATGGAGAGCTTTACAGTGAGCATCAGAGTCTTCTGTTGGGGTTTAGCCCTTGCCAAAACTGTACCACTTCTCAAATGGTCTTTGAGGGTCATCAGACTACTGATAAATCTGTGTGAAGAGAAGGCAGCAAAACAAACTGCCAAATGAAATAAATAAAAATATGAATTGATATTTTGCATAGATGGTTTTCCAGTGCAATTACTCTAAAGCCATTGCACTCATTCTAAATTAAATAGCAATCATTTGATCTAACTCAACTGTAAACTTTCTTAAGTTGTCTTTTTTGGAATGTAGGTTGGAGTTTACACAGGGACTAGGGCAATTTAAGTTTTCTTCCTGTCTGGTACTGGTGGGAATAACCGGCACAATCATAATAGTCATTATCATACTAGTAAAAAACCCCACGTATTTAATGTGATAATGCTACTTCAGCAAATTTTGGGGCTCCACTCTTACATGTCATGAGTCAGTACTTGATCCGTCCACTGGGAAGGCAATGACCAGACCAGCTGAGCCACTTCCCATGGCTGAGGATTGCACTGGAGAGATGATGGGTACTCAGATTTGCCCTTTTGTAGGACAGAAAAGTGGTTTCATGTTGAAGAGAAAACCTGCTGCTCTGACTCAGCTTTTCCAGAGACATTTCAGATACATCCTGTCCAATGTGTAAGGTACTCATATGCTACAGTGATTAATCTGAGCAACAAGAATGTAATTAACTGTCATTTAACTAACAACTGCAGTTAAACTAGCATTTAAATTTGCTGAGGCATAGATTTGATAAAAGGTCCTGAGGTACGACAGAACTGCTGAGGCTGACAAAAAACTGGCCCCAGTCTGGTTTAAATTAACCAATCTGGTTTTAAAACCTCAATCTGGTTTAAAAAAACCTTACTCTAGCTAGGGCCCCTGGGAGGCTGTGCTTGAGACCAGCTTCTAATTCAGCCCATTTTATTAAGTGGTTTAAAAACTGGGCTGAAGTCTGAGTGCTGGTCATATTTTCCAGGAAATTTTACAGGTCGTGTGTTTTCCTGCAGCGTCCATACAAAGATACTCTGGGCTGCTTTTTGTTTGAAAGCAGCAGAAAAATCCAAAATGAGACCAGGAAGGACAGAAGTTCCCACAATTCCATTTTGACAAAGAATACTTGGTTTTCATTAAGCTGTTAAGCTTTTTTATGAACGAGATGATATATAATAGGAGGATTGCTGGCCACCAAGCCCGAGATTAACAAGCACCAGCCTTTCTTAGGAACATACTTTAGCCATAGAAATCAGCTGGACTGATTCAGTATTGCCCCACACAGTGAAAATGAGGTACAAAACATATCTAATCAAATTATTTACACCCACTGTGAATTCCCTGCACCAGGTAAATGTCAGCAACAATGGAACAGCAGGGCAATGGAAAGTCAGCACAAAATAACCTATGCCATCACTTTGCTTTTACCTTTATAAAGATAATGTGAGCAGAACCAAATTTAATATTTCAAGCAAGGGTGCAAGATTGCCTGAAGCATTAAACCAATACTGCTTTTTTATGTCTACTTATTTATGCATACTTACATGCTGTAAGTGCAACTGTGCAGGTAGCCACATCTTTTTCCTGGGTGTTGTGGTGGGAACTGATCACTGCTTCACCGCTGCAGGCAGCCCAGAGGGGAACCAGGTCCAGCGCAGCACAGACATCCAGGGACAGAGACAACAAGAATAGGTAAGCATCTGACTTTGGTGATGGTGGAGGACGTTTGTGGCAGATGTGACAGTAGACTTTGACAATTAGTTCTGCTGAGAGGGACTAGCTCCTTAGAGTGGTAACTGCTGACCCGTACTACTCGTGCTGCTGCAGCAGTTAGAATTGGTTTTCAAAGATTCAGGAAAAAAAAAAAACAACATGACTTTGGCCATTTTTTTGGACCCCTGCTGATCTGCTGCCTTACTTAATTGCCACTCACCCACAGCTGACCTTGTTTACAGGTAATTTGACAGGTGAGATTGTGGAAGAATCATGAAGTTAACTCAATCTCCTCTCTTCTGCCAGAGAGCATAATTCTCTTTGCCAGGTTTGAATTTCATCTGCTATCATCACCCAGGCTGCTTAGTGTCTCTGAAGACCCTCTCAGTCTTCCTGAATCTTGACTTGCTACAGTTAAGTAAAACTTACTTCTGTGAGAAAGAGTAACAGTTCAGGCAAGTTCAAGCTTTCTAGCTATAATTCTCAAAATACTGTTTTTCCTTTGCTCAGTTTAGGCACTCCAATATTGTTTTTATTTTACACTCTTTAGGACACTAAAACACCAGTTTGGGGAATCAGAAGAACATATGAGGTGATCAAGTTCACTTACTAGATATCACTTTTACCTTCCAGTGACATTTTGGACAGCAAGTAGAAAACCTGACAATATTCTTAGAGAATCTGTTCATAGATTTCTGGTCTGATTTTGCAAACTGAAGCAACAAAGTACGAATTCAACCAGAAGACTCCTCTGAACCTAAAATGTAGTCCTGATGGTTATTACTCATAATTGCATCAAATAGGCTGCTCTGATATCAGGGGCTCACTTGCTTTAACAGACAGGTCAGATGAAAGATGGTAGGGGAAGTGAAATTGGTCACAAAGCAGATTAATGACAGAAACAAGATTCCTGACTTCCACTCCTGTAATTTGGTCACTGGAGCATTACTTATCTTCCAAGACCAAAAGCCTGTGCTCATCATAACTCCTACTTTAGTGATACAGATGTTTCACTCAGGCTTGAGCTATACTGGGGCTATTAATGAAAACAAAGGTATAGATTAATCAGTAAAAGGGAGCTTCAAACTTTCTAATGATCATCTGTTGCTGCTGCTGGGTTTGATTCTGCCATGTATGTCCATACACATCATCCTGGTTAGTTAGACTGGCAGAACCAGGTCCAGGAACATTAGCCTTATGCCAGACAATAATAACTTACTTCCTGGGCATGTGTCATCGCTCTAACCAGATGCACTTTAGAATAGAGCAGTCTTTTATACTACAAAAAAATGTTTTTTTCCTTATGTGAATAATAAAAAAAAAATAATTGAAAACCACTTACCTGGTCAACATTATTTCATAGGGTGCTGAAGTATAAATCAGACACAGTGCGACCTTCATAGAAATTTCAGATTTATTTACAGTGGTTTGCACTGATCGCTTTATCTACAAGGAGCTCAGTTTCCCCTTGGTGACTCATAAGTAATGTGGTCCACGCGAACTCGTGTAAATAGATCCAATATTTCAAGGAAGGTCATGCTATATACTCTCTTTGTTTCTCAAGAATAGATGATGGCTTACTGCAGGGCTGATACGACATTTATCTTCATGAGTGAGGAGGTTGATTGTGTTGCCCAAAGGGCAGTAGTCATGGTTGGTGGGCACCCAACGGGAATGAAACACACCCCATAAAACTCTCTATGTTTGTGTCTACGTGATGAAAGCTCCTTATTCTCCAGATAGTCTGCAGAATACATTTAATGGTAAAGAACAGTTTTCTTTCAAAATGCACAAGAGAAAGGAGATAAATCCTTATACTTTCAGGCTTGAGAAGATCTCAATCTGATATGGGAAAGGTAGAAAGTTCTCTTGTGAGAGAAATTTCTTGAACCTTATGATGTCTCCTTGGTTCCTGCCAGATGCTGTACCAAATCAGATTGACGATTGGCTTCATGCTACCCAGCACTGCCTGTGTCCTCTCTCTTCTGCAGACAAATTCTTATCTACTGGTAGGGTATATCACCTGGAAAAGTCCAAGTCCACAGAAATGGATACTGTGCTATGCTCTTGAGCTTTTTTTTTCAGTCTCGTATTTGTTGTGATCTTTTTTTTTTTTTTTTTTTTTTAAGTCATATCTTCTCAAATAGTATGACATCGTGAGACATGTAGCTTACCATAACATAACACCAATGTGCTGAAGAGTTTACAGCTCAGTGTCACAACACCCACTGGTTAAGAACATGGCCCAGACCATGTTCTCAGAAAGAACATCCTCTAATACAGGGATGAGTGTAAGCATCCATTATTTTCCTCTGCTGTGTTTTTGAAGGGACATGACAGTGTCAGACTTGTTGGTGCTGGAGATCTCTAGGTACAGCACATGTCTTCTGCACATTGAAATGGCACATGTAGTACTGGCAGCACTGGATGGTTTGTAATCACCCTGCCAGGGCAATTTTTCTCAAAGGGAGTCATCTGAATAGACTGAGACCTCATATAAAAGATGAATCCAAATTATCCATCAGTTAAAAGATATACCTACATAGCGTAATGGTTTTTTCCAAGATACCTAGATGTTATCATATTTCATCGTCTGATTTATCCAGTTGTTTCCATCAGTAATCCAAATGTTGCCTTGTGTTACATCTTAATTTTATTTTCTGTATAAAATCATGGGATTATTTTTCCTTGAACTAGCAGTCTAGGACTCCAAAAATCAGGATTAAGGTCTTTGTTTTTGCAACAGTTTTTTCCAGGTGAACTTTGTGGAATTCTTCAAATTAGCTGGAGAGAGCACTTCCAGGTGATCAGTACCCACAACTGATTTCTCTGTGCCTCAGTTTCTCTTTTTTTTTTTTTTTTTTTTTAAAAAAAAAAAGGATAATGTTACTTTCTTTCCCTTATTTCCATTCATATTTAAATCTTCGTGTTGCCTGTTAGAACTCATCTGTTCTAATCCTAGTATAAGGGAAGCTAATAATAAAAATGCCTTCCACCCAAAAGAGATATTTTGGAAATGAGCAGTTGTATACAATAACAAGAATATAAATCTCCATCATGTTAACAATTTAATCTCAATAAATCAAATATTATCACCATGTTCTCAGGCCCTTCCTAGAATACTTTTAGGACAATATCTCTGAAAGAAATAAGGTGCATAATACCATTGGCTAACTGTATTTTAATCTTTGCTGTGTGTTTTCCCGTCACTGCAGCACAGACTCCTAGTGTATGATTTTTTGTCACTTCGTCCATGTTTATTTTTAAGAGAGATAGGGGAAAAAAAAAGAAAGACACCACAAGGCAATAATTCCATCATTCAGGAGCCTCAGCCAGGTCTGACAGCTGGTGAGGAGAAAGGTCAGCTCCTGCTGACTTTTGCAGTGGGTGGGAGAGAGACATGGAGAGCATGAAGATCAGAAGGTGAATGAGGTGCCCCCAGAGACAAAATAGATGACTTTAGGGTGAGGAAATGTAGAAAGATTATTTAAAAAAAAAAAATCACAAAAAATCCAGGACTGCTGTTCAGGAGCAACCTGAGTGACCTCAGACATGTCAACAAGTAGGAGAGAAATGGCCAATGTAGGCAGGTAGTCATTAGAGGATTTCTCAAGATGCAAAGTATGGTAGGCAGGACTATGACAGGTCTGCTAGGTGGTGAACCGGTTGGGGCTGACCTTGCACACATGGCATCTGCTGGGAACTCTGCTTTAATTTTAGCAGGGAAGTTGCGTCTTATTTGGATTCCCTTTCAAAGTAAATGGACATCTATGAATCCTGCAAAATGTTTCTTGTGACTACTCCTTCAAAAGTTAAGTGAATATTCTGAAGCACCGGTTGGCACCCCATGGAGCTTGTTGTCTGAAAAAAAAAACATGAAAAATTGAGTTTCACAGGCACAAACATTTGCAGGTTTTTTTCAAAGTAGGCGTGTGACTTTTCTAGTTGACACGTTTGTAGACAAAACATCATGGGCAGGTTTTTGCAAATGGCCTGTTATGGAGTTTCTGAAATGTCTGATCCTGTCTACTCTTAAAGAAGGGATGCTGAAACAGGTAGATGGCTGTTAAGTATAGCAATATATAAGTTTAGCAGATGAGATTTTACATATAAGAGTAACTACATAAATAATGATGCGTTACAAGCCAGTATCCATTGGCAAGACTAGTGGTCACCATGACAACATTTTAAAATAAGCATGGGTAGTTCTGAATCTGGGACAATGGGTCATATACTAGCTCATTATGAGTACGGAAGGTCTTGGGGACAGACCCTGACCACAGCTTGAAGGCCAGTGCTGGCTGGCATCCTCCTCCTCCTGTCCCTTGTGCAAGACCCCAGCATGAACTGCATGTTGCAGCAGTTTCACAACATCTTTGCCTCCCTGTGACCCCATGCTGCACCCACCAGACTGTGCTGGGCTGTGGGGTCACAGTGGTGGACAGAAGCTGTGACAGCAATCTTAACTTAGGTGTCAGGAGATGAGGTGTCAGGAAATGATTGCTGGGGATGCTCTCAACCCTGGAAAATCCCAGTAAGTGCCATCCTGCTTGTTCACTTCCCAGCACTGCAAACTCTCCTTCCACCTGGTTGTTGCTATGCGGTGTGACTGCCCTTGCTGGACAAAGAACAAAATTGTGAGGGTGAGAGTGTGGCTCGTTAGTGTAAGTGCTGCCCCTGCTGTGGCTGCCTCCAATCCTGTGCCTGCTGGGTCGGTGTCAGACCCTGTCGCTGCATGGCACTGCCTTGTGCACGGGAGATGCCTCCGAGGAGATTCAGGAGCATGGTCAGGTGGTGGAGTGGGTGCGTCAGTGCTCCAGCTATCTCCTGCTGCAGGACCCACCAAGCAGAGCTTTTCAGAGAGCCTTACACAAGACTTATGTAATAGTCTTTTCGTTATCAGACAGTTTTGTCTGCTGTGGAGACTGGAGTTAATGTCAAAGGAATACAGGGTAAGCAAAAGACAGATCTGACCTAATACCTCTTCAAGGCTTTGACCAATGCAAACGTCTCCCACAGTCTAGAGCAGATGAAAAACCAAACCAAGCCAAACCAAACCAAACCAAACCAAACCAAACCAAACCAAACCAAACCAAACCAAACCAAACCAAACCAAACCAAACCAAACCAAACCAAACCAAACCAAACCAAACCAAACCAAACCAAACCAAGCCAAGCCAAGCCAAGCCAAACCAAACCAAGCCAAACCAAACCAAACCAAACCAAGCCAAACCAAACCAAACCAAACCAAACCAAACCAAACCAAAGCCAAACCAAACCAAACCAAGCCAAACCAAACCAAAGCCAAACCAAACCAAGCCAAACCAAACCAACACACAAAAAACCCCACAACCAACCACTGTGGAAGCAAAGAAAAACAGATGTACAAGCAAAGCATAGGGAATGCTGACCAGTACAGCCCATATGGACATCATGGATGTATGGAGCAGCAGGTAGCTGCATGCAGGAAAGAAATATCTTGCAACACAAAGATGCTTTCCTGCCTGCCTGCAGAGCGTTCAGCAGCAGGCGGGTTAATTTAGCAATGTCGCTCTCAGAGTATATCCAAATGTTCCACTGGTCGCTCTTGAGTTACTCTGTGTCTCAGATGTACTCTTCAAGTATTTTAAAAGGGGTAATGATTTTTTTTCCTGGTAGCGAGTACATCCAGGCAGATATAATTTTAATATAAAGGGGAAGTTTACTAGAATAGAATTTAAGAATATTAAAAAGGGATTTGGTTCTGAGAGAAATATTAGCAGTAAAGGCAAGGATAAGGATTTTGGAGAAATTTAATTAAAATTTAATCTTCTTTCTAATTAAATTTCCTTTTAATTAAACTTAAAATTAAATTCGCTTTGTTTAATTGGAGGAATTTAAAAAGTATTACCTTAGAGTGTCAATCATTTTTTTTTTTTCACACTGTAAAAAATAGTTTACCCTGGTTTGTCTAGTTTAAAAGATGAGATTTCACACTGAGTGAAAAAAAAAAAAAAAAGTAATAAAAACATAACATTTAAATGTAAATCAATTTAGTCCTCAGTTATCTTCTGCCTCCTTCCCGTCTCCCCGTCTCCCATACCTCTCACCTGCCATACTGTAAATGAGAACAAAACGTTTTTTTTCCCTTTGGGAGCCTGTCTGGGTAGGCAGGGAATGCCCTAACCTTTTTGACATCTGAGCCATACACTTATTACAGGATGGAACTCTGGGCCATGACAGCACTTTGCTCTGCTTGATGTCATTAACCATTTTCCTGCTTTGCCAATCATAGCTTCTCTGTCTTTTGTTTGTTTATGTTTGTTGGTTTTGTTTTTTGAGTTTTTTTGTTTGTTTGTTTGTTTGTTTGTTTGTTTGTTTGTTTGTTTTTTTTGTTGAGGGGAGGCTTGGGGACAGGGAGAGAAACAAAGGAACAGAAAACAGAAGGCTCTTCTGAGCTAGCTGTGCCTCAGGGTGGCTTTGTGCCAGCATCACTCAGTGACAGAGAAGTCTCCGAATACCCTGCACCTTCCAGGTGCCTCTCAAACTCCCCATCCTCCTTCCCTTCCTTCCCCGGTCTCCAAAATGCCTCATCTTGCCTTAAATTCTGCTCCTCCTGCTTTCCCCTTTGATCGCCTTTCTGCTGGCTCTAAACTCCTCCGTTCTGCTGAAAGCTGCCTGACCAAGGCTCTTAGTGACCTCCTGTCCTGAGCTAAACCAAAAAGTCATTTTTCTGGTCTCAATTTTCTTGATCTATCTTGCTCTCTTCATCTACCTCCTCCTTCTCTGCTTCCACTTTACTGATGTGGATAACTCTCACTGTAGGTCAGTGGATACCTTTTCATGGCTTCTTGCACCTAATTCTTTTTGCAGGACGCCGTCTTTTCACACTGTCATCCCTCCTCTTGGCTTCGTTCAAGTTCACAGATACAGCCATGTGACAACTCCCACTGTCTCTGCCTTTTGCTGTTCCGCAGGTATAGCCCATCTTCCTCTCAGACCTGCCTCCATCTGCATTTCTTCTGCTCTGATTTTTTTCATTTGTTCTTAAGTCCTTTTTTATTATATTTCCCTTGCTCTCTTCTGTATCCTTGTGTTACAGGGTATATGCCACCACTGCAGCCAAAGGCAACAATATGCAGCAAAGCTTCAGGTCATGAATCCAGTGAACCTGGGGTAATCAAACAGAGAGGGCACTTGCACCCTGCTCTGTACAGCGACCTCTCAAACTGTGCAAAGGTGCAACCTTCCCACTGCTCTACAAACAAGCCCTTGGATGTCAGTAATACCTTTTTGCCTACCTTGGGAAAGATGTGGTAGATAAGGAATAAAAGAGGCAGGACCAGATGCTGAAATGTCACCAGTAAGCTAACGGACACTCATTTTTGTGCTGTGCTGTTTGTGCTTTGAATGGCTGATACCCTGGAAATATGTATCAGAGTAAGGTGAGATGGATGTCACAGTAATCAAGATGGGAGATCGCTGAACTGGAGAGTGTCTGAGCCTGAATTCACCAAATCAATTGATAAAAACCAGTTTTCTCCATAATAATATAATCAGTCTCCTCTCTAAATATTTCAGGTGCTGAAATTGCCTTCTGTACTTGAATTTATAATAATAAGAAATAATAAAAAGCTCAAGCAAAAGGATTAAGCAAGAATGAGCTGCATGTACATGCTCTATGCAAATTGGTGACACCTCTGTATTAATAATTCATTGCAAGTGGTTGAAGGTAAATAGATTTTTATTTTTATTCCCTGTGAATTTCTCACATAAGCAGGAACTATCTCTTTAGAACATTTTCCCCCTCTTGTTTTATTTAAGTTGAAAAACAAAGTAAACAAACAGATGACTGTAGCATCTCCTGATCTTGCATTGTATTAGATGCTGATACTGAGGCTGTAAGACCCTGTTCAGATGAATCCTTTCTGCTTGGAACTCTCAAAGCAGAGTTGGGACTGGGTGCCTGAGGACAGGGCATATAGGAGGGGTTATCCCCCCAAATTGCATTAGTTTGAAAGATCGTGAAGGGGAAGTTATGAGAAAGCGGTGTTTAAGATCTCCGTCATTCTCACTGTGTTTTCTATATTAAGACCTAACATGATTTCTTTTAATAATTAACAAAAACCATAAAAGCAGAGCAGACCATGAAGACACACAGAAAAATAGGTAGGGGACCACAGTACATCCTTAGTAGGAGCGTTATGTATAACAGGACTTGGGAGCAAGAAAGAGAAAAAAGAATTCAAATAAACACTTTTATCTTGATGACCCTTAAATGAAAGGACAAGGAAACAGTATGATCAGCTAGCAAAACACTGGGAAGATAAGAGCTCTTTGTCAGCACGGAGGGCCTGATTCTCCCTTCCGTTGTCATTTGCATCTGTGCAAGGAGAATGACAAATTGCAGCAAAGATGCTACCAAATTAGATCAGTTTAAACCAGTTGCTAGCTTTGCACGTGCCTTAATGACAGTACAAGGTGAACAGAGTTGACTCAATCCCAAGAAACAATCAGTTGATCTGAAACCTGAGCTAAGGTTTTATTAAGTATTAAAATATAATTTTTCATATTGCCAGAATAGAAACAAAAAACCACAGTACTGAAATATAATGATAAAGGGAATACTGAAATATCATTAGATACTTTAATGAGTAGTTTATCAAAAGTACATATTTAATTTTCAGACTTCTGTTTCCTTTTTCATACTTTAGGCTAGTAAGATGTTTCTATCACGAGTTGTTTTGTTTTTTACACAAGTTCAGTTTTATGTCAATTATCCACCAAGTAAAAACAAAAAAACAAAAAGCCCCCCAAAGCCCTTTATAGTATTTCCATAAGACTAATATAAAGCAGATGTATCCTGCTGAGTTCACAGTATATTTTAAACAAAATGACCCCAATGTTGTTCTGGATCTTACAAATGCTGATATATATGAATACCTTTCCATGGGGGAGCATTCTCAGGAGTATGCAAAGGGTCAGGCTTTCCTGGTTTGAAATGGTAATCATATGCATGGGGTTGTTTTTCAGTTTCATTTAGTTCTTTTTTAAGTGTTTATTTTTGCAGCACATTGTCCTAAATTTTGGTATTTTTCCTGTAAACATTTTTCAAGGCAACGAAAAATAATACACAGCAATATTTAACTCTTGTATAGCACTGACTGTGACAGTCCTTAGAAATATAGGTGCATATTGGCTGCTGCCATGTGGTAAGTCTCCAGATGTAAATCATTAGATGGATATAAGGCATGAAGGAACACCTGCCTAATTTTTGAAAGTAATGTAGGATCTAATTCTAAAAAGTCTAATTTGTGGAAAATTTAAGCTCCATAAGGGCAATATCCAGAACTCCTTCCTTCCGCCACTGCCAGCTTCCCTTACAGGTCTTTAAGGATGGGATTCAGCCTCAGTGAGAATTTAGGTCTCTGTGTCTGCACCTGAATTTAGGTCTCTACAGTGTGCCTGTGACTGGTATGCAGCTCAGTAAATCTAGCCGAGTTGTACCCAAACTGTTGAAATGAGAGCACTCCTCACACTCTCTGCCTAGGCAAGGTGGATATCCCAGCTTCCACGTAACCACTGCTATGATCTGGCGGCAGGTGAGCTCTGCTTATACCTGGCTGTATTTGACAGTCAAAGAGGAAGGAGAAAAGATTGTCCTTTTTTTTTCCCCAGATTTCTATTTTTTTACCCATCCACCTGTCCCATTCTGAGATACTTGGGTGTCCCAACATACTGGACTTCAGGACCTATATAATCCCATCATTCAAACAGGAGAGACACAGAATTTCCCTCAACTTTTATAGTAAGTAGTGTCCAACTTTGGTGTCTAACTGGGGTTGGCTTTGTACCCAGAATGGCTCACTCTGGGGGCTGGACATCAAAGTTACCTTGGTCAATAATCCTTGTGGAGAAAGCTGTAGGTGACCTGTCTCTAAATTTATGCATAAAGCTATGAGAGAGAAATTCAAGCCCAATAACATGAAGCCTATTTGTTGCAGCAAATACATAGTTGCCTATATTGGACCAACCATAGCTATTTAGAAAATTTAATCCTCTAAGATTTATAAAAAGGTGGTATTGACTTTGTGCCCCATCCATGGAGGAGGCAATTAGTGTGGACTGGCTTGTGGCCATAGCTTTCAAACTCCTACACATACTCAGCACAATTCCAACACACTGAATATATTGAGCTTACGATACAGATGCTTAAACTAATTATCTTTTCTAATTTATCTCTTTTTCTTATTGAAAGAAAGTCTTTGTTTGTGTCTCAAATAATAACCTGTCTATCAGTCCCTTGTTGTGGACCAGGTTGCAATAGAAAAAAAATTCTTAAGAGTTTTCCCAGTGTTTCATTTACTTTGAAGAATGGGTCTAAGTTACCGAGTTAATGTGAGTATTTTGAAGACTATTACTTTTCCTCTTGGTGATCTGTATCCATACCTGTATCAGCTGGGATAGGAAGAAGGATAGAAATTTAATTTTACATGTCCCAGCTTTGTGCCTTGACTTCAAACTGAAATGCCCCCTTCCTCTTGGCAGCGTACACGGAGGTGGGGTTTTGACAGCAGCCTTTAATAGACTTTCAGAAAGCACAGCTGGAAAAGACCTATGAGGTCATCTAGTCCAGTTCATAGCCAGAACGATAATTCAGGCTGTTCTTACCAACAGAGGTGATGGTACTCAGTGGCAAGTCAGACATAAATTCCGAGTCAAAGATCCCTAAATTTTGCTGCATGAGAGTCAAGAAGATAGAAAGTCAGGAGCAGCTTCAGTTATTTTTGATAGAGGTTTTTATTAAATTATTTATACAAGCATAGATAAAGCAGTAGAAATGCAGCTGAGTATTTAACTATTTATTTGTCTATTTATGTGTAAAAAGATGTTTGCTCATTTTGTTTTATCTAATAATTACTGGTCATGTGTTTGCATTATGAGGGGCGAAGATGGAGAAGTTGGCTTTTTCTAAGGGATCATGGCACTTTGAGTGCTGTGTCAGGGAGCTGAGGAATGGGGTTCAAGGATCGTATCAATATTGGTCAAATATTGCTGCATCAGTAAATAGAAGTTTAATGTAAGTTATATTTCTGGTGTTGCTAGGTTTTGGAGCTGTCTGTCATCATGGACATGTCCAGTTCCCACTTACTGAAGCTGATGTATGAGCCCACTGAAGATACAGGCAGGTGTTACTACTTCTGATCCTACCCATCATTCCTATCTGTTTTTTTGTGTGGCTTTTTTTTTCCTTCTGCATAACTTTTTCTTTGTGAAACCGAACTGTGGTCAGCAGAGCACAACTTTGCAGCAAATGGCAAGCTGTTGGCACCCTCTGGACAGCTATTCAAAGGCCTTACAGATCCCCATGCACACTGGCTAATCTATCAAACCTTTGCCTCCTCAGAGCTTAGCTGTCCCAGCTATATTACATATAGCTATATTGTGTGTATATATATATATTTTATATATATATGTATATAATTTAATTTTTATACATATGTATGCAAGACATGAATCACCCAATCCACAGATGAGTAAGCCTAACCCTTTCCCAAGTGAAAAAGTGGAGGGGAGGGGAAGGAGAGGGAGGAGCTCCCTCCCTCCCACGATTTGGGAGGAGGGTGAAGGGTGGTGCGGCGGTGCTGCCATGCTTGGCAGGAGCCCTGGCACAGCAGCAGCGTACCCACACCAGGCTCTTTGGGGCTGAGTGGGTGTGTTGTGCTCTTGCTTTGCCTGGAAATATCACATTTGTTGAAATGAGCATGCATATTTTTTAAAAAAAAGGTGTGTGTGGGGGCTGATGAATCACATCTTCTGTCAAAGACTCCAGACACTGAACTGGAGCGTTGCTGAGCGTCTGGAGCTCTTCACTCATCTTTAATCTTTTGCGGGTTTTAATCTCTTGCAGAATTTTACTTAATGTCATACAAACGTTCCTTTGATCAACTGCTTTCCCCGCTCTTTCTCTTTCACCCACCCAGCCCTGCTCCTCTCACCACCTCTCCAGAGGCATTTCCTGATGTTCATCACCCCTTCCTTATTTGCCATCCCTGCTACTCACTTAGTTATTCTTCCACAGAAATGCTACAATTAGGGCCTTATTCAATGCTTTGCTCAGTGAGACAATATTACTGATTTACAAGTGTGTGTCCCTGGAGCTTATGGAGGTGACTGGTGTCTACTCGCCTTGTGCTGCACCTGCATGTTGGGAAGGATGTGGGAATGCAGAAAGAAGGCATGAGACGACCAGAGATCAGTTAAAGACTAAAATCCTACCCAGCCACAGGTCTCCTGCCCGTCTCTGACTCACAGGCAGATATGTCCCCAAACTGGGGAGGTTTTAATTGGTTTTCTAGAGGCAGGAGTTGCACTGACAGCAACCAGTGGTGCTGGTGAAGGAGGATGAAGTGGATGCTGTTTTTCTTGGGAGTCCTGTTCCAGACAGGTTTATCTTCATGGTCTCTGTCAAGCAAGAATGTAACCAAAGCTTGCCAGAGAAAGGAAGTTCTCGGAAGGGCCAAGCGAATTTAAAAGCAATGCAAAATCCTCCCACCTCGGGCTGACTGAGGGATGTGTGTCAGCATCTGCCCCTGAAGCTGCCGTCAGAGCTGACCCTGCTCTGAACGATGTCTCATGTTGAAGCCCCGTAACAGGGCCAGGGCTCAGATCGGCACTGGGCAGGTCTCTCCTGGGCCGTGGGCACCGTGACAAGGCCGCATGTCCCATGACCCTGGCAAGGCTGGGGCATTCACTCATTAAGAGATATGAGAACTTCAGTCAGTCACACAGACAGATTAATTTGCCATATTTATATTACTAAATTAAACAGTGTTGGGCACCGCAGATTTAGTGTCTACACTGATAAACTGATGGTGCATTTTTGTCTCGAGCATTTGTCACTCCCACAAATGGTGTCCGTGCAGTTTTTGGTTGCTAGCATGGGGCAGGGGTCACCCCCAAGAGGCAGTCGGGGTGCAGCTACCCGGCTGCAGGGGCTGGAGGGTTCAGTACTGACGTGAGATGTTGCATGCCAGCTGGCCTCAGTGTCACACTGTGGACTAAGGCACATTTAATTTAATAGCATAGACAAAATCACAAAATCTAGCTTTTCAGCAGCCGAATCAGTTTGGCCAGAGGACCGCTCATGCATGGCTGTATTGTCTCTGGTTTGGAAGATGGCTCAACTGGTCCTGTCTCAGATCTCTGCTCAGACTCTGGTGCCATGCAGACATGGCTTCGTAGCTCCTGCTTTCCATTTCCAGAACTAAACTCAAAAGTCAATGATAATTTTCTTCAAATGGTTGGGATGTGCGCTTTACCTTTTGCCTTTGGCTTGTTTATTAAATTATTGATTTTTTTTTTTTTTTTTTTTTTTTTTTACAAATTCTGGACACCACTTAAAGACAAGGCATGAATTTAGCTTGCAGTCCAAGGGACATCAAATACCAGCTCTTCTTCAGGGGAGAGAGATGTTTTTCATAGTAACCTGCAAGGCAGAATCTGTTTCAGTACATATAGACTAAGCGCTGTTTTAATGGCTTTGACTTTTGGAGCAGTGAGTTGTAATTAGAGCTGGACATTTGTTTTTAATGAAGTCATTTTCCAGGGGAAAAAAAAAAAAAAATGCAGCTTTTCCCAAATCAAAACATGTTGTGAAAATGTGCTGATTTCAGTGACATTTTTATGGGACTAAGTCCAAATGAATCATTTCAATCTTCTCCTTGCATTTTGATAATGTCAGAATGTTTCATTTCAAGAATAATGAAACATTTCATTTTAGCAATACGGTAAGAGAGCTGTGGAGCGCCAAGTAATCTTGTCTTCAGGAGTTGTAAAGCAGAGTTTAAAGTAAGAAAAGATTGTAGGGCCCGAACATGTTTCTCCAAAACCAATTCTGACATGATTGTCTCTGTATTAGGTAGATGGTGCCCTCTGATATGTCTTGAGAAAGCTGCAAGGAATGAATGCAGAAGAATTGCTGGAATTTGCAAATAAAATTTCATTTTTAATTGAAGAAAAGTAATGAAAAGCTAAGTATAACAGAGAACAAGCAGCTAACAGATTTTTCACTTTGCAAGGGTTTCTCTCTCTGTACACATGCTTTTGCTTTTTTTTTTTTTTTTTTTCCTGTTTCCTTAATGAACCTGACTTTGTAAAGAAATAAAACCAGACTCATTTGTTTCAGAAGACAGGGAGCTACTCAGAAGTAGCCACTGACCTTCAGCCTCATGTTTTACCTTAGTCTGAGTTCACTTTCCTGCACAAACAAGATTTTCTGGCCTCTTTGACCATCCTCTCTTGCCAAGCTGTTTCAGGAAGCTTGACACTGTGTGAATGCCTGCAGATGTTATTATCTAGGCTGCCATTAGTGTATGTTGCTCCCCAAATCAGTGAAGTTTCAATGTATTGTGTGTAACCAAGATAATTTACATATGACCAAAAGTCTCATAAGAAAGTAGGTAAACAAAAACATAAACAATGAGAAAATAATGGAGTTAAGTGACCTAAGTGCAGTCCTAGAAAACTAAAGAAAGGTTTAAACTCTGTAATTTAAAAGAGGTTATTCAAGGACTGTTTTGAAGAAAGTAATCAATGAGCATTAAGAATCTTAAATCACAATTAAATTCTATTATTTGTCAGCATTAACTGAAATGAACTTGTTTTCTTTTTAGCTGCCATACTTGAAATCATTTGGAATCTAATTGGAAACACTGAAAAATAAATTAAATTACAGTATTCCATTTATTGCATCACACAGGAAAGTTAAAAAAAAAAAAAAAAAGTTTCAAATAAACTTTGCTAGCAGCATTTGGTAAGTTTCCTAATACCCATGAAATCGGTGGCCTGGGATATGACTATGGTTGCATGTCATGTATACACATGTATCTCCAACTTACCTCTAAAGAAGCTTGCTCACACTTGGAGAGTGTATAGTTTGACCAGGGCTTATTTCAGTGTCTCACATGGCTTTAGTGATCCATGTTTAATTTAGTGCTGACACAGCTGTATACCTGGAAGCATCCAAGCTAGTGAATTTAACCCTAGTTTAGGCACAATGACATGAATCACAGAGCTGTGACTGCAGGGAAAACTGGCCTTGATCTTGTCCTAGAAGCAACATCACACAAGAAAGTAGCTCTTTCTTGGCACTTTGCCAAGTCTTCTTCATCTCCTTGTTTTTTTTTTTTTTTTGTTTTTTTGTTTTTTTTTTTTTTTAATATTGGTAACTCAGATGAGATGAGAAAGTATTGAGCTGAAAGACATCATTACATTGGAAGGATGGGAGTAGAGTTTGTTGTTGGCTGGAACCAGAAAGGTTTATAGCCTCCCATTGTACAGTTTCACTGGTGGAGCAATACCTCTTTTTGGATAAGGAGGGATTTAGATATGAGCTTCTGTCATAATTGATTGGTTTGGCATCTTGATGGGATAGTCCTTTCTGAGTTGTCAGTTTATGAATATATAATCCTTTAAGGCACATGTAATAGGGAATTAATTGCTTTTGCTCTTTGGGCGGACACATTCAGCATATCTTTAGAGTTTTAACACTTTCTTCTAATCTTTCCATTTTATTTTCTGTCTATTTAATTTCACCAGTTTTTAATATGAGTGGAAATTTTATTTGAAGTAGGTCACAATACTCTCATGTCTTTTTTTTTCTTTTCTTTTCTTAAATGTCTTTCTAAATATGGATAATTGTTAGAAAATTTCAGACCTTAATAATCACTAATGTTATTGTCCATCTTTATCAATCTACAGAACAAAGAATCTTTATTCTCTTAAGTTTATTAAGGAAGCTATTACTTACACACCAAATACATAATGAATTCTGCTATGAATAACAATATGCTAATGTTCAAATAACTTCTTATATTAGTAACTAATTATCATCTCTAATAGCACTGCTATATTTATGTGTAAACCACCTTCCTATTTATATAGCAATTACATCATGTGTCTGTTATTTGAAACTTGCATTTAAACACAACACATTTCCAAATGAACAAATATATTTCTGTAGCCAGTTGCAACCAGACACAAGTTCATTTCACGTATCCGCTAGGCTGGGCAGATGGTGGTTCACATGGCACTGGGCTCTATCATCTGGTAGGAGCCCATGCCTTGGGAAAGGCTGTGTGCTAGTATGGCTACACAGCTGTGTGTCCGACATGGCTTGCTTCTGGTCACTTGAGCGCCAGTGGGCTTCCTTTTCGTTTGTCTGTCTACAAGGAAGAAAAAAGCAGCAATGTGAATGCAATATGGTAGGTGGTGATGGAGTGACTTGATGCTCTCTCTGCCATCAGAGTCGTGTTACCGTGAGGAGAACTGGAGTCAGGTTCCATAAGAGCCAGGACATTGCTTTTGCTGCTGGTGCCCACCTGTGGAGATGCAGTTGGTTAATGACTGATGAGCATATAATGATGAGGAGCCAGAGACACCAAACTACTGCGGGGATGCTGTGCATAAACACGGCTCAGAGGGTAATGGAGAAAAGCAATTATCTGTGTTTTCCTTACTGTTATAGGAAAGCACTTGAATGTCTTGAATCACTTTTAATAATATTGATAGAGCTTTTCAAGAAATTTTACAATTGTTTTCTTTGTGAATTTCATGAGGAGAGATACTGCAGAGAAAAGAAAGCTCACTCAGTTCCTGTGGCCTTGGATACCAGATTCTATACACTTTGTGTCTATGAGATCCCAGGAAAAATCATTTAATAACATTCCTTAACAAAAAAAGACTTTTCTTCTTTTCATGTCTATAGGAGGAAACAGAAATTGCCTGTGAATTTCTGTAATTACCCCAACCACTCATTCAATAGAACACTTAATAAAATAATAGCAATTCTTCTAAACCTAGAATGACGTATTTATTATTCCTTAAGCATCACATATATAAACATATTTATAAACATTTCTTCAGATTTAGGAAAGGGCCACATAACTTTGTCCTAGCCTACAAATAAATCATTGTAATTGTGTTAAGATGCATTGTCACATCTAGACAGAGGGTTAAGCCTCCTAACAAAGCCATCGCTTTTTGACTTTACCATTTTGAATCATTCAGTTTTGACTTTCAGGTTATACTAAAATACATCTTTGATATGCTAGACAGAATGAGCTGCTTAAGTCTCTCACTACAAGTCATTTCTCTAAACTCTCTAATAATTTTTCTGACTCTTCACTGCATCCTTGACAATTTTTCAGTATCTTTTCAAATGTGTTCTGATATCAATCTCACCAATGCTGTAAACAGAAGCAAAAATCACCTCTCTGTCATGCTGATTTTAAATGCTGACGAATTCTCTGCACCTACCTGTTGTTTCCTATTTTTGTTACCTGTATTAGAGAGTGGCTGCATAGATGCCCCAATAGACCTGAAGGGCAGTGATCTGACACCCAGAAACAAGAAAGAGTACAAAGCAGGAATTCACACCCAGATTTTTCCACCAGTCCCAGAATCTTGAGAAACTATAGCACAAGTTGACTAATTTAAAGGTATAGTGGATTGGGTCTAACTCCAACACCATTGGAAGTGCTTCAGGATCTTCCTCTACCCACCCAGTGCCACTCCAGAGAGGTACTGCTCTTCTATAGGTCTTGTGTGGGTGGTTCCATATGGATGTCTGATACCCTGGTGGATCTCAAATGTCATTAGTCTCCTTTACTTAGGTAACCGCACTCAGACCTTTGGTTCCCTTTGCAGTCAGAGAAGAACTAGAACCAATTCCGACATTGGCTTAGCCTCCCCTGCTGTTATTTACTTTATGCCCGCCATGTGGTAGCCTTACTTGCTACTTCTCCGTTCTAGCATTATAAAGAAAAGTTAAGTGTTTCTCTGCTTATCTTTGCCATGTCATCATCACTGATTTTAAGACCAGTAACATATCTTCCCACATTTTTCCTCCCCCTTCAGGCTGAGTCCCACTCTTCTTTGCTGTTCTTTACATAAGAGTTGTTTCGTAACTTTGATCATTCCTTGTCATCAAACTAATAATCCCCCTGAAATCTAAACATGATAATGAATTACATATGTCTCAGATTAAAAAAAAAAAAAAAAAAAATCAGTTGTACTATCACTTTTCGAAGGGAAAAATTTGTAGTACTATCACTTCAGACTTCCCTGAAACCCACAGGACTCCTTCCATTGATTTCAGTCTGTGAGCTCAGTACATAGAGGAATAGTCTGGTCCCAGAGTGAAAAACTGCACTTCAAAAGTGTAAAGAAAGCAAAAATCTGAGACTTTCCCATTATGGGTTTAATCCGGATCCTTTAGACATTAATGATAGTGTTTCTTTTTACATCAGGGTTTGTTGGACGAGGCCCAGGCTGTCTGTAAAAGTGCTGAGCATACCTTTTATTAAACATTTTGTTATTTAATGTGCCATTTACTGATGTATATTTGATAAACAAATTTGTTACCAGAAGCGTTCTTGTTACCAGTGACATTTAAACACAAATGCAGATTTATATATGAGTAATTGTGTTTGAAGAGTAACTGTGTGCATAAGTCAGCAGTTTGCAAATGTTACAAAAATGTACAAGCCCAAGCAGAAAAAACTACTTGCCCATCTTCTTCTATATTTGATGTAATGAAAGATAATTATATCCTATTCACACATTAAAAGAAAGCACTCATCTTGGATAAGACCATGATTGAAAATCTGTTGAAGTTAATGGAAGCATTTCAGTTGTTTTTGGTGGAATGTGTCTCAGGTTTTCAGGAAGAAAGTAAGGTTTTGCAAAGCTACTAAGAGATCTCTTGGGATTACAAATGAGGGGTTGTCACCACAGTGTTCATGTGCTGTAGAAACATCTCCTCTTCTGAAAGTCTTGCCTCTGGCACTCATCTTCTTGTTGCACTAACATAAAGAAGGTGGTGTTGACTCATATCTACCAGAGGTGAAAATCCAATCTCACGTATGTCCTTGCCATATAAGAACATTTAGAAAAGAAATATATGTCCTTAAAATTATATCAATTCACCTTACATGACTAAGGAAGAGACCATTTCTAAAGGATATTGATTAAAATGGAAATACATTCAAATAAATGGATTCTTGGCTTGAAATAACCTTTATAGTAAGTGAATGGTCTATTTTGAAAGTATGATGGGTGTTCTGCAGGGCACTACTGTATCTTAATTTTATTTCATTGCTTTAGAGAGTTTTCTCTGTTTATGAAAATGCTATGCAAAGTGAGATCTATGGATTTCAGAATGGGGAGGAGCAGGAAATTTTGTCTTAAAAAGACATTTGCCTTTCTATTTCTCATCATTCTTCAGTATCGCCAAAGACTGGAGCCAGAGACTCAAGGGAAGATGAGGTTTCATAGGCACTATATCAAAAACAAAATAAGAACCAGTCCCTTCCCATGAAAGCTCGTATTTTAAGTGAGTCAGACAAAAAATGACACCAAAGAAGTAGTAAAATTCTTGTTGTAGTGGCAAGTTAAAAGAGATCTTTATCTGGTCAAATCCAGAAAAGGAACTAAGGATCTTAATTGGGCAATTCTCAAAAGAATCCATTACACAATTGTGGAGTTATGGGGAGGACTGAAATTTTACATCTTCTATGACTTGAGCAAAACATTTCCAGAAGGCCAGTCACTGCACCAACATAATCCCTATGGTCCCCATCATCTATGTCCATCTCTTCTGAATTCAAAGCTGAGCTTTGTTGTTGAGGCTGAACAGCTACGTAGATACAATGCAAAGATTTCAGGTTAGAGAGAACAAATTCTCAGTCTGTAGCTTAGCAGCTGTAGCTCTTGGATGGTAAGTCTCAAGTGTCTTCTTCCAAGGCTGCTTGGTACTTCACTGGGTAAAACAGAGGTGCTTGCATATTCTTGGTCAACTGAGCTGTTAGAATGGAGCTTTTGCATCAATGTTAGAGACAAGAACCTAAATTCTGCAGAAGCTGCCTGATAATTTGTTCATTCTTTTCCTGGAACTGGCCTCACTTTGCTTGTGGAAGTCTATACAAGGACTAGGAACTCAACTCACTCCTTCCAACATCTATTTGTGCAACAATGCCAAACCCCCAAAAAGCAGAAACAGATAAGCAACTCTGGTTTTGGGAAGGAGGGATTATTTTTCCTTGTCACCTAGGAGTACCACATGGCAGTAGGAACAGGAGATTGATTCTGCCTGTGGGGTTTTTTTTGACAGTGACTAGAAATGGGTCTGTGTGACTGACTCTAATGCTCAAACACGAGCCATTAAAAGTTTATGTTGGAAAACTGGACTTAGTGTTATATAGGTCCACAAATACTATTCAAGCAGGAGTAGGTTACTGCCATGCCACTGGATGTTTACCTGCTGTTAGTATATACTACATTTGGTTGGTTAGTTGATTTTCTGCAACATGATACCTGCTTCCTGCAAAAAGACAAAGAAAATCAAATGTAGAACATTCCACATCCTGAACAAGAATATGAAGGTATCATGCTGGCACTAATGAACATTTATAAATTAGAGTTGAAAATAAAACATACAGAAGAATGACATAGAGCATGAGGAACCATGCTTGTAAAAAACAAAATATAAGTCCACTGCTTCCTCCTTGCATTCAGAAAGTGTCTGCACTTCGTAGGGGTTAAAAAGTTAAATGTGAGTATTTTCCAACTCCCAAAATACCAAAATCCTCATGAGCTTTAAGGACAGCCCAAGCAATGTGGACTCTAGAACAATTTGTCATAGATTCCAGATGCCCTAGGATGTGTGAAGTCACCTTGCATCTGTATTTCCAATTTACTGGGAAAATCCCCAAAGACTTTCCAGACTCTGTGACAAAATCCAGATATTGCAATGGTAGAGCACACAAGAGTTTTTGCTGCAACAATGAGTATTACAGAATTCAGGAAAAACAAGAGTTTCACCGGAGAATTTACCAGGAAATTAGTTTGCTGATGACAATACTAGGGGCTGCACTGAAACTTTGGGTCTAATGGTCTAAATACTCTCACTCCGTTCTGTTGTGCTGCTCCTCTGTGAGACTTTCCAAGCAGAGACACATCCTAAGATACTTTCAACCAGTTTTCTCTTCTTTTGGCTTTTCTAGCCAAAAAATTGACCAATTCTATCTGTATTGAAGCAAACACTAATGAAGGAACATGGTATATTTGGAATTTTGTGGCACATGAAAATATAGAGATGTTTGCACATATTTATTTATATAGCGGCAGACTCTTTCTAGGCCTATTCTTAATCAGTGAGCTGATCATGACAAAAGTTAAAAGCAAGTTCCCACAAACGAAATGCAAATTTGGCTTTAGTTTGAATATACATGATAAGAAAATGCACTATCCCCTGTATGATGCTCCTGTGACCATAATGTATTCATCCTGAGGCAAACTTGTACACTTATTGCAATCTTGGCTTTTTTTCTGAATTTGATATTACTTGGCAGGTGAGTTTCTTTGCCAAATAGCAGCACCGTTCTGTATCTGCTGGTGCTTCCAGTCAAAGATCTTAAAATACTTCACTAAAATAGAAACTATTCTGAATTTCTGAGTATGCAAGCCTTAGTATCATCATTCCAGGAGTAAACAGACACCAGGAAACATTAAGTTTCCAAACACATAGAGTGTATCAATGACCCGATAAAGAGTATATCCTCACATTTTTAATTGTGTTCTTCAAAATCTTGCTAACATTTTGTCAAGGGAAGCAAAATAGGTGCTGCAGTTTTAGCAGATGAGTTCCCTGGAAAGAAAAATATTAAAATAATGTTTCATAAAAAACAGGAAGAATCTGAGAAGCACCCTTGTTAAATTTATGAAATCTCCCATATAAATCCCATATGAATAAAGTGGCTTGTGGGCAGGCAGATATTAATCAGCACACAAGCCTTTGAAAAAAGTATGCTTATGACTGAAGGTGCTCAAAGTTGTTCACTGCACTTCTTTATAGAAGGTGCACTGATTTAAAAAAAAAAAAAAAAAAAAAAAGGTGTTTGGACTGATGTGGGATCTTTTTTCCTTGTTCTTAAAATACAATTTGGAGAAGATACATACTTTAAGCTCTGCTTTATTTTCACTCATAATTCAGCTCCTCCAGCTCTCTGCTCAGTCTCTGAATTCCCTCTAGTTTTCCAAAATCCTTTTGATAGCCCATGCCCAAGAGTGAACCTACAGTCTCACTTGTGGCTGTCTCCCTGAGTTGTATATATACATACAGAAGATGCAGATATATACTTCCTCCTGATGTTTTGTCTTAGTGCAGCAATTGCTGTCTTGGTCATGACAAAGGCTTGAGCCAGGAGCTCTCAGAACTAGTAACACAAGCTTTTACAACTTGCACCATAAAATTGTTCAGTACCACAATATTCAGCTTTGCAGCATCTGAAAAAGATGCTGAGTGAAGTCCACAGCGCTCTTGCTCTGGTGCCTCAACTTCAGGTACAAAGCAAAGGGGAAAACACTGATAAGGGAATGCTGAAGCAAGAGAAGGGACCTAAACACATGCCATCCTTGAAAACAGCACTCTGCCTGAGTTTTTGAGCCAAGGACCTTCCTATGATTCTAGACAAATAATGCAGGCTAGTCATCTCCAGTGAAATGTAGTAACAAGAAGGCACCTTGATTGCTCAATAGCTTAGGAGTTAAGGTATTCGTTTCCCTTTTCCAGGTTGCTCAAGGAGGAAAGTGTTCTAGTTATTGTGCTGTAGGGAGTAGCCTTGATTGGTCTTTCTAAGTCAGGAATGGAGAAGAAAAGTTTTGGAGAATAGGATGGAGGAAGAGTGAGAGGAAGCTGCCTGAATCGGCTAGAGGTTAGGTGCTTTATGAATTTGTGTTCAGAATTTGATGTATTTTATACAAGAAGCAGTGGAAGAGCATTGTAAAATTTCCATTCCAGAGCATTCATCTCTAGTAGGTAAGGTACTTTTCTCAGCATTGTGGGTTAGAATTCTTCAGGTAAAGAAGAAATCATTAATTAAATTTTGGCCTTCTCTTCCCTAGTGAGTATTGTAGCCATCACTCTGGGGGATATACATGCAGTTGTGTCTTGTTCAAACGCCCATGCACCAAGTGTATGCCTCTCAGCTCCATCCCCATGGGCACAGTGGAAAGTCTGGTTTATAAAATTGGAGAGGGTGTGGGATGTTGGAGAGGAGCATGTTTGGTCAAGGGCCTGAGGGCTGTACCCTCAGAGGTCTGTTGAACTGCCAGTGCCTTGAAGGTTAGGAAAGAAATCCGGAGGATCCAAAGTCACAGTCTTCAGCACCTAAAGATGTACTTAAGTACACTAGTGCTTTTGCACCTCAAATCCCAGAATGTGTAGCTTGGAGTGATAAAAGATTCATATATTCTGTGGCTTGGGAGAGGGATAGATAAGGTGAACTGAACTGAGGGCTAGATTTCTACATATGCCACTGCTTTTGTAGCCACATCACATCACAAACAATGTTTATTTCCTCAACCATTATCCCCTCTAGACTATTTCAACATTACGGCTTGCTTTCAGCTTTTCCTTCCAGCTGCCTTTGTGTTTCAAATTGTCTTCCCCAAGATTGATCTAATTTTGTTATTTTCTTCTCTTATTTCTAATTTCTCTAAATCTGCTGATATTATTGCTCTACTCTGACAGGGCTCACTACTCCTCCCAATTGAACATCATCTGTAGGCTTCATTAGCGTGCTGTTTGCTGTCTCGAGCAAGGGGTTGCTTATTTTCTTTTTTCACCAAATACTCCATTTTCCCCCATCATTCCTTGCTGAGCCATAACCCACCCTTTGCATCTCCAAAAGCTGGAACCAAGGAGCAAACTGCTTCCCTGTGACTCCTTTAGCGGGACATCTGTACCTTGTCAAAGCTCCTGATGTTATCATGCAACAAGGGAAAGTAATGCAAGTCAAGAGTGAACCTTGTCAAGTTTGGACGTGTAACTTGGGGCTGCACCAGGATTAATTATGCCTTCTGCTGCTTTACACACTCATGTCATCAATAAATTCTAATAAACAGGAGTAGGATGTTCTTATTCATGTCATTCCAGAGGAATTAGAACACAGTAGTGTTATTTAGCAATGCAGCTGTTTTATTATTGTGTTGTTTATGTGAAAGTGGATATGACATGAAGAGGTATATCAAATGAGCAATAGAGAGAAGCGAGCTGTGCTCCCTTTTTGATTATGCATATTTATTCATACTGCAGAAGTTACTGCACGTAGCAGAGTCTTCTAAGATGGATTGCTCAGTTTGGAAACCTAGCCTACTCGCTCTCTCCCCCCCACTTTGTTTTTTTATAAAGTTTAGATATGTCAATACTACCTTTGTACAGTATTTATGAGTTCCTTCTTTAAATTGCACCTTAATTGGTTTAGTCACCACAATTGCAAAACAGGAACCTAATCACCAGAAGCTAAGTAAGCAGAAAAAAAATAATGATTTGGAGCTGTCTGTCTACTGCTGCCGAACAGACACACTGGGCACGGTTTAAAGCTATAATTGCATTGTGGCACTGGCTTGCTGTTCCCAGCACATGCATAATGTAGCTCCCAGTTGTAGACTGCCACATATCCTGCTGTATTTACCCTCAGATGCCAGCAGAGCACATGCCACCCACAACTGCTGCTTCCCAACAGTGTAAAACTGTCACACTTTCAATTAGATGCCCCAAAGCACTTTATTGCCCACTGGAGGGTATAGTCATATCTTGATGGGGGAAGATTATGGGCTAAATGCATCCATAGTAGTTCTCTGCAGGCTGCGGCAGAATTACTTTGGGAATGAATTTAGACGAATTACCCCATTCATTCTATTGATCATAAAACAGGGCTATGCACTGCTTCTTTTTGAAGGCACAAATTCTTGACCACAAACAGTTGGGCCATTATATGGCCTTATTACTTCCCTAAAGACTTCCACAGCCAGAGAAGACAAAAACCACAGGTAGCAGGAGATCTTGCTGCCCTGCCTGTACCTATCTGCAGCTGCGTATTGTTGTGCAAATAGTCACTGCAGAGTCAAGCTCTGCCTCTGCAGACCCTGGGCAAATCTGTTCTCCGCTTAATTTTTCTCCACCTCTCAGTTTTGTGTCTTTGTGTACTGCTGCCCGTGCACTTGCAAAACAGAGGGACTCCATAGAAAACTTTCATGTACGTCATCTAGGCTTAGAAAAATGAGTGTATTTGAGGGAATTAAAGATGTACTGCACTCCAGTAACCCCTCTTAAGGCAGCGTTAAGCAGTGTTAAACTATCTCACATAATCTCATGACTGGAGAAGGCTAAGAGCATGCATGTGCCTAGGCAGCTGTTAGCATGTGAACAGACACACTGGTAGATGGGTAGCAGTTTGTTAAGTCAATGTAACTTGATTGTATGTCTAAGTCTGTGGATGCAAAAATTTAAAGAAGAAAGTAGACGATATATATTTCGATGCCGAAAATTTAGGCAGCATCTAGCCAAAGAGGGAGACAATATTTTGGAAAAGTGATAGGAGAAGGACATATAAATACTAATCATCTAGAAATGTTAGTCACACTAAAATGAAAGCCACTAAGTCCAAATTTAATAGCACACGTAAGGATATGTTTAGTTTTGGGAACAGGGAGAGCTTCTTCACCTATATTGCTTCCAGCTGAATACTTCAGATTTATATGTGTGGAAATATCTTTGGTTCCTCAAAGGGAATTTCCACTGAAACTTTCTGTAGTGACAGGCATGGCTCAGCCCCCAATTTAGACACTTAAATGAGTCTATGTACATCTGTCTGCAGGTAGCAGTTTGCATGTGTGCTTCATGTCTGAGCTCCCAGTGTAGTCAGTGGTGATTTCAGCAGTGAAAACCAGAGAGATTCATCTGATCAGCTGGTAAACATCCACTTTATGATGAGCTGAATGACTCTTGGTGTGCCCCTACCTACTAGAACTCTTGAAAGAAACCTTAGAGTACACACCTACCCTGTAGATATGTACATCTGGTGTCCTGAATCTGGAGCTACCAAGGGATTTTGTGAAGGTTTTATCTTTATCTTTTTCTTTTCCTTTTTTTTTTTTTTTTTTTTTTTTTTTTTTTTTTTTTTTTCCCCAGACGGCATTTATTCATATAACTTCTCTATGGTGCCACTTCAGGTTTGTTTCAGTAATTAACTTAAGCAGCTGAACTGTGTCTTACAGGGTTTATATCACTGAGGTACTCTGGAACTTTGCTAAGCCGGAGTTCAAAATACATGTTTAAGACCTTTACAAGATCAGGGCCTTGCTTAAATAAATGTGTGTGTTAATTTGAGCCTAATTGGCTTAGTATTAACACCACATGACTATTAAGAATCAATTGATTTAGTTTTAACACAGAGCATCACGTACATATCTAATTTAGAAAGCTCAGAGAAATTGAATGCAAACAAGTCTGAGAGTGTAACAGTGGAGTTACAAATTTAAGCACACAAGAGCCAGGGTACAGAAACAGTGCGGTTCTTCCAGTGTAGCAATAATATTTCAAACATATTGTATCTATATAATATTTTTATTACCAGTCAGACTATTAAATGCATACTTAAATCTATGCACGATATGCAATGTGGGCAAGTCTATTGTTACTCTGAAAACTATAGCTTTTTCATTTCCTAATTGCAGTTTCATGGCACTGCCAAGGTTTTGTGTTTAATTTATATAGGGATTTCTATGGTCCTTAGAGCTGTTAATAGAATGGATTCACAAAGACCCCTACTATAAGGAAAGCAAGACTGGTAGGAAAGCTATTCATCATACTACCTTTCATCAGCAGGATTAAAAGAGTTTTTATCTATATTTTGCAAAAGGGAATAGAGTCACAAAACGATGACCTCATTTACCTACTGCTGAGCAGCAGGCCAGTGGAAGCACTAATAATAAAATCAAGGCCACCCTGGTCCTAAACCAATGTCTCCAGTGAGGCGCAGGATAGGTTATGAATCAGATATCTATATATACTTATATCTGACTCTACAAGGACAATATAAATGTGCAGGGCCAGGACCAAGCCAGGTCTGCTGCTAGGACCTCCTGGCTTCCGTATATGTAGATGTAGCCTCTTGGTCCGACCAGTTCCTTAGGTGCAGATCCAGTGCTTATACAGTATATCAAAAGTGTGAAACATATGCCTGCATGGGTCTCCACATAATCCATAACTGACAGAATTTCAGCTTTCTTTTGAACCCTTCCTTTCTTGTTTTGTTGAAAAACAACAAGTGAGCGAGCAAACAAAATCTTTTCCAAGCATGCCATAAATGAAACTTGTACATTGAAGTAATTTCAGGTTTCAGTCTGCCCGAATGTCAAAAATTAGCTGTTACCAGTGTAGTTTCATGGCCTGGCACCTATTAACAAAACGCCTAGAGACATATCTTACCCAATCTGTGCAGTAGCAAAGCTGTGCAAGGGCTTTCTGGAAAGCCAGGGACATAAGCATGAATCTAGTAAGTCCCAAGAAAGAACAGCAACCATAAAATATCTATGTGATCACCACAAAGAACTTGTTCAGGGCTTCTCAGAAGTAAATGGAAAAAAAGGTTTTGTTGTCCTAAAGCTAAAGGGTCAGGGCCAATCCACAAGTGACCCAGACAGCTGTGGGGACACCTTCAAACATCACATGACAAGTACACAACCCCACAAGTTCCCTCAAATATCCCACAGTAAGCTTGCTCTGTCCCATGAGACCCATGGCGATCTTGTTTCCCTCTTCTTACCAATTGCAAACTTCTGGCTGACCCTTCTCAAGGCTTTGAGTAGTCCCTTCAGTGGCCCATCACTCAGTGATCTGAGAGCTTGGGTCACTGGTGTGGACGCTGTTACCTACTGTTCCTCTGAGTTTGTGAATCTGGGTGTTTAGTTTGTTACTTCTGTTTGTTGTCCTAGTCTTTAGTACTGAATGGCACTAACCAGATACCTGCACAAACCAGACATGCTTCATTCCACATATCCATACCACATGTACCCCAAATTAAGACTAGTGCATGTGGGACAGGGCCAATGTAGCTGCTTCAGGGCTGCTTGGTGCCATACTAACACTGTGATAGGTTTTCCAGACTGGTGTTCAGTTGTGTTGTTTAGATTAAACACCATTAAAATGTCATTTACCTCATCCGGATGCAGTCAACAAACCATAAGTCTCCTGGGGTGACCTGGATCACCTGGAAAAGGAGTTAGCCTGTGCCTCCAGCTTGCTGTTAGGCCTCACAAGTGTGAGCAAAGGGATGGGCTAAGAGCGCATCGGAGGAGCTCCCATCTGTCCAATGTACAAGCATGAGCTCAGACTCAAGGGAAGAAGAGATGGCAGCATCTCCGAAGCCAAAGAAGCCCATCTATCATCTTGCCTGAGCTTTCCGAGCTTGTGACTTGGTGCTGCTCCAGTGCAGAGCAGCCGAGTGCTTCAGTACACCCCGGGCAGTCGTTCTTTAGCAGAGCTGCTGTGCCAATGGTTAGTTCAATGCTCAGAGTAGATTAGCTCAGCTGGCAATGGTGCCAACTCTTAGGCTTGTAGCAACCAAAAAATCGGCATGTGTGATTCATGTCACCTAGCTTTAACTGTTTGAAGGATGGGCATCCAGTCTAGGATGGTCATATGAACCTCTTTAGGTTACTTCTCCCTTCCTTAGGGGACAGAAAGACTTTGTGGTGACTTCCTGAGGGAGGTGATACAAACCATTTTATGGAAATGACTCTCTACCTTTCTTACAGGAGGAGCTAAAGTAGCTGTGATTAGTTGCCCTATTTCATAGTGGGTAGCAAAGTGAGGTGAATCCACCCTAATTGGGAATCAAATTTTAAAACTGGGAGAGTCCATGGCAACCTCCAAATCTGTAAGCTTTGTCTAATCGTAATGAGCACACTGTACTATTCCCTTTAAGCCAGTGGTTAACATTTTGCTATGCATTTCCTTTTGATTAGTAGCCTAAAGTAACTAGTTATATATCATAGTCACTGATGCACCGTGTCTTTATTTTGGTCAGGTTTTCAGACATTTCCTGGCAAACAGGTTATAGCTTTAAGATATGAACATAGTCCCTAAGTTCAGGCTTCAAAATGGGGAGAAAGTAAGAAATAATAGGTTGTCAGCTCTCTTTAAAAAGGTGCATGCATCAGGAGAGAAAATAAAGACACTATTGCTGTGCATAGGAGACTTCAGAAGCATTCAGATAATACTTACATCTGCTTTAATGATTCCATTTAAGCTGTCATTTTCAGCATTTACCTTGCAGCATTCAAAAGCAACTACACTTACATGTTCTCAACAGACTCAGTGCCAGTCTCAGATAGAAGAAAAAAAAAAAAAAGAAAAGAAGAAAAGAGAGGAAAATGAAAAGTGCCATACAGTATGTTTCAAAGAACAAATTCCTTGCAGGAAATTAGCAGTAATTTTGGGGCCACCGCTGTTGAAGAGAAATAAGTTTCAAGAGAAAAGTGAGTGTGCTCTCTTTTTTTTTTTTTTTTTTGTAAGCAGTAGCAAAAGGCAGAAGTAAAGACAAGCTCATTACAAGGCTTAAAGGGGCACAGGCAAATATTTTGGAACAGGAGTTCTGGAATCAGGGTTCTCTTATCTGTAAGACCCTGCCTAAATCACTTCATCTCCTTTGCCTCAGTGTTTCTGTGGGGTTTGTAGTAATGGGAACAGTGAAGCCATGCTCAAATTGGCTCTGAGGAGCTCAGGTTTGTCTCCCCAGGTGGAACCTTGTGGATGAAGTTCTGGGCTGGGATCTCGTTTTTTGGTTCAGTGCTGACACAAGTTTCCTCCACAGCCTTGGGCAAACTGCTTAATCTGCTTGCAGTTTACAGCTCTGACAGAGGCCCTCTTGACAAACCCTGTGCTGTGATTTAAGACCTTGCACCCTCCTCTCAGCTACAGATTGCCTCTCTGTGCTCCCCAGAGCCATGAGGGGACATGCATGCTCACTTCAGCCTCCCTAGCTTGCATCCCAGCACCTCAGCTGAACCCTTCACAAGGGGGATTTGTATCGCAGTGCCAGGCTGCAGGCATGCAACCTCTTCTGCTGACTCTGCTGCAAGAGGAATAATATCTAGTGTCAAGGCCAGCTGGGAACCAAAGGGGGACATGAGTTGGGTAATGCTGTCTTCACCAGAGCTGGTTGGACTTCAGTCTGACACCTGAAAAAATGGGTTGGGAATGATATTCCCTTTGTCTGGCTGGTCTCTAAGTAGGGAACACAGGAGAGGAGAAGTTCGTTCTCATTTTAAAACAAGGGAAGTAGGGGCCTCAAATTCTGTAAGACGTTTCTCTGTATCTAAATAATAAAACAGATGAAGAAGGTGGATGTTACATATTTATTGAAACATTTCCTTACCCTGTACCTCTTTGAAGAATTCATTTATAACCAGACATTTTGGAAATTGAAGTTCTGTGTTTATGGAATAAGAGGGATAGCTGAGGCTGAATGCCAAGGGACCTCCCTAGGCTGTGGGGACATTAATGGCATCCTGCTGCCTGCGAGACACACACTTCAGCTACAGAAATGTGTGAAATTAGCAACACCACTTTCTTTTCTTTCTTCCTTTGGATCCCTTCCAAATTCACTTCCGCCTTCTCTCTCTGGATGCAAACCAAAGACAGTAGATGCTACAGTGTGTATCCTCAGGAGCACCTCTGCAGATTAAACGCCCGCAGCTATTGTGCATCCAAAGTCTCTGCTGAAAAATCCTTTCTGTGACAGAGGAAAATTAAAAATCTAAATTCAGAATGGAGCCAAATTACCTACTCTTGCTACGGGAAGTCCGACATATCATTACAAACTGGTTTACTTCTTGTCCGTGTCCAATTTAATGTGCCTGGCTTTCCTTAGGAAAAAAAAAAAAAAAAAAAAAAAAAAAAAACAACAACAAAAAAAACGGAAAAAAAAACAGACAAACAAACCAAAACAGAAGAAAAGAAAAACAGGTAATGATTTGTTATCTCATAGCAGGTGTGAAGTGGACATTATAACACAAATTGTTGGGTCTTCCGCTAAGGGAGAGTCAGGTAGGGACTGTGGGATCCAGAGCTCTGTATTCGACCAGATAAGGGCTCTGAGCCACTGCCTGGTGTTTGCCCTGGAGTGGCCCTTGGTAGCTGCTTCAGAGGCAAGCACAAGAAACTTTGCAGAAAGCAGATATGGAATAACTGGCCTACAGGGAAGTTTCTTCCTCAACTTCATTAATTAGAGGCTAGCTCAAGCCCTGAAGCATAAGGGTTTGTATTGTGAGACTAAGCAGTGATGAGAAAGAGCTCTGGTCTGTGTTTGGGTTGGGAAGTGGCTTCCCAGGCAAGAAATGTCCCTGCAAATCTGTTCTCTGTCACAAAGACTGCTTCTCCTCCCAGCAAGGTATGGTCAGGTCCTCTGGAGCATGCACACTTCTCCAAAGATGTTCAACCCCTCCAGAGGCACAGCCTGGGTCTTGTTTTCAGATGTCCTCTGTAATGACTCTGCAGAGGGGGCTATCACAGCTCCCTCTGCAGATACTCCAAGATACAGAAAATGGGAATCTGGTTGGTCAACAAGGATCCATTACTTCTGAAATGCCACCAGGTAACTGACCGTGGCAAAGTTGTTGAGGCAGTTGTCTACAACAAGCAGGGATGATCTGTCCCTGTTCAGCATTATTCACACCATTAAGAGTGACCGATGCATTGCATGGCCTTCATCCCTGTTATGGTTTAACCCCAGCCAGCAGCTAAGCACCAAGCAGCTGCTTGCCCACTCCTCCCTGCTCCCGCTGGGATGGGGAAGAGAATCAGACAAAATAAAGCTCATGGGTTGAGGTAAGAACAATTTAATAACTAAGCTAAACTAATAACAATAACATTAATAAAAAATAATAATAGTAATTAAAAATAATATAATAAAACATAGAAATAAAACCCAAGAAAGACAAGTGATGCACAGTACAATTGCTCACCACCCACTGACTGATGCTCCAGCAGTGATCTGTCCCCAGACAACTCCCCCCATCTTTATATGCTGAACATGACACCGTGTGGTCTGGGATGTCCTTAGGGTCAGTTGGGGTCGGCTGTCCCGGCTGTGTCCCCTCACAGCTCCTTGTGCCCCCCCAGACACTCGCTGGTGGAGTGAGAGGCAGAAAAGGCCATGGTGTTGCTTAAGCACTGCTGGGAAGTAAGAAAAACATGCCTGAGTTATCAACACTGTTGTCACACTAAATCCAAAACACAGCCCCATACCAGCTAATAGAAGGAAAGTTAACTCTACCCCAGCTGAAACCAAGACAATCCCCCATAGTATCCTGGGTCAGAGAACTCTTTAAGGAAGGTATTTTAGTCTTAGATGTGGTATGTAGGGCTGCTTAGACCAAAATGCTGGTTTTCATCAGAAAGGTGACTGAGGTCACTGACTTGAGGTCAGTATAATGACATGCTGATGAAGCACTTAAAAATGAAATACATATTTTCAATAATGTGTGGGCAATCTAGTCTCAGATTTTCAGAACAGGAGGCATGTTTTATTCCTCCAAAGTAACTTTTCACAAGGACACTCATTGTTATTGTACAGCAGCATTTTAAAATGTGTAAATGTTTTAAAAACAAACTGAAACATTTATATTTATTGTAATTAAATATTTTTATTGACCAAAAATTAACATTTGTTTTGCCTTATTTTTAAATTATGTTTCTCTGGAAAAATATTATTTTCAGGGGTGGAGAGGGACTAGCTTAAATTCAAAGTAAAAAATGAACTGTTGCAGATTTTCAATGTCTTTAATAGAGGAAGGCATCTGATTTACATGTAATGCTAATTCAAAGTATTGGGCACTTTGACAAGCGGAGCTGGAATGGAAGAGGATGGTAAGGAGTGTGGGAAGCAGAGAGGAGATGGGGGGATGTTAAGGATAGCCAGCTCATGGTTACAAGGAAATCTTTCCTTTTATGAAAGAAAATATTTTAAAAATGTTACTTTAGTTTGTGTTTCATCAAAAAAAAGGTTTTCCAAAAGTCTTTGTGATTGACTTTTTTGAGAACTTGGTATATAGCTATATAAATATGTTTAAATCAATTTCAGGTTTCATCAGTTTAAGCTAAATGCAAAATTCTTTAAGAAACTATTTTCTCCTTGCCTTCATAAAACAACACAGGAGAAGACAAAAGTACAAAACAGAACAAGCAAATGACCTCTTTTCTCCCCTAAAATTACCCTAAAAACACACTCCTCCAGGACAACAAAAAAAATCTGCAAATGCCTTTTTAGCTAGAAAACCATCTTTTGCTTGGGAAAACACATATAAACAAAAATACAGAAGCCAAACTGATAAATACAATTGACCTGCTGTGATGTTAACTTAGAGCTCATCGATTTAATTTCTGATGTGCCACAGGAACATTCATTTGCAGTGAGTGCTAGCTACGACCTTTTCATTAGTGCTGTAGTGGCTGGATTGCAGCTTTGGGCTGGTCAATGCAGATGGGCATAGGCTGACCTGGGCTCTTCTGCTCTTGCTTCTGCCTGGCCAGCTGTGAGCTAATTAGCTAATGGCAATGGGCTGTTATCTTGAAAGGCAGGACATGTTGCCCAGGTACAATGCTGGAATAAGTATGAGGCTTCTGAGCTCAAGAGCTATGTTGTGATGGGATACTGAAAAAAGGAAAAAGGTAATTTGAGTTAATTCTAGTTATTTACTCTAAGCAGGCACTTGTAAGGCCTTTTTCAGGATTGCACCCAAGCATCTTCCAGGAATGAATTATGCATTTCAATAAATGGCTCGCTCTCTTCTCTGCAATTGCTAATTTGGGATCTGGGTCACAAAATTGAGTGTGACCCATTGGGAGTCACTAACTCTGACAAACTCAGCCCTGTTGGGGCATTTCTTCATTCAAAAGCCAGGAGATGAATGGATTGAGGCAGATGCAGCTCTCACTGAAATGAGCAATTCATCCCACACAGGGCTTCGTGGAGATGATGAGGCCGTACCTCCTACCTCTCAGCGCTGGGAGGCATTTGGATCTAAGAATGGGTTCAGCCATTTTTCTTTTCAGATAAAATTGTCAATCTGCAAAATGGCACATATGAACTTAGGTTGGCCTTTAAAGTTTTCTGATGTAAGGTGGCTGCATACTTGTTCCCCATCCTCTAATTTTGTTAATGAGGAGCCTGCCCGCACCACACTGCTCATAACTGCCTGGGAGAGCTGTGACAAGTAAATTTCAATCTCTCAGTGGAGCTGATATTCTTAGAGCTGCAGGAGCAGTCATCATGAAGGGGAAAGCTGTGAATGCCAATAAATTATTGAAGAAAGCAGGAGAAATATTTCCTTCTGTTGACACATCGGCATTCACCTTTGGGAATGTAATCATGGGAAAGGTAGGCAGTCTTTTGTCATAGGGACCTTTCACTTGGAGAATTCAGTCTTTTTAAAACCTTAGTAGGGAGCCTGCAACTTCTCAACATGGAAGGGGTATTCAAACTATAGGACATCTTCAGACAGGCACGTTGCTCAGAAATGACAGTGAAACTGAATCAACTCTGTGGCACAATAAAACCTGCTTGATGATACAACGGGAGGTTTGCGGAGTAGGTGGTAAACCCCTCTGGCTCCTTGACACTTGGGACAGGATCTGGTCAGGAGTGGGATTGTTTTCGATGAATAAAACAAGGCAGCCTTAAAAAACAGTCAGAGTGTAAACATGGCAGAATCCAAAACTTTGGTGAGAGCAGGGGGTGGAAGCCAATGGAGACCTGTTAGTCGAAGGCAGAGAAGGAGCAAGGGCATGTCTGCCAGGAAGGACTATTCCCTCTTGGGCTGTGCCTCAGGGGAATGTCTGGGGGCAGGACTGGAGACCTGGGATAGTGCAGGAGCTGTTTCTTCACACCTGAAACTGGGGGTCTCCCTCCTTCTGCCACCACTGACAAAAATGAAGCTGCCCAGGCCCAGCAACAAGGAGGATTTGTTCCTCTGAATTTCAAATTCTGCTTGGAAAGCCATCAAATTAGTACTGATGTTTTATTCCAACATCAGAAGCGGCAGGAAAAAATACCCAGGAGCTCCCTGGATTTAAATCCACAAAATTAGCTCCAGTTTTGTTTAGACAAATGAGTGAATAACCCCCCTCCTCAGCATCATATTTGGCTCAAATCACCAATTTACTGGTTTACAAAAATCTAAAACTATCCCTCCGGCAAATTAAAGGATTACGTCAATCAGTCCAGTCTACCTGACAACAGCACGCAGCAATAGGGCAAAAGGTTTGATGCTCTGCTGGAAAGTGATAAGGAGAAAATGCCAAATGACACATAGGCAAAGTTATTACCAGCGAGATGAAGACAAACTGGAGGGAGTTCAGAGAAGTGCAACAAAAATGATTAGAGAGCTGGAGGGGTTGATTTACAAGGAAAGTTTTACAAGAACAACCGTCAATATGCACAGCAGGGTTGAGCAACATCTGAGGGGGGAGAGAGTGCCCGTTGCAAACATCTGAACAGCGCAAACACCCAGGGAGGAACAAAATTACCCAAGGGGGAAATAACTAAGATAATGGGTTTAAATTAAGAGGATAAACATCAAAACAACTTCTCAGTGGAAAGACTGCAGAATAATCTAATACGGGAAGACGAAGAAGTCCGAATGATACAAGCTATAAATTCCTTCCCAGAGACCCTGCAGATACAAACATCAGCCACAATTAACTTTAGAATCTGCATGTTTCTCAGCAACAGGTGTCAGAGCTTTCGGAAGAAGGTAGGTGCAAGAAGCCATTTAAAAGGGATGATTTCAAGATAATTCACTGATAACTTTCTTGTTGTTCAAAACCATGTCTGAGAGGAGGTGGAGAAGGCTTTTACTTTCAGTTTAGTGGATGAAGTGAGCACACTGGAAAACCCCAAAAGTGCAGTTTTGGCAATGTGGTCACTAGCATACGCCTTGATGAATAGTTTTCCAGTTGAGATAGTTGGTTTAAATCTGACTCTGGTCTGGAGTGACTGGAAATCAACAGCAGATAATGGCTGCTTGGTAGAAGATGTGACATGACTTAATGCCCTCAGTTGAATTTCTACTGGATATTGGACATGTGCTCACATTAGAAATGCTTTGAACAGCAGGATCAGCATTAAATTAACATCTATGCTGACAATCTTGCCAAAGAAATCCAGAAGGGGATGGACATTAGTAATGAACTGCGCATTCACCTTTGGGGTGAAGTCATTAGCAAGGTAAACTTTACCTCATGGGCTCTGAACCTCATCTCCACCATGTCATCACCTAACTTCTGTATGGGATGTCAGTTTGCAAAGCAAATAATTTAGTATTTTTCCTCAGCATTGTAGAAATTGCTGTAATTAAAAAAAGTTACATTACAGAAATTTTGTTTGATAGACATTATTTTTTTTTTTAAGTAACTATTTTTAAGCTGTTTCTTGACAGGGAAGGCATGAGCGGTTTATTGCATATTACCTAATACATCTGGTTGTGTAGAGAGTAGTAACAGCTGTAATGGGTAAGGAAGCAGCATGGCATCTCCTACAGAGTGGTATTTGAAGGTCTGGCTGAGAAAAGCCACTTAGGCCATTTCTAGTTTATTGTTGTTACACTTTGGTGTGGCTTTCCAGTAATTTATGAGGGTGTTTGTTGAGTTCATGAGCTCTTGAGACCTGCATCCAATAAAACAGTGATGTACTTTCTCTTGACTGAAGGGAGAAGCATATATCATTGCATGCAGTGGGTCTGATATCATTTTATGCCGGATGGGGAAAAAGGCTGTAAGGCTCTAGCTTAGTCAAAAGAAGAAGAAAAGTAAAGAAAAATGTCAATAAAGGGCACTGCATTGTGAAGGACACTGTTTTGTTTCTTGTTTCCTCAACTTGACACATAAAGTTATCAGGTAAAGAATTTGGTAGGTTAATCCTGTCCTTTTCTAGAAGATCCCATATTAGTTTCTGATCTCTTTCTGAGCATGATGTAAAGTCACAGAAGTTAATGAGCTATTAGATTTATCATTATTTATATAGACATATTTATTCTCATAAATTGTAATCTGTATTTTAACATTTCCAAGATGTAGAGTACTAATTGTTTATGCCCTTGCAGTGTTAACAACAATATACTTTCAAATGTAATTAACATTTTAAAAAGTTGCCTCTTCCTCTGCCATTAGCCTCTTCCCCTCTATCAGACAATAACTGATGGATCAGACTTGGTTGATTAGCTATACAGAAGAGGTAAAATCACCAAAGGAGTGAGGTTTATTCTTAAAATAACTTCTTTCTTTCCACCTACAGGCTAGTCTAGACATCTGATGATCAGGCAGCATGCAGAACAATCCTATCATGTAGGAAACAACCCTAAAAGAGTATTGGTTCCTAGAGTGACTGTGTGACTCTGTATAAAATAAATATAAAAATCTTCTCTTTGCAAAAGACAAAGCCAGCAGTGCCTTTGCCAGCTTTCTCAGAAGTCTAAGCTCACTCACACATCAAGAAAAAGGACCCAGGAGCCTCTCTGATGTGATATCACCTGATAGCACAGCCCACAACAGTGATTTAAAGACAATCTTCAGACGTAGACACTACTGGATCCCAGCTAACGACAACCCAGCTAGTGACCCCGCAGCCACCTACCACAGAGGCCAGGGCAGAAGCGATGTGGCTTTGCACATTCATGTGAAATAACAGGTGAGGGCAGCAGAGAAAATATTTCTGTTGGCCAAATATTTTCATTAACTTTCCACTGCCTTGGGACAGATTGACGTGGAGGCATCACACTTGCACACCGGTGTGGGCTCCTCCGTGGTGTCGGCAGAAGGTGATGCGAGTCGGGTCACCTTCCCGTATTCGGGTCACTTATTCCCAGCCCACCCAGCTTTGCCAGTGATTGCAAGCGAGCGGGTCTGGCTACAGGCAATTTGGAGAGAGAAGGGGTGAGCGAAAGGTATTGTTTTGTTTGTTAAATTCAGCTTGGGATTTCCCTGTGACTGCTACCAGTAGAAAGTGTTAGCATATGAATTATTTAACATAAACTCAGGGACTGTAGTAAGTCTTCCGACTGTCTGACTTCTGCAGAGATTTCTTTAGCTGACAGTTTATATTCCTCTGTGACAGATGCATTTTCCGATCCTAGACTGTACTTTGTGCTGGCCCCAAAAAGGCAGCTTCAGCATAAAAGCAGGGAGACCTTAAGAAAAAAGGGGTCTTTTGTAGAGAAATAAGTTAGGATTTAAAGCTCATAATTTCTATTGTTAAATCAGTTTTAAGAAAGAAATAGGTCATAAGTCAAATTAAAGGTCATCTTCAATCTATCTCCATCTCCCCGCTTTCTTGTTACTCCCTTTGTTCAGGAAAGAAATAAACCCCATGTTATTACTCAGACGTAAAGCCTCAAAAGGAGCACAGGAGGCTATTACAGATTCTCCAGCTTTATTTTGCATCTCCATCTGAAAGCAGGGAGCCTTCCTAATACCAACTGCAAACACACCTAAGTACAAATTGATGTTGCCTTGAAGAACTTATAAGGTAAATGGACAAGAGGTGGAAGAAAAGAAGCTGTTGCTGAGGTGGGGAACCGAGGCGCAACAAGGTTAAGTGGCTTTCTGGAGGTCACTCAGGAAGTCTCAGATCGAGCTGGGAAGAGAACCAAGCTCTTCTGAGTCATCATCCCCTGACAAGACCATCCTTCTTCTTTTCCTGCTAAATGGAACAATCCTGCATTGGTTGTGGTATAACGGTCTACATGACCGGGTAGGTCTTTTCCATTTCCAATGTCTATGATGAGAGTAATTCTGCTTAATGGGGATGCAGTCAGCTGGTGCCAATGGTTAAGTGTTGCTTAACCAGGTGTTAAATAGGTATGAAATTCCAAGCTCTGGGCTTTGAATGCAGAAGTTGCCAAATGAAAATGAAAATAAAATAAAATAAATAGCAAAGGGGAAAAAAAAAAAAAAAAAGAAAAAAGAGAAGAAAAAAGAAATGCCCTAGAGTATCAGATCCACATGCTTACATATACTCAGTCTGGTGTTTTCCTTCAATTCACATATTTCCAAGGGGGTTTAAATAGCATGTTTACTTAATAAGGTTAACAGACTATATAATACCCAGCTCTATTTAAGTAGATTCCTCCTCCTTTCCCTCTCTCTTTTTTTTTTTTTTTTTTTTTTTTTTTTTTTAAATATACTTGATAGCTCTTTTTTTATCATCTGTCACTTTCACTTGCAATGTCACCTTTAACTCGCTATAGAAACTCACTGTTCTGGCAAAGTGTCTCTGCTTTCCATTTGACGTGTTTATTTAATGTCTAGTAACCAGACTAGCAATTGTATGCAGGCATCAGGCAAGTAACAGACTCCCCCTATTTGCTTTAAGTTATCATTCTCAGTGCTTTATTTAGCCATCTTAGACGTTTCTATAGAAAGTATATCTTGCTTCCTTATACATGTTACTTTTATAAAGGATATGTTTTCTTGTGATATATAGTATTTGTTCACACCTGATCTATGTTCAAGATGGCTATTCATCTTCACTGATTTTTCTTTTTTTTGTGGAGGAATCTCACAAATTCCTTTTCTTTCTGCTGAGGAATCTCACACTGGTCCATTTCTCACATTTCTTCCCTTCAGTGCTTTAAAGTTTGACACATCTGAAATCCATAAATTATTTCACAGCCGTCAATGTTTCTTCCCAGGTTAAATTATTTAATGGCATTGTTTTATTGAAAGGTTCAGATTAGCTGCTGACACTTATTGACAGGAAGAAACACATCCTTCTACTGGGATAAAACATGTTTTTTTATTAAAGAAAGGAATGATGCAGGATTGGGTTCCTGTCTTCTTCTTACATAAGAAAAAGGAAATGAAACCATTTGGCCCTTTAAATGACAATGTGCCATGGTGGTATGTAGCACTGTCCTTTATTCTCTCTCTCTCTCTTTCTGTCTCTGAGTCCTTTATTTTAACATATTCATTACGCTTCTTCCATCCTCCAGGTTATAGCCTTAATCCCAAATAGTAGTTGCCCCACAGAGAATGCAAGATTAAGGGATCTCAGCCGAAGAATGAAACTATAAGCTTTGATTTCGTTGGCTTTCATCATATGGCAGGAGCTGAGTCCCCAGGATTTGCAAAGCCTGGCAGCCCTGGTGCTCGCCTGTCCCGAGCCAAACCCACGCTGGAGGGGTTTCCTTCTGCTGGGCAGATCGGGACCCAGATGCAAGAGTGGCGCCACAAGTCTGATTTGTATTCTGCTTTTCTTTGACAAGCAGCAGTTTGATCTCAGGTTGCTCCACGAATTTACTACTCTTAAGTGCATGAGATGGAAAAAAAAAAAAAAGACAGAAAACAAACCACAAATTCCCCCCACAAGCTCAAGCAAAAGAAAAATAAAGCACACGCATGCACAGACACTCATCTCCATGTATGCACCTGTATATATATAGATATACACACACAGGCACACATATACATAAACATAGGCATGTAATTGTAGCAAACAGCACTTTTCTTCCTTGATTTCAGCAGACCCATTCTACCTTCACTGTGCAAAATTCGGCACTTAATTGCAATGCTACAGAAAACAGCACAGTTCTTTCTCATACGGATATTATGAATTCAGGTTTTTTGCTGCTTCTTTCAGAAGTTGCCTTGAAAGAACTGACTGAGTTCAGGGACTCACCCCAAAACCCCTCAGGAAGCACCGGGGCAGATCCCCAGGGGATGTAAACCAGCATAAACACCGCAGCCTGGAGCGGTGATGCTCTGCTCTGTACCAGCTGAGGCTCGCAGTGGCCATGCCCCCTCATCGAGAGGGTTGTGCTGGTGTGACGGAAGCCTTTTTGGGTGACCCGGGTCCATGCGAAGGGGAGGGGAGCGGGTGGTCTCTGCAGGGCAGGGGGGAGCAGTGGTGGAAGAGGCAGCTGTGGCTGGCCCAGGCATCGCTTTGGGATCCCAGCCTCGCTCCATGGGACTCGCTCTGGTTTACACTGTTATTAGGTGGACAGGAGGAGGAAAGTTACGATCCCCTACCCTCGTCCTCTGCAGCAGTATCTGCTGCACCTGGAACACTTTAATTTTGTTGCTTTTCACCTGTATGGTTTACCTCTGCCCAAATAATTAAAATCTATATGAAGCTGGCAGTACAAATAGCAGTAAAGTTCATGGTGGTTTTGCAGCAAGTATGTTACTGTAAAACACGTCTTGCACAGACCTTTGATATTACAATCCCCTCCTTGCCAAAGCAGAGGAAAGAAAATACAGAAATGCATTATTGACAGCCCTTTTCATTTAAGAAATCATGAAGAAAAACAGCCTAGAACTTTTCTACACAATTTTGGTCCCTTCTCTTGGCCCAGGAAACATTATGGTTAGTGGAAGAATCTTTCAAGCAGACACTTCAATGACATTTTTGCAACACAGAAATTTTTTTCCCCTGCAAAAATTTCTGCAAGAACCTGGGAAATAGTTCAATTTGAGCAGCTACAGGATTTTTGTCCCGCAGGTTGTTTTTTTTTTTTTTTTTTTTTAATTAAAAAAAAAATAATAATTAAAAAATAATAATAATAATAATAATAAAAAGAGCTTTCTGGTCTTGTGGATTCTGGAAGATGGGGTCCAGCTTCTTTTCTGTCTGAAAAATATAGGGGCTCAATGCTATGTGCCCCATTCATGTCAGAGTTCTGGCTATGGAGCTACTGCTAACCCACACTCTGGGTAGAGCCAGTACAGATCTCATTTTATCTTCTTATGAGTCTGGTGAGAAATTCTACCCTTAACAAAAAAAATCCTTCCCCCAGCATATTTTCATGAAACAACAAAACAACAAACCACTTTTCTCTGAAATGTTCCTGACCACAGTGTAGGAAGAAGAGGGGTCTCTGGATGATGGCCCAGCCCTGCGAGGAGCCAAGCTCCCTCCTCTCCTTCCGAGAGCGGAGGATGCAGACACAGCCGAGCAGGGTGCCTGGGTGTGTGGTACCCTGCAGGATGTGTCCCCGAGAAGAAAACCAGGGAAATGAAAGAAGAGGAAAAGGATGCTAAAGCTGCTGTCTCATTCTCCACTGATTATGTCTGTTCTCTCTCTGATCTGAAAGGAAAACATCTATATTTCTGTAGGACAGCTTAATGCATCCGTGATCGGATAATGTGCATTACAGCCTTCTTTGCTATTCTCAGAAGAGTGCTCTAATGCCCTGCTTACACACAGGACACACACATCTGTGAGGAAAAATACTGTGTCCTTCGGTTTCATCTTGGATCTGTTCAGAAAGTAACTCCACGCTTGCAGCCTGCCTTGCAGGAGCGCAAACGGGAAAAAGCAGCAGAGCCTGCATCTCCCTGACTTTTAGGTTAAAAATGACATTAATATGGCAAAGCTTCTTTCAGGACTTCATCATTTCCACCAGCGGAAACGAGACGAAGGCCCCAATCACATATGTGCTCAGACATGCAGAAGCAAACGCCAAAATGAATTAACTGGAATAGCTCTATTAATTTATGCCTCGGCAGTAATGACCTTAAGACACAGAAGAATTATATATTAATTTGTTTCTAGTGTATAACACTGTTAAGTTAACACATTTAGGAGAATACACTTCCCTCGCCTCCTGCTGCGGAGGTAAATGAGGCAGTGTCTGCTGGTGACAAATCAGACCAGCTTTCCACTAGATGGCAGCTGGTGCTTGCACAACCTCCAGGCATATTTTGGTGCAGCAAATCCTTTTTCAGTGCTAATCATCTCACAAGCTGGAAAATGGGCCATTTCTCCCCTCCCTCTCCCCCTCTTTGTTGCTCACTTATTGGGGAGGAATGGGAGAGGAAAGGGGAGGGTGGGGGAATTATTTGACCGGCCTGTTTTTTTATCAGTCCTCCATCTGCTGTGGAGCCGGCCTGCTTTTTTTAAAGTCAGCGTTGGTGCCCTGCATGCAGTGGGAGAGATAAGAGTGTGTGTGTGTTTGTGGGTGGATGTGGGCAGGGGGAGAGAGAGACGAGTGCTGAGAAGTTTTTCTGGAGGGATTTGCAGCAGGGATGGGTGGCAGGCTCAGCTCCTCAGGGAGGGAGAGTTTGTGCCCAGGTGAAGGGATGGGGTGGACCAGGAAGGGATGTGGGATGAGATGGGGAGGACCACCCCTGCATGATGACCTGGCATCTTTATTGGCCTGAGGGAGGCTGGTGCCACAGCAGTGGAGTTGGGTGTCCTAAAGGTTGAGGTCACACAGCAGGGCACATGTGTAAAGATGCTGTCCCTGCACTTTGTCCCACTGCTGGCCAGGGAAAGATGGGGAAGAGAAACATCGAGATTGATACAGATAACTTACTGCTTTCCAACAGTCCAGTATAAAGTATTTTAAACTCACTTTTCCTTGCTGCCCAGGCTGCCTTCCCAGTCCTAGATAATAATAATTTCTGCAGAATTTTCCACTAGAGGTTCTGCAGATTTTTAGTAGCATCTAAGCAGCCTTGTGCATGTTCTCTACCTTGTGTAGAGGGAAACTGAGGCACAAGTCAATGTCTTGCCCAGAGATGACGTACAAAAGTCTTGTGGCAGAAACAGGGCATAGCCCTGTTTTCCTGGTTTTTTTCACCACTGTATGAAGGGCATTGCAGCAGACCAAGGTGGTGAGGTCTCTGTTACTGCAGCCCAGGGAGGGCGACAACAGGACAAGATCATGAAGCTCCCTTGAGGCAAAAGCTCATGTTTGGAGGAGGTACACAATAGTGTCATTTGTCCAGGGTATTTTGTTTTGATCTGTTATGAGAGATCAGTAAGGTTAATTTTCCCTTCTCTGACAAGCAGGTTGCAATCAGCAGGTTTTGTTCTGAGCCAGTGCTGTATCCAGGCTCCTCTTCCCCCCAAGCCCTCCCTGGCCATGCTGAAGTTTCTCTCTCTCTCTCTGGACCTGCTGCTGCTGCATTGCCAACACTGGCCCTTTATCTCCCATCCTATGAGTCACCCTCTGCAGCATTTTTTCAGTTAACAGATTGTTACAGTTTTACTGGCCTTACCTCCTCCTCCTCCTTCAAAAAAACCACAACCGCCAAACCCTAACAACAGCATCTCTGCAGCTTCAGGGTGGCTCCAGCTCTCTGGCTGCTTCCAAAAAGTTCGGTGCATCAAGCAGGAGATGCTGCAACACGCTGAATCTCCTCTGACTAATTTTACATTGACTTTCCCAATTCTTCCCTCGTCTCCTGTCGTTTGTAGTTGAGTGCCTTCCACTCGGTCCCAAGACGGCTGATTTCCCCCCTCGGGGCATTGCCAGCTGCCATATATGAGTTTCTCCTATAGAGATTGAATGAAAATGTATACTATGCTGGAGTGTTAACTTGTAATGCAGCTATCAGCAGAAGTACATATCACTCTGGGTGGCATTAGTCAATTATGACAGAAAGCCCATTGGCGACACAAGTCAATTGATAATAAAGCATAATCTCTCTTTCCCCCGTCACATATTTACCAGCCATGAACTACTGTAGCATATTTCCTATTCACAGATGAATGCTCCAGCTGTTAGATGGGTATTTTTCAGAGCTGAATGCAATCTAGAGGGTTAATGTCTCCAGTGCAGTGGTCTGAGGATAAAGCCACTGCAGGTGCGCAGCTAAACGGGGAGTTAATTGGGTAGCAGGTGAACATAAACAGAGAGCACAGAGGGTGTGGAAAAGGCTTTAGTGAGGGGGAAGGACTGGTGGGAATGCTGAGCCGTAGAGCCCCAAAATAAAGATGTATTGAACTTTCCTTCCCTGTGCCGCAGTCTTTGTTTCACACAGTCTCTGCTCTTTGTATATCGTTTGACTCTCCAAAATGCTGCTGCTCTTGCTGTCGGGGCTCCCAGCCTGGGATACAGGCAGGAAGCATCTTAGCAGCTGCTGCTGAAAGACGGGGCTTACGGGGCTTATCGGTGGACGATTCATCTCACGCCACGGTGACAGGGTGTGCGGAGGGGAGGAAGGCTCCCTATGATGCCAGAGATGGGCTGGTTTGGGGAGGCGAGATTGCTCTGCTCTGTGCAGGGCATAAGGCTGGAGGCTGGGAAATGGAGAAGGGAAAAAAGAGGCAGATTCAGGTGGATGGAAACAGCCGTCCCTGCCTCTCTTCACTGGCCGGTGATGAGAGTCACAAGCCGGGCAGGGATATGAGCAGCCAGGCATGGAGAGATGAGCAGGCAATGCAAAAAGTGGGGCAGGGAAGCTGTCAGAAACCACTTCCAGCAGGCACAGGGGCCCCAGAAGAGCCAAAATAAAGCAAAACCCATAGGCATAAGCACAGATGGTACAGCCTTAGAGGATCAACCAGCCATGCCTAGTGAGGTGGGTGCTCTTCTCAAGCCACCACCAACCAGCTCTGGGTTGTCCACCGCAAAGCGTGGCCAAAGCAAGCCACTACAGAGGTTCACCTGCTTCTCAGACCTACCAGCTCCACACCTTTGGGTAATAGTGGGGTGTCCTCACCATCAGGGGTTAGGGGTTTCAGGGTCTCCACCTTGCCTGCTGTAGGGCATCAGTACCTGCTGGAAGAACCAGCTGGCCCCCCAGACACCCACCTGAGCAAACCTCCACAGATGACCTCAGAGGCCATCCCTACCCCCATCTGTGCTGAGCTTTCCATGCATTTAGTGCTTTGCTGCTAAATCCTGATTTCCCAAAGCTTGGGGAAAGGAGCAGCACAAGCAGGCACTGCTAGGCAGCAGTATGCTGGGGGGATGGCTGCTGCACTGCTGTTTAAAGCTAGCTGAAAAAAAAGTAATCCTGATTCAATTTTGTTTCCTGTATCCTTAAATCAGCTGTTCTAGACAGGTCAGTGTTTTTTAATCAGACAAAGAGACCAAGCAGGATTTAAATTTTTTTTGTTTTTTTTTTTTTTTTTTTTCTTTCAAAGTCAGACCTGGATTCTTTTAATTAGTGTAGCTCTTGGATTTTGCAAGAACACATCAGGCCTTTCATGTCACTCTCCTTCAGAGTCTCCCACCAGATGGCGGGACACCAGGGAAGCTGTGTCCTCATTCTGCCCTGCACTGCTTCACTGCTAGCATGCCATGCCCCACCTCCCCCCCCGAAACTAGTCCCTTCTTCTTTCCCTCAAAGGTCCAAGGACCTCACATGTGGAGACCTTCCTCCTTGTGTGGGATGGAGCAGAGCAAGGGACGCTTCCAGGGACAGCCGTGGTAGCTGGGTCCTCTCAGCTCTTGAGGTGAGGCAGCAGCAGGCCACCTTCATGGTTGAGTTCCCCTCACAGCCTGTGCTTTATCTCATTATTGATAACCCGAATAGCTTTCATAATCAGCCAGTAATGGATTCCACCGGGAGCACCTTATTTATCTACCACCTCTACCAACTTCAGTCCTCTGTCTCCTTGCTGTCTCCTGGACAGGCCACCGTGCTGGGCATGCACCTCTTATTTTTCAGAGGAGGGCAATGCTCTTCTGCTGACTCCCTTTGCAGTGGTACATCCTCTCCCAAGTACTGGAAGGCAGATGAGGCAATTTAAGCCAGACAAGAGGTGGGTATTTGGTCCTGTTCTCACCTAATAGGGCTGCATTAAGAAGAACAAGCACATCTGCTCTTCACCCTCCCTCCTGGGCACATTCTCCAGACACACTGTGCTATGGCCGCCTCCAGGAGCGACAGGAAAGCACAAACCTCTTTATCTGTCTTCATGTCTGCGTGTGCCTACAGATATGTGCACACGTGTGCGCCCCTATCAGTATGTTTTTCTAAAATTTGACAAACTAATGTTTTTGCCTTCTGCAGCCCATCACAGGATTGAGTGATTCTACATTCCTGCACTGTTTCTCAGTGGGTGAATCTCAAAGGTGTGATACAGTCCTGTGAACCCCAAAATCTGTGCAGTGACCACATTAAGTCTGGAAACAGTGTGCTTATATGGCTTTCGAGACCTGAAAAAGCTCAGTCAGCCTCTCTACTGACTCTCATGTGTGACATAGAAATGCTTTCTTTTATTTTTCTTTCTGTGGTTTCTAAGTACTGTTGGAGCAAAAGGGAGCTTGGTCACTGATTTCAGCAGAAGCAGACTTTTGCCCTACAGGCAGCAGACAGTGTCTGGTGTTTGACTATCCAAAGGCCAGGCGCAAAAACAATTCCTGTTCTGGGATGTGGGTGATGGCTGCTCTCCTGAAATGCATAGGTTGGTCTGTTGCCCCCTAAGCTGAGCCAATGGCTACTGAAGCTGAAACACCAGCATGGAGAAGGGAGATAAAAGGTGATTAACAACTCCTCTTTTGTTTCCTTCTTTTCTTTAATTTTTATTCCCTACAGTGAAGCCCCGTATATCAGAAAAAAAAAAAAAAAAATTAAATATGATACAAGAACAGCTCATTACCTTATTGCCTCTAAAATGTTCTTTTGTCCAGAAAGTATTTTCACTATGAGTGCTGAGGAGTGCTCATAGAAATCTTGTCACTCTCAGGAGAATTTGATCTTCTAATCCTTTTTTACAGTTGAGGAAACTGAGGCATAGACAAGAAAAACGTTAGCCACCATCACACACCTGGGATCAGCAGGACTTATTTTTTTTTTTACCTTGGAAACAGAGACTGATTTACCTGGAACGGATGGAGTTATGCGACTGTAAAATTGCTGTGAATGAGGATGAGTTTGGGCTCCAGGAGTCCTGCCTCCCAAATTCCTGTTCTAAATAGCACATTGTCATAAAAAGCTGACTTTAAAACTAGCTTGTGCAACTTTTTGCATGTAGATGCCAGCAATTTACACAGTTGAGCAAATCATAGAAAAACTCTAAATGTGGAGCAGGAAAATATTTACACTTCCAAGGCCTGAGTGTAAATTGGAGAAGTACATCCCATTAATGGGAGTTTACGAACGTTGACACATTTCATTTTTTCCTGCAATGCTGCAAATGAAACACTGAGACACAAATGCACCAGGAGCTGATCAGTGATGCTGCTTTTGCACCCGCTAGCCAGATGACATAACAAGTGTAATACTGAAATATATTTCATCTATTGCCTTGATACAGGGAAGGACAGAATGTGGTGAGGTTGTGGGTGGTTATTAACCCTCTTCTGTCATTTTACCCAGCTCTCTGTAGTGGAGTTGCCCTTGATTCCTATACATGTAAAGGAAGTAATAGCTGGGATTCCCAGATCCTCCACTCATGCAAATCCACTGGTTTCATTTACACCAGATGGGAATCCCTTCTAATACTCTTAAAAGTGAAATGTGAAGTAGAGGAAGATGACAAATACCACCACTCAGCTGAATCTTGCTGTGAGTTATTCCTACAGCCCCAAGGAAGACTCATGTCTCCCTACATACCACATGAGTCACAGTTCACCGTCACTGAGCCATAGCCACCGATGTCCCTGACAGAAGGGTCAAGTCCAAAGTTAAACCTGAGCTGGTAAAAATCATCAGTACTCATCAGAAGATGAGCAGGTGGCAAAAAAGCTAATGCCTAAGTCAGATTTGGAGTCTGCCTAAAAGCAGCTCTGCTTTGGATTTCTTCTAATAGTTCCAGTTTCTATTTAATCTCCCATCCTGGTTTTTATGTTCTTTATATACATACATATAAGCTGTAGCTACAGTAGCTACTATAGCTTTCTTATGTATGGCTATATACATATAGTAATTTGCTGTAGCTACTGAAGGAAGGTCTAGAGAGTTGCTCTAATTTATACTAATCTCTCATCCCCTTTGAGATGGATGCAGCCCAATCTTGTAGCAGTATTTTAGTTGCTTTTGGTGTGAAACTGTTTACAGAGCACTGTCATTTTCAGAGACAGGCTTGTTAGGTTAGATTTTGTTGAGATCATTTGCTTGGTGGCTTTCATCTTGGGAAATCACCTCTTCAGTCACTGATCATCCAAGATGAAGTTAATGCTGAAGCAGAGAAATGGAAAGCTACCTGGATGTGCTTCCTTCTTTATGATATCTTTAGTCTGAGAAAACAAACAAACAAACAAACAAACAAACCCTAAACTTGGACACTTCTATCAAAAGGCTGGATGCCTTCACAGAGAAGAGCAGCCTGTGCATAGGGGAATTGCCTGGGGAAGGGCACATGATACACCAATGTGTTGGGGTGATCTCCTCATTTGTCAACTTGGGGTCAGAGAGTTAAGAAACATGATATCTCAGGAGGGAATGAGAAAGTGGGAAAAGCTGTATCTTATATTGGGATTGAAACAGGGGAAGAAAAAGGTAAGAAAACCCATGAAAGAAGAGGACCTGAGTGGCAGTGAGCTGGAAGTGACAGATGACAATAGGAGCAGAGCCAGATCATTAAGACAGTCCTTAAAACGTTATGCTGGCTGAAAACTCTGTGTGACAGGTTGGGGAATGATTGACACCAGTCAAATACTCACCTTTCGTAACAGAAGGTATCTAGTATGGCCAAAGTGTTAAATCCCCAGCAATATTCCTGACCATAGTGTCACAGCAGTCAGAGGCAGGATCAAACTGAAGGGTGCAGACAGATCCTATAAGCTTGATTTAAAACACAGGGAATTCATCATAGTTGCTCACCAGCTCAGTTCTGTAGGTGAAACAGGATTTAGGGCACGATCAATACTTTTGCAGAAGACCTTACTGCTGAGGGTGGGGAGAGGTAATAGGGCTGGAGCAACAACTAGATCTAACAATAAAGAAGCTGCCTTTCTGCCTTAAAGTGGAGAGAGGGGCTTTTTAGGCCTTGCCCTTCACTCTAATCTTGTCCCCTGTCCCTTCGGGCCTTTTAATTGATCATTCAGGGACAGAGGTCAAAGCGTCAATACAATTAGATAGCTGCTGTTGGTTATATGTATATGTCATCTAGAAAATGATATGTGACAGGAGTCAGGAGAAGGAGGATAAAAAGAATAAAATGAATAGAAATGATTGCTTTTTGCATTTAGAGGATGTCTTTTTGGGACCAGAAAATTGCTAGGTCTCCTGTAATTGAACTGCAAGACTAAACTCTAAGGGTACCTCTTTCTTTCAGAGGCTTATGTTGAAATGCAACATCTCCTGAACATTCCTGTTCAGACTAGATGCTGTTATTGGTGTTGGCAGCTTATGAGAAACAAACAGTCCTTTTTTTCTTTTTTTTTTTTCTTCTTTCTCCTAACAGTTTTTAACCTAGCCATTGTTAAAGATTCATCATACTTATAAACACCCAGTGCTGACTTCTCATTACTCACTACCTAAAAACACTGCAGAATCCTCTTAACAGTTATTTATTATGCTCATCTTGTAGATTGCTTTCTGGGACATAGCACTGTTGTGGCAAAGATTTTAACTCAGGCTTTACGCCCATGCAGGAGACTCAGAACTGCCTTGCTCCTTAACTCCAGCCCTGCAGATTGTGGATGTGGGAGCAGAGGAACAAAGAGGGCTGCGTGCTCACTTGCACCTTTTCAGGAACAGGTGAGTGAGGAGAGGTGAGGAGTGAGGAGAGCTCTGAGTCAGTGAGGTCTTATGAATTACGTGGTAGGGAATATAGAATAAGCCTTGACTCACATGCCTCACTTCATGGATGTGGGTGAAGGTTACATTTAATAAAAGATAAGAGTTAAGAAAGAGAAGGAAAAATTAAGTTAAATCCTTGCTAGGACCAGTGGAAATTCAATGAAGGTTTAAAATTCAGGAAAGGTTAAAATTCTGCATCTGCTCTGGAGCAAAGCCTGAGCCAGATGCTACTGGCCAGCTGTGTTGCACTGAACAAAGTATTTCCCTTCTCATCCCTCACTTTCTTCTGTAAGTGAATTACAATGCTTATTCTTAGCGTGCTTTGAGATCTCGGTATGAAATACACTATATATAACAGCTCAGTATAATTACCTGACGTTGAATGTTATGCTGTGCAGTGTCCAGAGCATATTTTCATCTGTAGAGGAGATACCCGTATGTCATGCTGAGGCACATGGTGGATGGGCCAATACAAGCTGGAAGCTCTTCCAGACATTGCTGGGCAGCTATTCTGCAGGGAGGGAGAGGCTATCTGTCAGCACCTTTCATGGACGCTAAATGAAACAAAGAATATTTAGATGAAAAGCTCTTTAATACACTAAACAGAATGCCTAGAGGAGAATGTTCTTCTTCATCATTTAATCACACACAGACCTAAGCCAGAAGTTTGAATTTGACATACGATGCTGAAGGCTGGTGGAGCTCTGAGGCACTCACAAGCTCTTACCGTGGTCTCTGGAAAGGATCACTGACGTACACAGCTGTCAAAAAGCATCGCTGTTGTTTCAGACCTGTTGCCCACAAACTCCACTTAGGCTTTCCACTACCTGGTGGAAGACAATAAAATCCTCTTACAAAGACAGGCACAATTGTTAGAGAAACTTTTCAAAAACACAACCTGGAAGTTTAGCCTTTGGGAAATTCATTTTCTATTGAGATATAATTTGTGAAGTTTTTGAAAAGCAACTTTGGATCTTCAGATTTAAGAGAACTTGAAGGAAAGCAACAAAGAAGAAATCATAACAAGGAAACTATTCCCCCCCCCAAATATGTTTCTTGACATGTTTTTCAATGCCATAAGGTATCTGTAGCTGCCTGAAAACTAGTGTTTATCAATATATAGTCTTCCTTTGCTCCTTGGAAATATGAGCAGATTAAAATTCAGATCTCCAGAAAGCATCGGAGTACATCTCCGAGGCTAGCAACAGCTCCCTTTTATCTGATAGCAGCATAGTGCATAGGATACATGATTGAGGACTTCGCATTCTGTCCTAAAAAGGCAGCAACAGAGAAATATGCTACCCAATTTAGGATGCAAAATTCGGAGCACCATTTGAATAACTCAGAGGGGTATCTCCAGCTGCTGGAAATATTTGAATATTTGAGCCAGGTTTGGAATTCTTACAGGAAGGTAACTGATTTTACAAAGGACTTTCTCAGCATAATGTACTTTTTCTCACATGTGTATGGGCAGCTCCCATTTTCCCAGGCATGATGAGAAGGAGTAGACAGATCTTCCCTTCTGGATGCTCCATCCAGCTCCACTGGGTTGGAAAAGGGCTGAAATGATTTGCTGCTGCTATAAATCAGACACAAAATAATTCCAGAACTCTATAGGAATTTGAAAGGGAAAAGCAAGCAACAACACCAGAGAAGAGGGTCTTTGAGGAGGAAGAGTCCCTCCCACAGCTGTTGTCCAGAATTTTTTTTTTTTTTTTTCCCCTTGATTTCCACTTGCTTATAGGGGTAGTTATCAGCAGTGAAGCACTGGGGAATAAGACAGCTCAGAGATAATATTTATAAATATATGTTGTGGTTCTAGACTCGAGCAGGAGTTCATAGTGGAGGATAAAGGCTTTCTTGTCCCACAGCCATCTTTCAGATGAGGATACTGCAGATGTTTGCCTGTGGTGTTTTACATACTCAGCTGAGCTCCTGCTCCCATTTCCATCAGGAGGAGCTCTGGTGTTGGTTTAGCTGGCATCAGAATCAGGCCCCACATTTAATTCCCTTACTGTACTGATAGAGAGCCATGTCTGTGTGCACACCACAGAGCATGAATGCATTGCTGTCCCTTGAGGAAACAGACTCATTGAATAATCCTTTTTGTTTAGTATTATTAAGTGGACCATGGTCCTTATTTTGCTTGTTTTGCTGCTATTCCTTTGGGACAAGAGAGGTGGCCTTATTCATGCCACTGCTTTTCAACATGGTGAGCAAGATTTAAAGAAACATAAATCCACTCGAGAGAGGGAGGGTTACACAGCAGAGCTGAATAATGGGCTTTAATAGGCAAACCAAACAGTTAAATAAAAGATGCACACGGCATGCTAAAACTTAAGGAATGCATATTCAATGCAATGCATTATTAAATACAACGGTGAACATATGGGTGCCTACAATTAATGTATATAAATAGCTGATAAAATTGCTCAGTATTAGAAAGCTAGCGGCAAAAATGACCTCATATGTCAAGCAGACAAGCAGGCAGTTACCATTTTCTTTGTACACCTTACAGATGATAAATTAGTTTTATGGTCTGCATGGGGCCCTTATCACATTACAGCACCAAGTGTTTGATAAAGAAAAAAAATGCCTCAGCTAAAAATCGAACTGAAATTTGGAGTCCCCATGGACCTCATTTTTTTAATGTAAAGAATTTTAACCAACTTCCTTTTGGAAAGATTTATTGCTCTAAGGAGAAATGTATATCTCTATCCTATGCGCTTTTATTACAACTTCTCTTCCCTTCTTCTTCTTCTTCTTCTTCTTCTTCTTCATTTTTTTCTCCCCCTGACATTAGATATGAGTCTGCCATAACGGATTCATTATTGATTGGGGGATTTAGTGGCTACAGCAGAGTGAAGGGGCAAACAGGAGTCCAGGTTCTGCCTCTGTCTTTTCTCCTGACCTTGGGTGAGTTGTTTCAGCTCCCTGAGACTCAGTTTCTCCATCTCCAAAACAGAGGGGAGAAGGCAGTGTCTGTGAGGCAAAATTGTGCCTGGAAGCCCCAGAGAAAATCCAGGGAGTGGGCTTATCCTACAGACACTGGTGAAGAGGGACTCTGTGGTGAAGACTGTACCCTTGGACATGTGGTGCTATAGCTTGGAAATTAGTTTTCTCCCTCCCAAAGGGAGAGGTATGGAAAGATCTATTTTCCAAGAAATCCAGCAGTTTTGCCTCTACTAACACTCTACTTCTGACTGATCCTCTTCCTGCTTTCAGCAATCTCTTCTGTGTTGGCACATGCAGTTCCTTATGGGCATATTTCCCAAGACTTACATCCCTTTTTTGGAGCTGAAAGGGTTTCTGAGGCCATGGGAGGGAACTGGCAGGCACTCAGGAGCCTGTTGTTGGGCTTACAGTCTGGAGTGTGGGGTCAGGATCCAGCCACACTGGGAAGGCACATGGCATGAGGTGCAGCAGTTTTAAGAGGGAGAAAAACAATTTCACAGCCAACCCATGGATCCTTCCCTTCTTCCTGCTTTGGAAATGCTCTTTTCAGATGTGGCCTTCAGTAAATACCAGTTTCCCAGCTTTAGGCAGCTATTTTGAAGCTTGAAGCCCTTGATGTTTCTGTTTGCCACCCCCCTGGAAGAGGCACTCTGAGGTGAAGGCACTGAGGCTGCCTCAGAGGCAACACGCAGGTTCAGATCCTGACCTGCATGGCATCAGGGATGAACCTCCAACACAATATACTCTGACTGTATTTGCCCAGACATAACAAACATTTTTTTTATTTTTTTTTTATTTTTTTTTTTATTTTTTTTTTTTTTTCCCACCTGAACTAGTGTTTTATCTTTTAAAGAGATGTTCAAACACAGAGTCCGGGTGTTTTTACTGCCACTTGTGTGCACCCAGTATGTGTTTCAGTGACCACTGGCTTACAGTATTTCTGACATAGAGTCAGATGAGATTGTGTCACACCACTCTAATAGTGATGACTATGGCAGGGATTATGCCAGGCAATTAACTGGTTCCCAGATAAAACACTGAGCAGATATTTGGTTAGATATTCCTTGGTTGAATTTAGTTATTTAGATGCATCTTTATTTGTCTGAGTCTTCCCCCACCAATGTAAATAATTAGCTAATTGTGACGTAGCTTTTTAGGACAGTTCTGGATGGGAAAACACTGCTTACATTTAATTGCACGCTGAAATTACTGAGGAGACATTAAGATTTAAGTATGTGCTTAAAATTAAGCATAGAGTTAAGCACCTTTATGAATTAAATTAACACATTCTTGCCATGCAGTGAAGTTGAAAATACCTTTGAAAGTCCCCTTATATGAGTAACACTGTATTTCCCTACTGACGAATCTATACTGAAATACCATACAATGAAAGAAGAATTTATAGCTGTAAACATGGCTTGCAAAGAGGGAGGCAACCTCCAGAATTTAGCAATCACATTTGTTAAGGTTTCTCTAAAGCCTAAACTCCCAATTAACAAGCAAATCATCATCAGACAGTCAGTGAATGGCAAATTCATTCTATTCAACATCTTTTCAGAAGTGGATTTTGTGCACTTATCTCCATGAAAACCCAGCAGGAAAGTTTTCCATGAGAATGATCCTACATCTGCCTGTTTTTAATGACTGTAATGGCAAGCAATATTCTACAATTACTTTGGTGATCTCATTTCAAGCATGCAAATCATATTATTTAAGAGCCCAGCAAAAGTCATTTATTTCTTGGAACTGCCAGCTAACTTTGGTGGAGTGAGGAAATGCTGCGCTTGGAATTAAAAGCCCTGATGTCTTGTAACCTTCCATGGTAGTGTTGTAAAATTTGTCCAACAAGGTCAGACCAGAAATCCTAAAAATAAGTCACAGAGTGAGAGAGAATGGATGTGTGGCAGTGGAACCTACCACTCTATATTGTTCATTACCAAGTCATCTAAGTGTTCTCTTAGCTTAGATGCTGAATTAAGAGTTCATAATCAGTTCATCACATTAGACACCAGCTCATAGCAAAAAACACTGAACACAAAGTCATCCCAGAAAGACATCTGGGAAATGAGATCTTTTCATTGCCACTGTGACCATTCTGAAAAACTGATGAATATCTTTTCTGGTTTTGTTGTGGGCAAAGCCATTTTTTTTATTATTAACCTTGGAGCTTTTTGGGTGTATATACTTTGTAGTTTTGCTACCTCATACATCAAGACGCACATAATATCTTATTGTCTGTCTCCTGCTGGTACAACTGTCTGTCTTTACTATTCTTTTTTTCATGGGATGGCAAAGACTAGGGTGTTGGGATAAAGAAACTCAGTATCTGGCAATGAATTTTGATACCATAAACAAAATATAATTGCCTTAATGCAGTCTATTTTCAGCTCACAATTTATTTTTATATTTTCTTAAATGTTTGCTTGTTTGCTAATTTAACCCATGTGGAGACTCAATGAATGGTGTGACAAGATATATATGACAAAAACAGTTTAACAAGATATACGATACCATTTTGCTTCAGGTTGCCAATTCTGTCTAAGCCTGATAAATGCTGACAAAAAAATGAGTAGCTTCTAATAATTGTTTTTTTAGGAAATAAAACTCAGCCACTTTCTTTGCTGTTCTGTCCCAATACTTCCTGCTCTGCTACAGCTCCCAGTTGTTTAAGGGAGGTGTGAGCAGGCCATAGAGAAGGAGTCTCTTACTGCACTGCTTCATATCAAAGCTTTGAAGAATTATCCCATACCTGTATCTCACAGTCACCTCACTTTACCACAGTAACAAGGGAAGAGGTTTTGTGGAAGGGTGGAAATGATTATCAGTTTCACAACTGACAACTGATTTAAAAATGGCTAACCAGACTGCTGAGCAGGATTTCTTAAAGTGGGGAGAGATGTATTCCTTAACAGGAGGTTAACAAAGACCCTGGGAGGGGGGCTTAGAAAACCATGGGGAAGGTCTTTCTCTGCCGTGTGATTTCTTGAGCCTCATCCCTTCATCCTTTTCTACCATCCTTCCTTTGGAAAATTTCGGTGTGAGCAGTCCTTGGATGGTGATCTGTGGGAATCGTACCAGGTATGAAGCCAGGGTAGTTATCTGTGTGAAAGCACTAAAGCTTCACACAGATATCTTTACTTCCCTGTTTGATCAATCACCGATCAAAATTAACAATATTGGTTCTGTTCTCACTCACGAAGGTATTATATCAAAATAAAGCTGGGACTTTTCCACCAAATTGTACCAGATTGTTATGCCAAATACCCATTACTTTAACATATTTAGGATCCTAAGCTTATAGCCTTTGGTTGTAGATCTCCATCCACAAGATATTTCATCTTATAGCCAATGAAATCTGTGGGGTTTAAGATCTTTGATATTTTTAAAAGTCTGAGACATTTACTGTTGAATTATATTGCAGAGTTGTTTAGTGTCTGAGTGAAAGTGATTAAAATACTACATCACTTACAGAGCTTTAGTTCTGTATTATTCCCCCCCATGCTGGAGTTTTCAAGTCTACTTGTCAGTTTAGTCTTCTCAACTTGGCCACTGTGCTTCGGTGACACAGTTTCAGCCAAGTGAATGACCTTGGTTTTGGCTGTATTGAGGGCTACACAGGTTTGGGGAGAAGTGCTGTTCTTTATTATGTATATAATACTACACAGGGTTCTTCAGAAACAAATTAAGGACACAGATCTTACCCTCAAGAGTTTATGATTTGAATGGATCTATAACATGATGAATGAACACAATAGAAACAGGAGGAAAGAAAAATATAGGGTCAAGCATCACTAGAAAAATCTGTGTCGTTTCATTGATGAATTACACATACATTTACTGGTTCTATTTCAAGTGTTATGGAGTGTAATTGGTATTGTATGTACATATACATGAAAGATGACCTAGAGATAAGATTGCTAGAAATCAGTTGCTGCTGCTAATGCAGCAAATCTGTTATATGGTGTGTATATATATATATATGTATATATATGTATTATTAAATCCGTAAAATCATTAACTATTATTTTGGAAAGATTTAGTCCCCTGAGTGACTGGCGTCTGGCATGCTCTCAGCAGTATATTGGATATATTGGATGATCTTGGTTGACACCCAGTGCAACTGGCTTTTCAAAGAATGGGGTTGCCAAGGTTTTAACACAAAATTACTTCTGCCCAATGTGAATCAATAACTCTGTTCTTTCATTAGTCACTCAAATTTTGAGTCCATGACACTTGGTCTGCTTGACCTTATTTATTCCACAATAGAGTTCATGGTAAAGAAAGCAATCGACAACCAAACAACATCAATAACTGCAATCCTTGTACCTACCAACCCAGAGATAAATGCCCAAAGTTATGATTTCAGCTAGTGCTGTTAACCCATAGCTGGCTTTGATTATTAATTTAATAATTATAATTCTTTAAGTAACTAAACCAATTAGAGATTATTCTCAATTTGAAGGGCTTAGTAAATGTCTTGAAGATCCTCAACACATCCTGGGGAAAGGGGAAATCATACTTTTGCAAAGACCTTCTCCTCCTTCTCAAGATATTTCCATTTATCAGCTTAGTACTTTCAAGGTACTTTCTCCAGCGTAATGCCAACAAAGGGTACCAGGCACCAAGTCCTAGTGAAGAAATACAGGATAACAGGAAAATGACTGCAGACTGTTGTTGGGTTAAGGTGACTGGAGCATGGCAGGAAACGACAAGTTGTGTGAGTGTGTGAAAAAGCATGATTAGATGTGATCTTTGGCTCAACAGCCAGAGCTTATTCATGTAAGAATTAAGAAGGTGAACAATTAAAGGGACAAAAGTTTACATGGATAATATTTATTTTTTTCCTACTATTGTTTCTTTCCCCAGGCTGTCAGTAATGACCCTACATTCAGAATAAGCCTATACTGGAGTCAGTCATTGGAGTGGGCAATAAATACACCTGGCACACATAAACTTTTGACAGAACTTTATCACATATAATACAGCCCTCTTCCCTGCCTGATGGTATTTGCTGAAATTTTCTAGATTCATCACTGTCAAATGTGTAGATGAATAACTGTATAAAAATCCATACTTAGAATCTGCCCACATGCAACGTTTATGTTGCTGAATGTTAAATTACACCTAAGCCATTTTTGCATGTCTCTGTTTCAAAGGCGTGGTTGGCAGTTGTGCGGCTCTGGGCTAGCTTGAAAGTGGCTAACAGCTGTGTGGCCATGCTCGTTTAAAGCTTGGTGTGGGCTGTAAGCCTTGCCAGAGAAGGGAAAAGGGGGGAAATAAATACTGTGACAGTAGTGCAGCTGAGCTTTGACATGCAGAGCTACATGGGCAACTAAATCAAAACTAACTCAAGGTGGCTAGATGAGTTATAGTCGGACTTTTGACTGCAGTAAAATAATTTTCATTGGGAACATATCTAAAGTAAGGCAAGATACAGTATGAATAAAAGCACCCAATCTGAGTGGAAGGTAAGTTTGAGGACCTAAAGGAGCAACTATTGTTGGAATGAATATAAAACATGAATATACAAACAAACATGAATATACAAATATAAAAACCAGTCCAGAAACAGAGTTTTTCTGATCTCTCATCTTTTTTTGTAATTAAAAAAGACAAGAAAATTTTCTGCTTCTATTCATGTTTGCAAGTGGGCGACCTAAATTAAGAAATCTAATCTGCATTCCCCTGGGTAGGGTGTTGTGCTCATATTTGGTCTGTCTGCCTACCTGCCTATCTAGCGCTCCCTCTAATCATGTAAAAACTCAGAATGAACTAATAGCAGCTTTCCCAGATGAAAAGAAGTGTATTATCTTTTTATATTTTCTGAAACAAGCCAGCATTTCATCATTTCACTACATTCAGTTGTTATGTTAGATTGTTTAATGTAATAGAATGACATGACAGTGGTACACCAGATACATCAGAATTATGAACACTGGAAAGAGACAATGATAAAGTGTTTCTAGATACATGCAATCCTGATAGTGCTATAAGTTTCTGCAATTGATTAAAGACATTTCCCCTGTGCAGTCTCATTATTACACATCAAAGGGGAAAAACAAGGGCAAACTGGGTAGCAAAAAAAAAAAAAAGAAAAATAAGTTGTTGTATCCATACATCAGAAATCCCCCAGATATGTTAAATTAATTTGTATATATAAGTAACCATGAGAGAGACTAAAATAGGTTTGGAGGGCAAAAAACTTTGTGTTGGTTGTCTTGTTGATTGATATCTGGAAGAGAGATTATGGGAAAGCATCTGAGCAAATAGGAAAATTACAAACTCAGTATTTCTGTAGAGATCAAAGGGCTTTCCTGTAGCTGCAAGAATGACTGAGATGTTGATAATCCAAAATGACCATTAGGGTAGACCTGAGTCCTGGTGTTGGGCTGGCATCAAAAATAAGCTTCTCCACAGTTTGAAAGTGCGCAGGTATAGCATTAATATTCTCTGGCAATTAAGATCAGATTGAGCTGGGATCTTTGGCATTGAGTTTATTTCCAGATTTCTAGAAGGAAAAGGAAAAGTTCAGAAGTCATATTAATCTGTGGGTCCATGAATTTGTGGGACATTCCAAGTACTTTTTTAAAAGTACTCATTGTATTCCATTAATAGGTAGTCATGAACTAAGGATTTTACAGGTATGGGAGAGATTTTAGCTGGCCTGAGAATGAATGGTGCTGTTCTGAACTCATACCAAATATCCAACTGGTTGACTTTTTAATAGAGGTTGAGAAAATCTGTGGAAACTATCAGGAGAAAATGAAGGCTGGTTTATTCACTTATCCAATGAAATATTGTAGTGTTTAAGTGAGAAAGTACAAGGAGATGACAGACAAATTCAGGTGTGATAAATACAAGAAAAAATGTTGAGCATGGTACATTTTGTTGCCAGTGACATATGACTTTCTTATATTCCAAATTCACAAGGTGTCAGAGGAGAGATAATCTTCATTGTACAGATGATGAGCAATGAGGGAGAGAAGCAAAGAAACAAGATCACAGGAGGAATCTGAGCTAATTATCTGAGAACAGAGCCTGCATAATTTGGGGTTCAGACTCATGTTTTAATAGATAGTTTCTTTCCTTCCTCTGTTATGGTATTATATATCCCATAGAACTTCTTCCCCTCTGAAAGGGGACGCCTATACATAATTAAGTAAAGCTTTCAATGAAAATCCACTAAGAAGCTGGTAAAACCTGACTGCCATTTATACTGATGGGAGAAAGACCTAAAAAGGGTTGACAAAACTGAACACACATCTGAGTAGTTTTCATTGAAATTCCTACCAAATATTTAGTGGTTTTTATGCACAGAAACTGGTTTCACCTTTGTCCAAGATTCTACCATTTGTTCCTAACTGAAATGCTTGTGGACAGTCTCTGGAAGAAGCCAAAAATTGAGCTCAGATCTGAAGGTAAGCTCCTTACTGGGCACCAACATTTCAAAACAGGGTGAAAGCCCTCAAGTCAAGTAGTCTTATGGAAGAATATGCAACTGCTCCCCCTTCTAGTCATTCTTGGGGACCAGCAGGGAAACATCTTCCTGCAGAACTATTTGTCTGTCACCTTTTCCCATAATTTAACTCACTTTTATAGAAAGAAAAACCTATTTTACAAGTCTTTAGAGTCTCAAAACTTCTCTCCCATTTTCAAGCCATTATTTTTTTCTTAGTGTTGACTCATTCAGGTCATATGTTTTAGCTGAAGTTCTTGTTCAAGCTTGCAAACATCACAGCAGTGTAAAGTGTTTTTAATAAAAAATCTATGTGACTTGTCTTAATGACACATCCTCCCTCCCTCTCCAGGGAAAGAGTGGGAAGACACCTAGGTGAAAAAATCTAGCTAAGAAAGACCCTAGAGCCTGTATCAAACTGCACTGTCAAAAGAATTTCCATGTACTCCAATATATATATTTTAAAAAACCTCCTAGAGAATAAGATATTAACACTACAGAATGGCCTTCATTATAAGGCAGAACAAGACCTGAAACAACACTTTGTTCATGACTCATGCTCAATAAAGACAGGTCACTGCAAGTGCCAACTCAAGAAAATGATTTTCCCAATCATAATCAGATAAGCCCTGAGAAATAAGAGTAGATTCATACAGTGTTTGCAGAAATAGCCAATGGGGAGCCTCCTATCTATTGGCAAGACCCTTATTGACGTCAGTGAGAACATGATAGAGGCCAGGATGCAGCAGACGAGGCATTAGGGATACACAAATACCAAATAAAAATACCACAGGCATTTTGCTCTTCAGCATTAATAACAAATGTCAACAGTCAAGTGCTGCTTCTTCAGTATGAAGCTGTGATATCCAGCCAGTGGGTAATCTCTCAAGACTTCCTAGCAACCATTTATAGCTTTCTGATAAGGTAGAGGATTCATTTTGTTAGCTTGCCCCGGCCTCTCTTTCTTCAAAACAGCAGTTTTACTTGTGGAAACAAACGTATAGGTAGAGGTCAATCGGTGATTTCAAGGCAAGGTAGGTACAGAGATTGGGATATTGATAAGAGATTAGGAACACCTTGCTTTAATTGTCATCTCTGTGATATACTATTTATGGCCACTGATAATTAGCCATCATGTAATCTACATATGAATTAGCCCCGTGTCAGTAGAACCTTGGATTATCAGATTTGGGAAGAGATATTGGCCTAAGGAAAAGATCCTATCAGGGTAAGTAGCAGAGTTTTGGTGCTCAACTTTGTCAGAGACAGCCATCCACCCCTGGATAAACCACTGCTTTGTTCTACCTAAGATCATCAGTTGTAAATCATCTTCTAGGAGTATGTTCTTCAGTCTGGCTTTCAGGTACATGAAAAAGCAAAGATAGGAAGAAACACCAGCACTAATTACAGAGATATTGGATGGAGTATGTAGCCACACATCAGCTGATATGGTTCACCTTTCACAGTGTTTCAGTTCCATCACAATCTTTGTTGGTTAAGCTGTAGAGTTTGTATAGGGATGTCTGAGGTGTAAGCATATTCTTATTTCAACTTACAATGGTGTGAGAGTGCTAGCTTGCTAAAAGGAGAGTCTCAGACAGTGGAAATAGTTTAAGTTACAGTAGAAAGATTTTCCAGAGCTTTTCTGGATAGAGCTTGGCTTCTCAGAAGTGTTTAGGAGCCCAAGTACCACTGATTACCCAAGGCTCTGTGAAATCTGATCAAATCCTTCTGAAAATGTGCGTCTTACACTCACTTTGCCTAAATTCAGCATCCATGAAGTAGAAATAATGATGATGTGAAAATAAACACAATAAAAACTGTGACTAGCTCAGTGCTGTAGAAATAGAGACACCCTAAATATCTCTGAGAGAATTCTACGTCCAGTGCCTTAACCATCAATCCAGGCCTGTGTTAACCACACTTTCTTCTTGTTTTGATGTCTGGCAATTTCACTGCATGAAGCTAGACTCTTGGCAGCCCCACAGAGATTTTCCTCTCGCTTTCTGGTGCTGTTTTATTCTATGAATTGTTTGCACTTCAGGAACAGGAGGATGAATTGGTCTCTATGGAGTGTTGATGCCATTTCAGACTGAATAGGCTGGGGGACAGCTAACCCACATGACAGAATAAAATACAAAGAAGGCTTTATTAGTGTTCCTCTCCCCTTTTAACCTTTTAAATGCCTCTTTGTGAAGAACCCATTGTCTGCTCTTCAAAATTAAATCAGAGATGAGGAGAGGCCAGTGTAAATTCTAGCAGGTAGAAGGGTCACAAAACAGCTAGTTTTAGCTATGCAAACTTTATTCATATTGGGACCATACAACTGGGAATTCACTTTTGCTCTTCAGCTTACTGCTTATGAGGTTGAGCAACATAGACCTGTCTTTACACATATGGGTATGGGTGATGGCACAACTCCTGTTTGTGCTGTATTCTGGTAGGTCCGTTCATGTGGTAACGCATACAGATGAATGATATTTTACATTCAAAGCTCATTTTAGTTATACCAGTTTTATTTCCTGGTTTAGCTTCCCACCCCTTATGTTTGTGAAAGTCAGTTCTTGAATCTCAGACAATGAAAAATACCCAGTCTTCTTTGTTACCTTAAAAAATACCCATATTTCTGCCTTTTGCAACACGTTCATCTTTCTGCCTCAGGCTTCTTACCACTGAAGTTTCAGAGAATCAGGCACGTCCTGTCTGGAGAGGAAAAGACTAAAGGGAGTCATGATGAATGTCCATAAACACATAAATGCATGTCCCTGAAAAAGGAGAGGAACCAATTATCCTCATTAGTCAGTGAGAACAAAAAAGAAAAAAAGGAATGATAGGTTCTGGATGAAGCACTGAATATTTAGGTTGACTGTTATGGAAAACTTCATAACTATTAGTACATTTAAGGCAATGAAGCAAGTCACCCAAGGGACATAGTCAGATCACCTTCATTGGAGATAGTCAAGGGAAGGTTTGACACTCATCCATCAGAGAAGTGTTGGAGATAATTAAATCAGTCTTGCCCCAGGCAAAAGGATGGACTAGATAATTCACTAGTGCTCCTGTTCAGCCCAGCAGATTCTATATTTTTCCTTCTTAATTGGAAAGATATGTGTGTGTGTGTGTGTGTGTGTGTGTGTGTGTACCTCAGTTCCCATCAATCTGTTTTACCCATGGAATGGCCGACAGTGACATTCTTTTCCTCAGATTTATTCTCCCTGTTTTTATAGATTTGCTCCAAATTGGTTCTGCGTTTTTTCAGGTGCTTGTATGCAGGATTGCGAAAAGAAACAGGTACTAGTGGCTTGTAGTCTTAATTTTTCCACTGGATTGGATTTGCTTTGTTAAAATTTAGCCCTTAAAATACGTATCTAGAAAGGAAGGATTGCCTCCTTTCCTGCCTTGACTACTTAGTGCCACCTGCAGACTAGACAAGCACCTTCAGAAGGCACTTTTATCCCATCCCTAGGAAGAGTTAAAAATCAATGAGTGTCTGGAATTGCCTGCCTCTTTTCCACTGGTTTCATAGGGATCTCAGATATCTCTTATGTTATTAGATATCTAAAGACGAGACTAGACATCTAAAATTGTGAGTTCTGCCCTCTGCAGCCCTGCACAGTCTATTTTCCCATGCCTTTGTTTCCCTGGTGATAAAGCAGCATAATGGCAATGGCAAGGTATCTAGTGTGCTGTGCATGTTGCCTATTACAATTATCATGATTGTCTCAGTGTTACTTTGTGCTTCTCCATCTGTTTGCTGCCTCCATCTGTTGTCTCTCCTCTTACAGCTAGGTAAATCTAAAGATTTAGATAGACCAAAGAGCTAGGTTGTAAGTTGTCTGTGGCAACAGCCACCTATTTTCCATTCTGGATTTTCATCACCTGCTGCAGTAAGACTGTGATGCTTGACTGTGGCCTACATATGCTACAGCAATGCAAATGATCATAACAGCATTAACAGTAGGGTTTCTTGATCTTCTGGTCCATGTTCCAAGAAATGCTGCCATGACATAAAGCATGTACTATCTCATTTTGATTCCTGACAGTCACAGGGCACTACAAGGACATCTTAGAGAGTAAGCTTACAAAAGGTTTTGAAATCTGTTGGACAGGTAAAGAAAAATTTTGCTATTCTTAAACTGGGACAAATCCTGAGCAGTGGTAAGCCCCATCACTTTCTTTGGCACCTCAGACTAAGCACCCTTTGTCACAGCTGAGATAGCAAAGTAAGTGTTAATTCCTTTGTTAAATGTGCAAGCTGAGAGTAATGCCACTTGAAGAGTCTGCTCTGAAAGGCAATTAAAACTTTGCACAGAGAAACTTTATGGACCACCTGGGAAGGAGACTGCCACTTCCTTTACCTTGATCTTTACAACTGCAATATTATCCACCACACTGGGAGAGCTGTGTGGTCTTTAAAGACAAGGGCCCTTCTCTAGTGTGTGTGCAGGCAGCAAGGAAGATCATTGTCTGGCCTCACAGCTCAGAGAGAGACCAAATGCAAATTAATTGTATACAATAAATCAGATCTGAATGGCATCAGTGGCAAATGGACAGATGGAGAAATATTTTCTGCCCTTTCATCCAGTTACTGTTACCCAGTGTGTCACTAATACCATCCCTCTAGGGCAGCAACCTTCCCAAATTCTCTGACATGCCAAGTCCACCATAACACTGTAGATAATTAAATAATTTCTCTTAACCAGTGATGTTTCTTACTTCATAACGTGCTTTTATGGCTATGTCCAACCACTAGAGCTAAGAGTAGACCTGCTTTAGCTGAGTAACAGTAATGGGTGAAGATGATGGCTCTTTACTTCTATTTTAAAGTATCCTCAGGGTATGTTATGGAATGACAAAGCCCATCCAAACTTACTAGACTGAGTGAAAACCTTTATTTTTCACAGCTGGCAAGAAGTCATAGCAAGATATATTGGAAGCCACACAACCATGCCTCAACTCCTCCCACGACCCCTTGTGATCACAGATGTTCCTGGCTGCTACTCCATCCAGCATCATTTAAAAAAAAATCACAAGAAACCTTTGGGCAACCATATCCGTACATCTGGTAGCTCCCATTTGCTTCCAGAGCAAAACAAGACCAGCCTTGTCTCTCCCCAGAGCACACACAAATGGGGGCAAAGACAAGGTTTTTGTAAAGCAGCATTTCAGACTACAGCAAGAGGTTGAAATGTGGTCTTCCAGCTGTGCTAAAGCACAGGTTACCAGGGTCTCTAGTAGACTCCTGTCCTCTTTGGATTAGACACACTGCATTACTCACTTACTGGTTATATACTTCCCACACGCAGAAGAATCTGATCCCAAGACTCTAAGATTGGCTATTGGGTGTAGCGTAACAGAAATCAGTGTTAAATAAGTGACAAATTTAAGAAATTGTTAGTATCTATCCTCTGATTTTCCAAGTTATTTCATTCTTATGATAATATGCTCTTTCAGTGATAGCAAAATAACCCCCCAAAACTTCTGATGTTAACTATGCTATGTAAAATGGAGACAGTTAATTTGCCTAGTTAGGAAAATAGAACATAACTTTTATTTTATTGGGGCTATCATCTTGCAAATACTTAAACATGTGCTTAACTTTAAACCTGTGAGGCCTTTTTGAAGACAATAGAGCTATTTACATACTTCAGCACATTGCTTAGTCTTCATAGGATTAGCTGACATTAGCAGCCTTAACTTCCTGACAGTGTAGTTTCCTAGTTTTGCATAACAATAATGGTAAGTTTCTGTCTGATGTGATTTACAGAACCCATCATTTGCCTTTGTCTGTGAAGCTATAAATCAATGTGTATTTTTTTTTCTGGACTGATCTTCAGTCTGATTCTCTGGGATGTAACTGTGATTATGTTGCTGTCTCTATTTTCCCCTCCAGGTTTTCTTGGGTGGCTTCCACCAGGAAAACACTTCTCATCTAATTGGGACAATGAACTTTATCTTTTTTTTTTCCCCTGCCAAACTTTCTTTAACGATCTCTCTTATAGTTAGAGACTGCAATTTCCTTTAATTACTTGAAACCATCTAAAATAAACAATTTTAAATGAACAGAACAAAGAGCCATTTGTTTTGCTGGTGCCCTCTCCCCATTATCCTTCTATTCTTATCGTTAATGGTACTTAGAGATTAAACTTCATCCTACAGTCAGCGACCTACTCTCCTGTTCCATTTTAATTTTTCATATTCCCCTCCCCCCATTTTGGCTGGCAGTCCCCCCAGGTTACACATTACATCAAAGTATACATCATTTGCTCTTACTTCTTTTTGCATGCTGCCTCTAGGCTAGGAAATTTGCAGAATGCTGCTGTTGCTGCTGAGAACTAGCCATTTTCCTTTAGTCAAATGTTTTTTAACTTGAAAATGTCAATACAGAGATAAGTCATAAGATCAACTCATAAATATTCACAGGCTGCTTCTTTTGTTTTGTTTTGTTTCTCTCCCCAAGTCACAGTGTTATCCAAGATAGCACTTTACTGGATACTTTGCACATATTCCTGAGTCTTTGTCTCATTAGTGCTTAAAGAAGTACCAAGAGTTAAATTTTTCATTAGCAATTCTTGTGCAATGTAATATCTTGCATGCATTAGATACACACAGATATTTCCCTTATGGAAAAATCCTATAGGGCTTCACAGAAAATTACAAATTTTCTCATATAATTTTTTAAACCACCTTGTAAAATCAAAGATACAATGAAATATACTTCTATGAGATGGTTCAGAGAAACCTGTGGAGAAGAAATAACTCTCTAATAAATCCTGTAGGTTTTAGAGTAATTTCTATAACCCTATTAAGTTTCTTCAGAGCTCTGCCAGTTCCACCTCTCTGCATGTCCGTAGGCTCCTTTGAAAAGGGCACAGAAATAGGGCCAAAAGTCTGCTCTGCCATTTCTCTCTATGGATTTATATAAAATAAGATTTTCCTGATGCCTCCAATCCCCCAATGGCTTGCTGAAAACTCAACATTGCCCTCCTTGTAGTTCTTTTGTTTAACAAATTTGCTTAAAATAAATCATGTCTGCTTCTTGAACACCCAGCTTGTCCATCCTTCAGTGGTGGAAGTCACCACAGATCCACTGAATTACAGATCTACCAACAATGTGTTGACCCCTCAGCATTTGTCTTCAATGACTGCATACATCTGGAATCTCAAGTCCCAGACTTCACTGTGGCACCTTAATCCCATGCTTATTCTCATGGCATGCAAGGCTACATCAAGCTGGACCAGAACTGGGGCAGATGAAGGTCAGCAACAGAAGGATTAGCTTCCCAACAGTGTGAAGATGTGAAGAACCAAAAGATTTAACATATTTTATCACAAACAGCTGATTCCAAGTTACTTATAGTTTACGTGAATAAAGCATTACAATAAACATTAGAACAGCTACAAAGGCAAATGGACTAGAAGACATAACACCATCTCTTGTTAAAATGTTCGTATTTCCACATGATTGAGAGCAATCATTTAAGTGTTTAAGGGAAAATGTATGATGGTGTTGGAGGTTAGAGAGGAGTGAAGTCCATTCTGACATCTGCTCTCTGATTATCTTATGCCCCAGTTTCCCCAAGGGATGTTTCTATGCAGTTTTATAATTATCAATAGCTGGAACTTTAAAATTAAAAATCTAAGGCTGAACTCCAAGGATTTGCTTTGTATAGGTTGGGCATGAGAATTTCTGTGATCCGATGTGAAGCAAAAAGCAAATAGCATGTTTATTATTAATAACTGGTATATATTTCTGAGTAAAAACAATGATGTGGTCTCACCAGCTGGTTGATTTAATATAAATATTCAAATACAGAAACAGTTTATTAACCAGATTGGAAATAATCAACTTCATTATTGTAATAGAGCAAATATAGTATCTTGATTTTCAATAAATGGAACAATCTACCGTATGCCAAGTCACTTGCTGTCTGTTATGATATTCTATTAGAAAAAAAATGATTCTAACAGAATGTCGTGTAGCCTCTCCAGAAATTAATAGAATTAGTGCAGCAACCACAAGACAGAATATAAATATTCTATTGAATTATCAATTAAAACCCCATAGCAATAAAGGTAAACTACATCAAATAAGTGAACAGAAATTATAGACTATTTCCCAAATTCTTGTATTAGTCTTCATCTTGAGCCTGGAATGAAAATTCTTGAGAGTAACAAGTATATAATTACTTGACATTTTTCTTCTTCGAGTCATCTTAGGAAAACAAATTACATGATGTAAGTGCAGCTCTTTGGATTCGTAAACTACTGGCATAATGAAGAAAACACTGTGTAGTTATTATGCACTGAGCATTCATTGATGTTAATTTTTACTCAAAAGATTGAGGCATAGATAATTTTTCAGTTTCTAATATGAGTCTGCTGAAGTTTTATTTCCCTCAGATGCTGTTTGTCCCTGTTGTAGGAAGAAAAGTTTAGTTCATTCTCCTGGTTTGTCTGGACTTTTCTTCTGGCAGCTACATACATAAAAATATCATCCCTACAAAAGCAACTTCTTCCAAAAGCCAGTTGTGGTATTAGCTGCAAGCATCATAAAGGGGAAATAATATCACAAGAGGCAGAGGAATTCTTTAGGGTTATGTGTATGGATGAGAAGAAGAAATTGAGAAAGGGATCATATCAGAGAGAAAAGTTCCTAATCTCTGTTAGACCCTGGGATTGTATTTATGTGCAATTTTAAAATGGATATTCAAATAGATGGGGATGACTGTATTGGTAGGTACTGGGCAGTATAAACTAATAAGGGTTTCAATTTCTAGTTCCTCTCATATATTCTCATATATTGAAGACACTCTAGTTTCATGCATTATAATATTTCTCGGCTCCATGTTGTAACAAAAAATATAATAATACGGCACACACCACATGACAGTATTTTTCATCAATATCTCTCTGCTGTTGTAGTAGAAAGAAAGGAGTAAGGATTCAACTTTGTTATTTCTCCAGCATATCCAGGGAAAAAAAAAAAAAGAAAATAAAAGATATAAACGAGGAGCAAAACAGTGAAGCACCATCCACTGGAAATAACACTAAGTTGTAGAAAACCTAGATATTTTTCTGGTTAAAGCTTTAATATAACCTGTCTTGGGAAAATAGTTTTCCATTTATGGACTTCCATTTCCTTTTGTATTCCTTCTCTTTCCAATCAAGTTTGATTGCAGAACTTTTCTAACTACTTAAATGTGCTAACCAAGTGAGTCAAAGTGTGTAGGGTTTTCCGCAGATTGAAACTAGTCCTTCATTTCAGTGATATCACAACAATCCCCATCAGTGAAGTTTTAAAGATAAAATTGGTATAGCTTTGTCCCTGTTCCCTTAAAGTTTTTTCATGGATAACTGTTGATAGAAAAGGGCTGATGTTATCGACTTGTTTCTTTGAAAAATAGGGGACTATAACAATAACTCTATTGTGTCAAAAGTACATTGTTAACTTTTTTTTTTTTTAAAAAAATAATTTTAAAAAAGAAAGTTTACAGTGAAACAAAGCTTTGAAATAATACTCAGAAACACTTAGATTTTTCCCTTCCTTTCCCTTCCCTTCCCCTTCCCTCCCTTCCCCTTCCCCTCCCCTCCCCTTTCCTCTCCTTTCTTTTCTTTTCTCAAAAGGGATATAGTTTTCCCACCTAGAAATTTCACTGTCTACTTAACCACTCTCAATCCCTCTTCTGTGCAGTTCTCAGAGAGATTCTTCTAGGAAATTGCTTGTCTTCTTACAACATTGAGCCACCAGAAGGAGATATTATTAACACATTTTACACTGGGTGTCATCTTTGCTCAACTATCTACTCACAAAGTGCATTCCTCAATGCCTATTTAGTCAAACTTGTGAAAGTTATTTGAAAAAAGACTAGGGGTAGGAGGAGGTCAGGAAATCCATTTCCTTGACAAACTTTAAACAGTCTATTCCAGTCTTTTCAGAACAAATTAATAATAGTCAAACAGTTCGTGAATAGCCCTTACTGGTATTATCATGATGGGAGTTTTACTTTGTGTTTACTCTTCTAATATTTTTGAGTATTTCTGAAAATTAAGAATTTATGATCCCGACCCAGGTATAATATGATACACATTTATACAACACGACCCATCACATATTCTTATAGCTCCAATCCTGTATTTCACACCCTGGATGACAACTGATTTCATAGAATCATAGAATCATAGAATGGTTTGGGTTAGAAGGAACCTTTAACGTTCATCTAGTCCAACAGTTCTGCAATGATCAAAGACATCTTCAACTAGATCAGGTGGCTCAAAGCCCCAGTCAACCTGACTGCAAATGTTATTTTTTGTTTTCACTAAGTTCATGTCACACACAGAGAGGAAAAACATGAAGCCCACCCAATTTATTCTCACAGATACAAAAAGCAGAAGCTGCTAAGAAGAAAGCCTGATGCATAATCTCCCCTTCTCACTTCTTTCCTCCCAATTTCCATATCACATAATTCCCCACAAAAGCAAAGATATTGGATACAGTTCTCCCAGATAACATGCCTCTACATTTTAAGAACCTTGAGTTTGTGTACAACTTCCCTGTGCGGTCGATGAAGAGAAATATCTTCCTTCAAATACCTGCAGGCATAAATGGTGTCAGACTTATTTAGTGCTTAAATCTAAGCACAACACAGTGGAAAGTTAGTTGACACCATCAAATACCCTGGGCAGTATCCAATGTTCACGACTCATAGAAGGTGTGGTCTGATTTGGTAGCTAGTCCCACACTTTCAGTTTTGTGTCAGACACTAACCCAAAATGTGGCCTTGGGCATGTTACCTAAACTATCCTTGCCTCTGTGCTACCATCAACAAAATGAGATCTTCCTTCTCTGGGGGAACTGTGAGAATTAATTAGGTTGTGTTTGCCAGAACTTCTGAAGTGCTAAGCAAATGCTGATTAGAATAATTTTACAGGCTTCAGAGGACCACATATCTCAAGGGATCATGTGGAGAACTCTCGATGGGGAAGTAATGCAGCACACTCAAAAATACATTTGCAAGACTTTAGTCTATGTTTCACTCGAGTGGATTCATATTTTAAAAATCTTATGGCTCTATTCTTTCTAACCCTGCATACTTCATATTGACTTGTGTTTAATCTTGCATGCAGAGGGTGAGGAAAGTGTCTATAAAGCAGTCCTTCCTCACACCCCTAAGGAATAATCTACACTCATCACTATAGCATGTAACTGTAAAGACCAAAATAGCCTTGCAAAGAAATGAATGTTAAGACTTCCCATGGGGAGTTGAAATGGGGAAGAGTAAAGTCTTGACCAGAGCACAGTGGGTTATGGACATAGTAACCTATGAAAGGGCAGAACAGTTACTTTTGCTGTTTGTGTTTTTGCAGCATGAGGCTGGCCTTGGAGAGTGTCTCAGTTCCTCAGCATTTCCTCATGCTTCCCTCAGGCTTCTTTGCTTGTGCAGTCCTAACAAAGTAAAGAATATTAGCTCAAACTACTGAGGAGTGCTGTTATGGAGCTTTGGGCAAGAACTGGTTTACGACTGGCAAAGTCAGAGTGGGGGCAATGCTGGCTGTGCACACTGGCGTGGCTCTGCCCTGGTGCACTCATCAGCCTTGGAAAGCACGGGCAGGAGCAAGCAGCTTCACATGCTGCAAGAATAAAGTCTCTCTTTGGGAACACTACCAGTTCAGTGTCTGTGTTTTTTTTTTTTTGTTTTTTTTTTTTTTTGTTTTGTTTTGTTTTGTTTTTTTGTTTTGTTTTGTTTTGTTTTGTTTTGTTTTTTTCTTTTAAGTAAAATTAAACCATAGTAGACTTCTAAAGACACTTACATTTGATCTAAGTATAGACATTCATACTGCTCTTCTAAAACACCTCTGTATTCCTCATTTTAGCCTGGTTCTTACTCCAACTTTGTAAAGGGCCAGGTTTGGAGAGCCAGGTGTTTTGAGTTGTTGAACACTATGGGATTTTTGGTCAAGTTGGGTTTCTCCTAACATAAGTTTGAGGTCAGAACTTGCCATGACAAATTAATTTCTGAACATAATTTTAAAACATATTTGTTATTTTCATTTGTTAAAATTAAGTTACCCATGGCTGTCCTGAATCCAGCTTGCCTATCTCATGTCTGCCCCCTCCTCAGGGTGCGGAGGTACGACTATTTAACATGTAGGATTCAAATATAAGACACAGGAGATGCAGAATCAGTTTCAGGTTCTTCCATAAAAAAACAGCTTCAGGTTCGCTGAGTCCCTTAATCTCCCTGCCTTGATGTCTGATCAACAAAATCTGAACAATAATGCTTTCTTTCCTCACACATGTGGTGATTAAGTCAATTAAATTTTGAAATAGTTAAGATGCTGTAGAACTTTAAATTGTTGTGTTGGTTCTGTTCGTGTTTTTTTGTTTGTTTGTTTGTTTGTTTTGTTTTGTGTTTTTTTTTTTTTTTTTTTTGTTAGTTTTGGGGTTTTTTTTGTGTTTTGCTTGTTTATTTTCTTTCTTTTTTTTTTTTTTTTTTTTTTTTTCCCCTGGGGAGAAGTGTCTGACTTTTGGATATTTTGCCATTTTTTTTTTTTTTTCCCAAATGTAACAACTTGCTAATAGTGAAAGTGACTGAAAAAGGCAAATATAATTTCCTTTTCAAAAAAAGCCACAGACTCTCTCCTAACTCTAAATTTCATAATTACTCAATCTTTGTGCATGAGCATAGTCCAAAACTCACAGAAATTAATGGACATCTTCCTGCTTGTTCAGAATCAAGCTCCAGGAAAACAAAAATCATGCTAGCCACATAATTAATTCATTTGTGGTTCATTAGTAGCCACTCCTTCATTTTCTTTAAAGAACGGAAACACTTCCATAAAGAAGAGAAATTTGGTCCTTGATTTATTATTTTTTAGTTCCATCCTTTCAGGCTCAGGAGTGGAAATTCTGTTCTCAGTCATGATGTGGATCTCTAGTCACTATCTGAGTCCAATGGGATAACACAGACCCTGCTGGAACTGAGAATAAAATTTATAGCCACATTTTTAGCTTTTTTTTTTTTTTTTTTAAGAATCTTCAGTACTCTTACCCCAGAGAAGCTGTTCCTTCCTCCTTTCCCCTGTCCACACAACTACTCTACTCAGTAGATGCTAACTTGCCCAGCATCCCTTGAAAAGCAGCCTTTAGACCTTGCAATCTCTTTTCCTGTATATTTGTTGGGTTTTTTTTCCTCCTTTTTTGGAAAGCTCATCCTTAATGAATTTTACTTACAAATAATTCATTAGAAATTTAGGAAAGCAGCCCAAATCATTCTTGAGAAGTCTCCTTTGCTGTCATGCCAGAACAGCCTCTGGGTGAATGTTACACCTGCATTTTATTTCAATAAATTGTGCTGAGCTGTATGTGCACCTTAAAAGCCGATGTGTTTTGCAAGTTATGAATGAGCCCTTATGCAGGGAGGGCGTCAGGGAAAAAAATTAGTCCTCCTCTTTCTTCTCTGTGACTTATTTGACCTTGAGACTTATAATGGCATCTCAGACAAAATGAACATAATCTAATGGACAGCGGGGAAGAGGGAACGGCTGGGTACATCTGTCGTATTACTGGGCTGTCTGAACAGTCAATGAAGCAGGTCCAAACCATAAGAGGCCTGTTCAGTTTAGCTCCAGGGTCTGCAGACAAGGAGCACAATCATTTATCTTTATTTACTGAACTCTGCTTTCTGCTTAAAAAAAAAAAAAAAAAAAAAGGAAAAAAAAGAATTGACAGGTTGACAAAAACCCAACTTGGCGATGCCCACTGCACTGAGATAAATGCTATTCATGCTCTGCAAAGACAAGGACAGCTTCTCATGCCCTTTCTCCCCTTCCAGTAGGCACCTATTATACAACGAATAAAAGCAGCACAAGACACCTGTATACTGCTTGCTGTACTCTGCTAGTTCAGCTGCTCCAGGAACAATGTTGTTGTTGGGGGTTTTTGTTTGCTTGCTTCTCTTCTTTGTGTTTCTTTAGGAGATACACATACAAATATCAGAGCAACTGATATTTCAGAAACTTAGGGTTTCACTTATTTCTTTTTCTCTCTCTGTCTCTCTTTCATTATTTCTCTCTTTCCCCCTTTGTTTCTCTCTCTATGTTTCCCTCTTTTTCTCTTCCTCTGCTTACAAATAAATCGGAACAGAGAGATGCATCCCACAGAGACCGTCTGTAATAGATAAAAGGAGCACAAACCTCGGGGGAGGACTGTGGGCTCTCTTACACATGCTGCATTGAAGACCAGTCAAAAATGCTGCTTAATGGCCTGTGGTGCTGGTTTCACCTGTATTTTTATTTGCTTTTGACAAAACATAAAAGTAAAGACACGAAGGTTGTAAGGTAAATTCTGCTCTCGACTAAGGAGGTGTAAATCCATTGACTTCCAACCTATTTCTCCTGCTTCAGACCATTATAATTAAGAACAGAAGAGGACCGTAGAGATTTATATTCAGGAGGGAGGTGGCATTTTTTAGCACTTATATTCTGAGGGGGAGATTTCCTGCAGTAATGAGAGACATGAGGCATTCAGTGCTCACTGATCTTCATTGGAAGTTGGGTATCTAGCCATTCCTTCTGCATTTGAACCTCTACCTTCCCTCAAGGTGATTGATGGCTATCTGGATATCTGAATTTCTGACTCTGCCACAGACCTGTTGTTTGACCTTCAGCAAATCACTTCATCCCTGCAACCCACATTTTCTGTTCTGCAAAATGGAGGTTACCAGGCCTGTCTCACTATGGGCCAGCATTGTCCCAGAACACTGATGGCAAGCAGTAGTTCCTGCTAAACATCTCACTGGCTTCAGTGAGACACAACTTGCTACAGACACATCATGTGCCCAGGTGTGGTGAGTTGTCCAGTCTGGCTGCCTGGCCCTTTAATGCTGCTAGGTTTGATTATTTCCAGGTTTGTATAATTGCTCCAAGCCTTTAAACTTATAACACCCTGTAAACATGGTTTAGTTTTTCATTATTATTATTATTTAAGTATCTAGTACTCCAGACCATGAATGTTTAATCTAATAGATGTGCATTTACAGCCAAGATATTTGCAAGCCTCTCCTAGTAAGCCTGAAAGAATCTCAGAGGCGGGGGTGAGCCTCCTTCAAAGAGTTAATTTTGCAGGCAATATGGTTTGCAAGAATTCAGTTTATTTTTTAATTCTTGCCAAGCAGGATGTTTTCTCTCCCACCTCCTTCTTTCCTCCCCCATCTCCCCCCCTCCTCCTCTTTCCTCTTCCCTGATTCATATGGAGCTGAGAAAAGAGACAGCTGGGAAAGATTTGAGCAGAGAGGTAGGATATGTATCTGAAAGTAATTTGAATAGTTTGTGAACCATGGTGTCCATTGGTTTGTAACACCTGGCTGTGTCAGCTGTGTCAGGTTATGTCATGTTGTGGAGCTCAGTTTGACTGATGCAGCTGGATAGGACCAGGCTCAAGCTGACATTGCAACAACCCAGGAAAACTGGAGAGGCAATTTTCTATGAGTGCACCTGAAAAACTAGGAACTCTTTGTGGATCCAAACCAGCAAAGATTTCTGGCTTAGCCTGAGTTAAAAGGGAAGCAGCAGCACACTGGCAAACTCTGTGTATTTGGGACTGGTTATAGAGGGCATTGCCAGGCACTCTTACTGATGTAAAGCTGTGTTTTAAACCCTGGTCAGCAGCACTGACCTCCCTGAGCAGGTCCTGGGGATGGGGTTGACAACCTTGCCCCAAGACAAAAAGGTTGCACTCAGAGCAACTCCCCTATTTCTGTTGTATGAGTATTTTTCAGCACTTGGCAGCTGATTTTAGAGGGAATTGAACTTCTGTGCAGAAGCAAAGAATATGCTCCAACAGGCAACACCTACAAATAAATAAATAAATGTGGGAGTCATCTACCCTGTATAGCAAACCCCATTGTCATGAGTAGCTATATTTCTAATAGAAAGGAACACAATACCTTTTATTTACACTTGGGTAACATCCACTAGCCCCCATCATGACATCAAAGGTTTAAACCTGATTTGAAGCCACTATTGTAGGAGCCAGGGTGTTTCTCTCTATGGGAAGTGATGTGTTTACTGGTCTTGACTCAGATTCAGTAGAGTTTGCTGGAAAGACTATTACTTGTCAAAGAAAGACAGAGTGCTCTAAACGTGTAATTTCCTATTTCGCTATAATATAAGGGGTGTTGAAAGAGTGATGAGAAAGAGTGCGACAAAGCCCCTCTGCATAGCAATGTCTCCATTTCCCCATCTGCAAAATGCCAAATGAATAGTACCACCAGGACAAGAGATAAAATTATAAAGTTCAGTCTGTTTGCTAGCAAGCCTGACTCCACTAGTTTCAGTGAAATTATCCCTCTCTACAGCAAAGTAGTGTGTAATTCAAACATACCTCCAAAGCAAGCAGAGAATTCAGGAGCAGTAAATACCTCATAATAGAAACCTGCCGTATATTCCTACAAAACAGACTGCAGACTGGGCTGTCACTCATTTCCTCTTTAGATATACAACAGACCTGGAAATGCACGAAAAAAGGAAAGGCTTAGAGCATACTTTAGCTATTTATAGTTGCCTTTAAACCCCTGGTCATTAGAGCATTGAGAGAAGGGGAGGGAACAATAGTAAAATGTTTTTGCAATGCAAATTTATATTTTAAGTATGCTTTTTCCACAAGCAAAATATCTCTGTTACTGTTAAAGTTAATTTTAATAGCCTGACCCTAGCAGAAACACAGCACTTCAGAGGATAAAACCCTCAAGAGTTCAGTAACTCATGTAAAATCTATATATCTACAGTTGTTAATATTCTATAATTTCATATATATATGTATTTAATATATATATATATATAACATTAGAGCTATGCTCCTTTAAAGAAGAAAAAAACTGTTTTCATTTGTTAATGCCTTTTGCCCATGCAGAGTCTCCAAGGATAAAGATTTTAGCATCTGTAGGTAAATCTGATTCCATTATCATGTGCCCTTCAGTTCTGAGTCAATCTCCCTGATAATCTCTCTAATACCGCCAGTTCCTGTTTGTGAGGCAAAGCAAAGATGAGAGCATTCAAGCAGGCTGTGGATGAAGCCAAATCATGAAGAAACATTAAGATGTTTATTCTTGCCAGTATATGGCCCTGATTGAGCAAATTGCTTAAGCATGTGCTTAACTTCAAATACACCAGATATCCTTTTGCACTTAACTATGCACCAGCTTAAATGTAAGCACATTTTCAAGTGTCTTTAGGAAAAGTACATGAAAAGGGAGGGAACAGTGATGATGTCCAGTTGAGACAGACATTCCTAATGAGCCATTAGATCTCAACTAGCACTGGAAACTTTTTCCTTCCTGTGAAGCTTAAGGATTTATGTGAAGATTTTTTTTTTTTTTTCCCCTTAGTAATTAATTCGGACCCCAACAGTGTGAAGATGGAAAGAAAAGGACCCTATTAAGACTTGATATTAAGTTAATAGCAGGTGACAGTGACTTCATCAAAAGCCCTGTGCAAAACATCAAGTAGATGGAAATTTCAGTTCTGGTACATTACTCAGCTGAGTATCATCAGACCTGCTTATCAGGGTCACAAAGATTATTTGTACATTATAAAAAGGAACTGTCCATCAAAGGTAGTTAAAAAAAAAAAAAAAAAAAAAAAAAAAAAAAAAAGAAGATGCTGCTTTTCATTTCAGATTCATACAATCAGACCCAACTAGGGGATGATCAAAACAAACCAGGACATGTTTTCCTAATCCCACTAATGAAAGTAACCTTCCTTTCAGGGTTCACATCCATTAAAGGATGCCTCTTCGGTGTGGGGTTCAGATACTGAACACTGAGCATCTCACCTGCTTATATACACTTACAGTAAAGGAAAATTGAGCAGCTGGGAAAAAACATTGCCAAATATCCTAAGAAGAAATATAGAGGGATCAAGCAGATATCAAAAGCAGAAAGGAAATTTGCCATTACTCTTCACATATTCAATCTTTAGGAGTGAGTGGTAAATGCAGTGACTTAGAATTAAGCACTCTGGTTGCTTTTAAATTCTTATATGTAAAGAGGACTCCTTAATGTTGTTACTCATAACTGACAATACTTTAGGGCTTGCATGTAATAATTTCAAGCTTCTTTGCAAACATAGATGTTCTGCAGTCAGTCCTTGTGGCTTCAAGTAAGTTTGGTGGTTGAGAGCTCTCTGCTTCTGCCCTTGCTTCTTCCTGGAGATGTACACCCATACTAAGCTCAGCACCCACCTCTGCTCCTCCTTGTCTCTTCTAGGCAAAACAAAAGTGACTTTGAAGAGCTTGGTTTAGCCTCCTCTTGGCACATGTGCTGTGCACACTGTCTCTGGGAAACCTGGATCTCGGTCAGTGATGGTACATCTCCTCAAGCAGCTTCTCTGTGTCTGGGATATCCCCAGCCCAGCTCCAAATGTGCTGGTATGACAGTGTCATGGTGAGCTGGATCAGTGTTGCACCTCACAGTAATTCATGTGTGCTGGTCAATATGTGGGCATGACATAAGTTTATATTTGCAACACTGTCTTACTTAGAGAGAGCCTGGGTATCTTTATATATCAATGCATTGTCCTGTGTAGAAGCACCCATTCTCATCAGGCTTTTTGAAAGGAGTGCACACAACAAGAAGTGCACCCAGCAGTAGGCAAGTTTTTTACTTAAAGCACCAAGTCATGCAAACATCATATTTTGCAATATTTGCCTTTTTGCTACTTTTATTCCTTTTTGTCCTGTGCATCTCACTTATTGTCTTCTCACAGAATCTGTAACAAATTTCTGAACTTCCTTTTTATTTTCTGATTTCAAAATGAATTCAGTGCTGTTGAGAATATTAATTATTGGGGAAGGATGGGTCTCATCTAAGCTTGTGTGTCCCCTCACACCACAGGGTCCTGTGTGCCTGGAGTCTTGGATTCTCCCATATTAGCATTCTGTCTTGCTAGCTATTATTTTTGATAGCTTCACTTATTATATCATCTTCCAGCTTTTGAAAATTGACTACTGTTGAAAGACATTGGGCTTGATGGACTTCTGGGCTATTATGTACTAAGGCTGTTCCTGTGTTTTGACCTCTATGTGTGCCATACTGCAAAGTGAACACAAAAAACTGTCATAGGGCTGTTTTAAATATGGCGTAACTTTATCTCTATCTTGCTTCTGCCCTTCTGTGTCACACAGAAGCCAATAGGACAGTTCTGATTAATACAGTAATTATGTGGTTATTAAAAACAGTAATCATCCAGGAATTATCCAGTGCTGTAAAAATCCCATAGACAGAAAATATATGAACATTTTTAAATTGAGCATTACAATTGTCTGCATATGCAAGAAGCAAAATGACACATAAAGAATTTTTAAGATCCCAAGGAAGCGCTCTGAACATGTTAAGAGAAAATAGACTCCTCAATCAGGATGGAAGTTAGCACTGTGCAAGGAGCCAGATCCTGATTCGTCCTCTTGAAGGATGTTAGTGGCTAAAGAGTAGCTATTAATGAAGAGCACCAATTTATAGCACATGTGTTGGATAGACTTGCACAAAATTGGGGCCATCTGAGGAGTTTGTTCATCCTTGCATAGCTCCTTCATTTCCAATTTCTGAGCCTGTTTTAATTTGTTATCAAAGTAATCGCTTGCTCCAGCTGGAGTCAGCAGTGTGTTTTGTTGTCTATGGGCCTGGCAGACTGTTCGCTTTGAATAGCATTCTGTAAAGATCACCTGTTCTGCATCTGTGATGGTTTTCCAGGTGCCAGGAGGTACTGTTTTCAGATGAGAAACAGCGAAAGGAATATGCAGACAATGCGGTTCTGCAGCTTTTCAGATCTGCATGGGTTTCATCAGCCACAAGCAGCAGACAAAGGGAAAAAGGAAACAACCACGGCAAGTTAAGAAACGTAACAATGCAGCAAAATAATCTAGTTGCTCCTGAACAATGAGGTAATGTTAACTCAGCCATTTCTCAGATAGGCTGAGTTCTGAAAGGAGCAACATGATCTCTGTTGCCATATATTTAAATATGTATGAATTTCACACACTTCTACATAATTGTAGATATTTGCATGCATAAAATACCTGTGCAAAACAACCTGTTTATGAGTTAGTTTTGCATTTAATTTAAGTCTAGCACAACTCCAATTATAGATCATTGGAGTGAAAGTCTACAAACAGCTTCAAAATAGAGAAAAGAAACACTATGAATGGTCTTGCACAAGATAGACCCTGAAAGCTATGCTGTGGAAGACCTCAGTGTAAAGATTGTCATTGCCTTCTAGTTGAGGGAGACAATGACACCCAGTCCTCAAGGGAGGAGGGTTGTTACTCCCCCTCCAAAGTACGGAAATTTTTGGCAGTGACCTGAGAGCTTCATTTAGGGGGAGGAGAAGCTCTCTTTAGCTTGAAGCACAGCTTATCTGCATGATTGGTCCCTCACTGGGGCAACAGCCAGCTGAAGGATGGCATGGTGGGCAGCGTGTGAGTGTAGCTGGGGCTCTTCAGGGATAGAGGCAGAGGAAACCAAGCCCCGGTGTCACCTGGCTGGCTCAGGAGCTTCAGTAGAGGGATTACCTTGGAGAAAACGAGCCTGAGACAGGAGCTTTGGCAGATTAGATTGGGTGGACTGAACCAGGAGGTCCAGACCAGCTTTGGATACCCCATGCAGCAGGTGTAGCAGTAGAGCTTTCAGTTTGCTGTGCATGCAACTATCAACTGAAAACACAGATGTGCTTTGGACTTCTGGGAGACAGCAATGCCTATCAGTCAGCATCTGTGGTCACTGTCATTCATCCTGAGAACAGTACTACTGGTGTCTCAAAGGTGCTGAGCTGATGTGGTGCACAAAACCTGTGTCAACTGCACATTCACCATCACTCAGTCCCATGAGTCAATCCCCAAAAGAATAAGAACGTGTTTTTAAGGGAGTTTAGCTCCTACTGAACAGACATGTCATAGGAAAATCTTCATGTACATTATCAGGATTGATAATGTACATGAAGATGTAGGCAGACAGCCCCATCGAGTAACTATGATATACCTTCTAGGGTATGCGTTGCTCTTCTAGGTTGATGAAGTCTTATCAGTAAGGTCTAACTCTTATATTTCATTTATGCTGTTTCCACAGACTACCAGAGAGCTGGGTTCTCTGGGGATACAAGGAACACTGGTACAACTATCTTATAAAAAGTACATCATAAACAATGTTTTGGAGGATAGGAGAGATCCTCTGTTCTTCAGAACCAGAGGAAGATTCAAGAGTTTATTCATCACCTTGTGACACTAGTTTTGCATTAATTTTTGAAAATTAAAAAAACCCCAAACGAACCAAACAAACCAAATGTGAGCCTTCTTGGTGGTTTTGTGTTGTATAGCCCCACAAAACAGGCTCTGGCCAGGAGACAGAAGCCGTACAAAGCCTGTGACCTTGCTTCTGAGATGCCATTGCACCTAACGAGCTAACAAAAGAAACTGATCAAGCCTGCGTCATTAAAATCTGAAAGAGTGGAAAACCAAATCTGGATATGCTTCTGATGACAGAATTTCAGTTATTCACAGCCGACCTGACAAGATTAGTCAGGGATTGACCACAGCATCTATTTTTCCAGATGGTACTGGGTCCCATAACATTATCATGCTGGCAGCCATGTCTGTCTCTCACAAAAAGGGACAGATTTTTCAAACTCTATTTCTGGAGAGAAGAAAAGGTAAAAAATGTTTTTTGAACACCTGAGCTAACAGTGCTGTGTAATAAACATAGTTTCAGGGCTGGTCCTCTTTGTTACACTGTTTTCCACATTTAGACCATATCCAGACTATGGTACCCACAATGACTGATCTGAGCACTGAAGGACTAGAAGCAGATGGAGCAAATGAGAAACTTGGCATAGTTAAAGTAAATACACATGGCCAGTCATGCCCATGGTGTTCACAAGTTATGCCACTTTTATATTTGAACTAGTTGCTTACTGGTTATTTTTCTTCTGATATCCATAAGGCAAGAATGCTGCATGTTTTGAAGATTACATCTCTTTTAATAAAGCAGGATATTCTGGAAAGCAATAAAATGGAATAACGTCTGGCAGGTCCACTAGACTTTACTAAGGATAAAAAAAATCTTGTGTAGTACACCATTGGATATGAGTGCTTGAAAAAAAATCATGTATAGTGAGAATGAGTACACTGAGAATACAATAATATTTTTATCATTGGTGAGGGTAATGATTGAATGCTGCTTTGTAGGCATGTGATAAGTAGAAGAGAAAGATAACTCTCAAATGGAAAAGCCATGAGTGAGGTTTCAGGTCTGTCCTCACAACTGAAGATAAAGGTCAGAAGAGAGAATAGCTATCAGCTGGTACGTACCATGAACATTGTTTTTCTTTGTAAAGGTCTGCTGTATCAACTCTCAGACACCTCCTTAAGGGATTATTTCTTCTGTTTCTTTTTTTCAACCTATCATTTAAGCCGACATTGTATTTTTTCAAGGGGAGACCTGCACAATCGGCATGCTGGTCTTTTCAGACTCTTCTTAACTTTCTCATTGCTCATTCTGTGTTGATTTCAGCAGAGTCGCCTTCTCCACTCTCGCCTCTGTGACTGTACCAGAGGGACGTGTCCTCCACCCTCTCTTCCTCTCCTGCTATAATCTCCTTTGGAAAGCAGAAATTGAAGTCTCTTCTCTGCACTGAGAGATCACAACCCTTCCTCCCCCTGCCATCACTAGAGCTGGCTCAGATTTGAGCATTCAGGACAGAGATAAAGTAGATAAATAATAGATGAATAACTTATAATACTTACTGGGACTATTGTCCTCTACCTTGGCCTGCGCCCCCAATATTTCCAAAATTTTTTTGAATGCCATAGCTTAACCAGCACTTTAAATTTACCCCAAAGTCTCTTTTTCCCTCCAGTTTCACTGGTCAATGCTGTCTGGCATTGAGTACATAGAAACAGGGCTGCTGTCTTCTCTTTCCACAAAAAAATAAAGATGGGGAATAAAAGAAAAAAAAAAAAACTGAGAGAATTTTTTATTCTTATTATTCAGTCAAAGTAAAATTCCCCATTTTGAAATTACCCTTGCTATTAAAATTCAGAAATCATTCATTTTAGAAACACTGAAATGTTTAAATTTGATAAGATGAATTGCTTCATTTCAATACCAAAAGCTGGTACACAATATAAGCTGTATTACATAGAAAATAATAATGTAATTATGGCAATATGGAATTCTAAAGAATTAAATGAGAAATGAAATATTTTAAAAAGCATTTTGTTTCAGCACCTGCTTTTTGAGAATATTGCAGTTTTTACACTTTCCCAGAGCACTGATTTCAATACAACTGTTTTTTTCTGATAAGAAATAATTCTGTTGAAAATGTCTTCCCCAGCTCCTGTCTGCAGTATAAAATCGCCGAGATAATCCATACACTTGCTGGCAATTATATCTGAAGTAGGAAGAAATGACCAGGCATTGAGGCTGAAGTGCTGTTACCACCAGAAATAATTTTTCCAGGTTAAACTTGAGACACTTTGAGGGGATAGCATGGCAGAAGTTGGCATTATTTTCATCCATACTGTGCAAGTTCTGTAGCTTGATAGAAGACTTCAATTTCCAAGGCTGTCATTTCAACACCATTCATGAGTATCAGTTTCATTAAAGTATCTTAACAGGTACCACAACTGTCTCTGAACAAAATCCAATGAAGAGCAGCAAAGACATGCTTTGTTGAATTCGGCCAGGCGTCATGATATGTTGGTAGCATATTTAGTCAGAAGCAGAAAATCGACTTTCTTCCCCTTGAAGTAAACACACACCACATACACTGGTGATTGTAGCAAATTAAAGTCCTAATAGTGCCTGCTGGGTGGGCTTGTGAACTTGTAACCTTGTTGTTTATTTATCCATTTCCTACAACTCTCAATTTCTATCCGCTCTTTTATTTTCAGGGATCTTTACTCATCTTCCTCCTTCCTACTCCTCATGCTGGGAGGCATAATTTTTCCCACTTTATTCTCTTATTTGGTTTGTTCTCTTATTTGGTTAGAAATTGTTTCTCCATTTTTCTGTATGAGGTTTTGTAAATTTTTAGCATGTAAAATTAATTGAATTTAGAAAGAAAACTTTTTTTTTTTTTTTTCCCTATTTTTTTTTTTACCTCAGATTGAAGTTCAGCCTTACGAAGGACTGAAGCACAAGTCATCTCTTTATTCCCCTTTTTCTTTGTTTGGAGAACTTAAAAGTTAGGACTAAAATTTTTTTCTCAAAGTTTGGCCAAGAAAGAGTATTTTTGTTTGCTCTTCCAAGAGAATTTACCACTGCTCCAAACATGCAAAAACCAACAAATAGAGTGAAATTCTGAAATTGTCTGTATTAATAAGATCCTTTGCCTGATATTTTGGGCCAAAATGATTTCAGTAAGTCTGAATATCCCACTGGGCATGGTTACAAAGCTGTAGTTAAATTTGAACTTAATTTTTCATGGAAATCAGTTGTTCAACCTCCTTGAAACATGAGCAAGCAGACTTCAACTAACTACATTCTCAGAAAAAAACCCAGTAGTCATGCTCTCTGAATACATCCTCTGTGGCTTCAAGGAGACATTAACAGGTCATGTGTGAACACATATGAGGTAAGATTTGGATCTAGACTAATCTGGGAGCTCTGCTAACTTGCTTCATAATATTAAGAAGAGGAATGTAGCAACAACAAAGCTATTTTCAGACTTTTTTTTCTCTCTCTGGTGCATATTTCTCTGGTGCATATTTATTCAGTTAAAGAAAGGGAAAAGGAGATGGGTGGGAACAATGTAAATGCTCCCATAAACTAAACTGGAAACCGGTGTATGAGGAAGCAGACAGTGCCTCATCTCCTATGTTGAGAGACTGTAAGGCTTATCCGCAGAAGTACTAAATGCTCTCTGACTCTCTGAAGCACCTATCAGTATGGAGGAAGCTTCCAGGGCTGATAATGAAGAATTTTTCTTTTTAATGGTATTGGCTTAAGCTGAAGGCTGCAATGCTAACACTGTTAAGTTACTTGTGCTTTTGCCTGAACTCCCCAGAAAAGGGTTAAACTGTGAGGTAGCTGTGCACAGGAGGATCTTTTGTGCTTAATGTCTGTGTTTCATCAGCGGTTAAGGGCAAAAGTAGGGAGAGAAAATCTCAGTTCCTTTCCAGTTTTATGCTAAAACTAATTTTATTCTTACACCTGCTAGCTCTCCCCCCTACCAGGTCTCCACTCCCTAGGCAGAGAGCTAGCAGTGCTCATAAATGCCTCTTAAAATAAAAATTTCTGTTCCATTAAACATATGAAAAATATGTTGCACTGAATACAGTTGGTTTGGGAAATCTGTTTTTATCCATTCTAACCAATCGTCCATACGAACTGCAGCTGCCACAAGTGGCATGGAATCTATTTTCTACTGCAAGGTTTAGAAAAAGTGATTTTCTTCCAGAACATGCAGACTGGAGATGTCCAGCATGCTGCTTCTAGGTCATCAGCAGCTACACAACAGATTCAGAAGCTGCCTTGGTAAGCCTCCTCTTCTACTGAGAAATGTCTTTAGGTTGCCAAGATTGCAAGATCTGGCCAAACTTTTAGAGAGTGATCATAAAGAATCACAGCAAATTTTGGGAGACAGCTGGCAGAAGTCCCGTTACTGGAAGATCCTGGCAGTCTTGGAGATATCAACCTGTGAAGCCTATGGCCATGTCTCTGTGTCAAGGATAGCAAACTGAATTTTGGTAGCTGAATCTACAGTTATGAGGCATGGCTTCCTGAGCTGTTCTAAGCTTGCTTTAAATGTATTTTTTCCTCTGTGATCTTACCAAATGCTTCCAAAAGTTTGGATCGCTCTGGAAATAAAGATGTAATAGGAGTTAACCTTCAGACATAGTAATCATCAGCCATACTGGCCAAACACAAAGCAGCTGTAACACACCAATGTCAGTGGAATTGCCCCATGTTTTTTTCCAAATAAATATTCAATATGATTCAATATTCGCAAAGTGTTTTGAAGACAAAAAGACGTCTAGATTTCTGTAACAGATGTGTGCTCTGCACAAATCCAATGCAAAGCTCAGGTTCCTGGTAAATTACCAACTCCAGTTCTGGGCAGCATCTTGTTAATCCTTACAAACAGAATGCAGCAGATTTGCTGTGTTTTGTCAGAACAGCAAGGATCAACAGAGAACTAGCTACAGTGCATGTTTCTCAAACAGTGAGGCTGAAGAGTGACATCTTAGACTCTATCATTTACTATTTTTAAATAATAATGAAATGAGAATGTCAGTGCAATCTTATCCCAGGGATGACATTGAAAATGCTTTCAGAATTGACATCCCCCTTGGGAAAACATTTATTTTTCAGTCAAAGTACTTCCAATATAGAATTTTTCCTGAACTGCTGAGGACCACTCATGTCCTGTCAACCATAAAGGAATACAAAGGCTCAAGCAGTTCAAATGTCATCCAAAGTCACCAAGGTCCACCAAGATTAAAAGGAATGAGACTTATCCTTCAGTCTCTCTTCTTTCACAGTAAAAAGTAATCATTACAAATGTATATATTTTTAAAATCCAGATTAAGATGTTTTCAATTGAATCCCTGCTAGTCTTCCCAAAGAATCCAAAAGAAAGATGTGAGTGCTTTCACAGCACTTATGTTCTCTCCTGTGACATCTCAATAAATAAAATGACTCTTTCCTCAGTCACTTGCTTTTGTGACAGGTACATCAGCAAATATGGATAGAACTGGGGTTTGTTCATCTTATTTTAGTAATGGGTGGCATAAACTACAGAATCCCTTCCCCAAAAAGACCATTTTTACAATTGCAGACTGAAGCACTTTTTTTGTTCATAAATAAGAAATGACGGAATCTGAGGCAGTTACAGTTGACATACTGCTGTATCCATCACCACATGCTTTACTATGCAAGAATTGAAGGGAAGAATTAAAGGAAGTTGGCCACTAACAGCTTCAAAATAGTCCAAGAAGAGGTGGGTGTACATATGATAAGCATCTAATCTTTAGAACTCCTTGCCCAAGGGTGTTATGGATGTTAAATTTTGGAAATACCTGTCAGAGTTCAAAGAGCATATGAACAACACTCTAGTCATATGGTTTAGTTTTAGGTAGTCTTGCAAGGAGCAGGGATTTAGACTCGATGATCCCTATAGTTCCCTTCTAACTTGAGATAACCTATGATTTTAAGTGTAAATTGAACAGGAAATTGCAGGAGGCAAGGGAGGTACTCTGAGGAAGTGTCACTATATGCTTGCTGTATTTCTTTACTATTTTCCAGACATCTTCAGTTATCCCATATCACCCTATTACCCTACCCCATCATCATCTTTCATCTGATACTGCAGTAGATGGATCCTCAATTTGATCCAGAATGACCACTTTAATGTTCACACCATCTGAGTATACATAGTGTTACGTGCTAGTTCCTTATGCAGAGAAAATCTCAAACCAGAGACTCTAGAGGTTAAAATTAAATAAAAAAAGTAATACATTCTGGTACAATAAATACATTTATTTTTGTCCAAACTCAGTGTTCCACTCCTAGCCATTTCTACTAGCAAAGTACTTTTCATGTCAGCTGACTTCTCCAAGCTCAGAGAACTGTCCTGTTCTTTGTACTAGGCTTTTCACTGTAGGGCCCAGAGCAACAGCAACAGCAGCAGAAATTTATGAAAAATACCTGCATGTCACTGAATACCTCTACAGCTCTTACACAGGGCCAGGAAGGTTTTTCTTCAAGCTACCTGAATAGTTACACAGAAGTCTGACTTCCTCTGAAATATTTTTTCAGAGTTTCCCTCCCTGCAAAACCACCCACTTTCTCCATGGTCTGGGAGGTGAAGTGAAAATACGATTTTAGCATCAGTGGATTGCACCATCATCTGCATCTGCTCTGCGCCCTTGGCTGATGTCTTACAAGGCAGAAGCCAAAGCCATTGTTTTCCCACCTGCTCGAGGGAGAAGAGAATAGTGGAGCATAATGTCTCTTAGCTCCTAACACCTCCTAACACTGATTCAAGGCCTGGGTCATTCAAGTGTAGGGCTGGTAGTTCCTTCTCAATATGAATCTGGGCAGGGATATAGTGTAATCACAGACCAACCTGCAGAGAGTAACTGGTCAATTCTGTTTTAAAAAGACAGTAATTCAATTATCAGAGATTTAGTTGCATCTTCTGTTTGGGAAAAAAATAAAACAAACCTTTAACACTGAGTAGTATCTAAACGACTGGGGCTTTTAGGCCATTTAAGAAACAAAACATAGACTAGTACTGAAAATGGCAGCCATCCAGTAGGCAATCTGGGACCATCCTAAAGGATTCTCCACCCTAGGCAGAGACAAGCTGATAACTTGTTATGGAAAATGCAGTTTTTTCTGTTCTTTGATAGAGGATTTTCCTCTCACAATATTTTGTCAAACATGTTTTCTGTATCTGAAAAAAGGGTTAAAGTTTTCTGCTCTCCATTCAATCACAGAGGTTTATGAAATAGAAGAATCATAGGAAGGAAAGATGGGAGAGATCTATTAGGTTATTTTGTGCATCCCTTTGCCAAGGGAGGATTGCTCCCTCGAGTATATTCCAGAGTGCTTTGTCTAGTCCAGTTTTAAATGACTCAAGAAACTAGGCTTTCACCACTTCCCTTGGGAGACTATTCTGCAGTCTAATAGTCCTCACTGCTAGGAAAAGCTTTTTTCCCTAACTGTCAGCCTTTTCTTTCCTTAAATTCTTCCCATTTGTCCTAGTTATAGTCTCTTTGAGTAGCTTAAAATTCCTTTTTGTGCTTAAAGTTTAAACTCTTCCGAAGCTACACAGTAGTATGAGTATTCCTTCCCTGTTTAGTTAAATTTAAAAATCTCTTAAAGCTAGGAAGACAGTTGTGGAGATGGTAGAGAGTTAGCTTCTTATCTTCACACAGTGAACTGTGTCTCATGTGACTTTCAGTGATCTACTGAGACCTTAATTTTATTCCCACTGTAATTAATAGTTTTCTCATTGATTTTAACTGACACAAGATGGGCAATATGGGCTATAATTTTGACATGAAGATGACAAGGTGCTCAATGAGCTCCAGATAATCCTAGCACATCTCCAAGTGGATCCTCAGTTTCTCTATTTCCTTATCTGGAAAAAACACAAACCAAAACAACAAAAAAACTGGAACCAAACCATGAAAGAAAACCCAAGAAATAATTCTGTCTAATCTTTTTCTGTTTCCTCATTAAATTTTAATTTTCTGAAAGATCCTGTAAAGATAAATGAATGCAATGTCTCATAAAAGTTTATAAAAGCTTTTTTAAGAACTTCAGAATCACTGAGATCCTGGAATAGATACTGGTGTGGAAGGAGAAAATATTATCCTTATTAACCTGTCCTCCTGAGGAAAGTAGTGAAGAAAGAAACCATGCAGGGAAAACTATTTTAAATATGCTTTAGGGTAGAATTCACACACCATGTAATTCCCTTTTAAGCTCAATATTGCTGGTCCTCTGCACAGGGGTGAATATTGCCCCAAGGCCTTGTCTATCAGGGGACGTCACACTGGTTTAACAAAAGTCAGTTCTAAACCAGATACGTTTAAACCTATACAAAGTCTTCTGTTGATATACGTGGACCTACCAGTCTCAGGTTACCTTAAGTTGACTTTAAACACTCCTTTAAATGGAAAATAATAATGTCATACAGTGTTTCGCACCACTTTTAATCTAAGCCTTGAGTTACATGTGTATGACTTGCCCCTATAGATATTGCTTTAGTTGGCAATTCTGAAAACAGGAAAGATTTCTTATCTCACCTCACCTGAAAGCAAATGTCATATATGGTTTTAATGAAAAGAAGCTTTATGAAAGATTTTATGACCAGAGTCTTCACCCTCATCAGCTTGAGCCTTCTTTTTTTTGCATTTGTTTTTTAGCCTTTCTAAAAAATGAGCAATGCATCCCATTTCAGGTTTACAAGAAACTCTTGATTCTCATTTTGGTTACCCTGTGTATATCCAAAGTAATTTCACAGGCTTCAATCACAGATATAAAGACCAAAAAACATCCTTAGGTCATTTATTCCGTAAATGAAACTACAGTTTTTCCTAGTTTTCTTTCAGTTCCATTTTCTATGGAGTAGTCAAGGATTTATTCAAAATCATGTGATCCTTAAAATAATCATTATTCCCTATATTATGGCTAGTATTATATCCCATGCACTTTCACTTACAGGCATGTCTGTCAAAGGGACCATTTTTCAGTCTCACAGTTCCCATGGCTCTGTCACTTTCTTACTTACAGAGGCCCAAAATGGAAACTATTTTTCTTTTCATTATGAGCTGTCACTTTTTCATCTTGGCACTGCGATGATAGACTTCCATTCATCTTCTATATTACCTTTCCTGAAGCCTCTGACACAGACTGACACAATGCAAAATGCAAGAGATCTCAGAGCATACGTTGGCAATTTCTGGGAAAGGCACTTGCTTGTCTTGGATTGTTGTTTTAAATATATATTGAAAATGCCAAGCTGCATGGTGTGTTGGCAATGTTAGGGGGGGATTCTCTACTTATTATGATCATTACAAAGCAACGCTCTCACATCCTGAATAAGAGCAGTTGGATTCAGTGTGGGATGCCATTGTCTTCACCTTTTCTAAGGGCAATGGGGAAAAAGTCTGCCGCAAATCAGTGTTGATGTAAGAGGATAAAAAGAATGTGGTCAGCAAGCCTTGGTGCAGTGCCGCTCTTTGTAACAACCAAGCCACCACCACATGGCATGTCCAGTGGAACCATTGGGAAGTGCCTGCTTAAACTGCAGCGAAGTGATTGAGTTATTTTGAGAAAAGAGAATGATTTCAATCAACCTTAGAGCAGAAAAATCAGAGACCCATTCACATGCAACGAGACTATGTGAAACCCGGGGACAACCTTCCTCGGCATTCACGCTGCATTCAGTCACCATGATTTCTGAGCAGCCAGTGTAAAAGACAACATAAGGACCCACAGTGATGATGCTGTAGGGTACATGTTCCCTCTGCATTTTTTATGCATGTCAGTCTTGAAGTCCATACAAAAACTGGAACAGCTTCTCTTCTCACATTCTTCAGTAAAGTCAATGTGTGAGCCACAACGAGGGAGGAAGGTATAGATGCAACTTTATGCATCTCAGAGATCCTAGACTCTCCTGGATTGAAAAATCATGCTACTAGGAATCAGGCTAAGATTTCTGTAGTTTCTGGGGATATATTAATGAAACTTAAAAGCCATCCAAGCCAGAGTTTAAGATCAGCAACCACCACCTACCTATCCCTGTGAAGTGGGATCATAGTATCAGATTTGGTTCATAATTGACATCTACGACATTAATCAAAGAATCATTAAGAATTAACGTAGAGGGAATCTCGTGGAACTTGTCTGATCTATAGATCTCTGGGTATCCTTCGGTGATTTTTAAGCAGTCCATACAAGTCAGTGAAGGCTATCTCCACAATGATAAACAGAACAGTTCCTAGTAGAGCACCTGAGAGGAGATCCTCATATCATCTACACAGCATCATCCACATCATCATCACAGTTATTTTCTGGATATATATTGGAGTCCTCCAGTTTGCACTGTCAGAGCTGTAACCAAGCAGTGGCCTGGGAGGAAGAACATTCTGAGACCAGTACTATAGGCAGTGCAGTCCAGGCTGTACTGTTTTGATCTTTCTGCCTTACACAGTTCTCCTTTCTATCCTCAGATAGTGCCATGGGTTTTCCTGCTATTCTCTTGGGGGACATAACACACTGTGTCAGTTTCATGCTGTAAAAACATTACTAAGGGGCTGCAACAGTATTTTAGATACTTTGAACATGAAATCAAACAGAAACATGCAAAAATATATTATACCTTAGAGCTATGGGTGTGTAGATAGGACCCAGAGAAGACCTACATATAGTGCGGACATGGCACTCATCTGTAGAAGGGGGGGTGCTTTTGTTTAGTGTAGATATATATCACTCTGCAGCACTTGTACTGGGAGCCAGGGAGCACATGTTGAGGTGTATACATTTTACAGAGTGGATGTAGCTTATGAAAAGCCACACTGTTGGCTGGTTTGAACTGGCTACTCAGATGTTTATACCTCCCCTGAAACTTTAAAAAAAAAACCAAAACAAAACAAACCCAAACCATTGAAAAATAATATGACATACTTGCTTCTCTTAAAACAAAATTAAATATAATAACACTTTTTTAAACAGATACTATTTAACTGTTCTTAAAAATCTCTAGTTATGGAGACTTCACAACTTTATTAATTAATCAACAGTAGTGCTTCACTGTTTCTTCTATTCAGAAATTTAATCTTACAGAAACCAAAGCCCATTCTTTCTAGTTCATGGGTATTGAGAACAAAGCTTCCCCGTTGTCTTTGCAACAGCTTTTCATGTACTTGGAGACTGTTACCATGTTCCTCTGAGTCATCTCCTTTTTTAAAGACAAACAACTCTATATATTCTTATTTTTCTTCACATGTCATGTTTTCTAGACCTCTGAGCATTCTTGTTGATATCCTTTGGACTTTCTTATTTCTTGAAATAATATTTCAGCACAGGACATAATGACACAAAAAGGAGTAGAACAATGTCTTTACATGTCTTTCAAACTATATTGATGTCTCATGGTCTTGCTTTTGTTATGAATGTATAAGTACATAATTCTGTTGATACATTCTTGTTTTAAGATCTCAAAAGGATAAGAATAGTTAAATGTGAGGGGGGCTATTTTCAGAGAATCATAGAATGGTTTGGATGGAAGGGACCTTAAAGATCATCTAGTTCCAAGCTCCCTGCCATGGGAAGGGACACCTTCCACTAGACTAGGTTGCTCAAAGCCCTGTCCAACCTGGCCTTGAACACTAACAGGGTGGGGGCATCTACAACCACCCCAGGCAACCTGTTCCAGTGTCTTACTACCGTCACAGTGAAGAATATCTTCTTTACCTCTAATATAAATCTATCCTCTTTCAGCTTAAAGCCATTAACCCTTGTCCTATCACTACAAGCCCTTGTAAAATATCCTCCAGCTTCCTTGTAGGCCTCCTTTAAGCACTAGAAGGCTACTCTAAGGTCTCCCTGGAACCTTCTCTTCTCCAGACTGAACAATCCCAACTCTCTCAGCCTGTCTTCATAGTAGAGATGCTCCAGCACTCTAATCATCCCCATGGACCTACTCTGGACTTGCTCCAACAGGTCCATGTTCTTCTTATGTTAGGGGACCCAGAGGGGCCTTTCAGGGACTGAAATTGGAACTTTACATTTGTTAGACATTCTGATAAATTATGAGGGTTTGCTGGGCTGGCAAACAAAGTTATATATAATTTCCTGTCTCTCACAAGACCTTCCCAAGTCTAACAGGATGATATATTATCTCACCTGCTATGCTGCATAGATTACATGCTTTTATTCAGAGTTATTAGTGATGATTAGTCTGTACAAATTACCACTTAAGAAAACTACATTTTACATAGAATAGGGTTACAAATAGATAACTGCACCTGGAAACCAAAAAATAGAACAAAAGGAGGTGAATAAAGGACAAAGAATAGCAGCTACAAACTCCAACACTACTGGAAATTTCATTGAATATTCTACACATGAATGAAGAAGTGTAAGCTGCCCCTCAGAAAGAACTAAAGAAATTTGAAGACTTTTTTGATCTTGGAAAGAATTCAGCTTTTGAAAGAGATTGGTGTCACATAAGAATTGTAAGACTTTGGAAAGAAACTTTGGATCCCTTGTAACAGAGCTGAGACAAAAATGCATGAGTGGTTGGAATAATTTCAAGGAGTTCAATGAATCTCCAGTGGGAGATCAGATTACAATAGAAATCAAAGACTGAAAAGTGAGACAAGACTCCTAGAGCACTCTGACCCAAACTTAGAAAAAGCCATTAAAATTTATCAAGTTAAAGAGAAAAGCAACACAAAAATTCAAGTTTTGGCAATAAGAAAATAACATAAAATGATACCAGTATATGAAATATATGAACAGAAAAGAGTGAAGAATCTGCAAAAGGGTCTGAAAAATGTGATGTCACTTTGTAAGAAGCGTTGTGAAGGACTGGAGGGACCATAGAAACAAAATCATGTGAGTTCAGCCTTTTGCAAGTAGCTATTTTATTTATAAAGATCAATAGTGTTTTGTCTAAGTTCTCAGACTAAAACTGAAGATACCTGAAAAGAAGGCAATGTGTCTGTTGTGCAAAGAGCTTTTGGGAACCTAGGGCTTTGAACAGAAAATTAATTCTTGTTTATATATTTGCAGGTTAATAAAGCTACTGAAGTTGTGGCAAAGGATTTTGTAAGAAAATCTGTCACATTGGGCATGGATAAGTAGAATATACATTTACTCTGAAGAATGATGTCTTCTGGGGTGATGGTAGGTGAACTAGATGTGAAAGTTTAGCAATATTTTAGAAAGAAGTGTCTTTGGAAATTAAATATTCTGAGTAGGAAGCACTTGCATAGGCAGGAATGAGGGATGTATCTGGAAGATGGAAAAGTAGCAAGGGAGGCATTAGGCCTGGGAGTGTAGAGAGGGCAAAAGCAATAACACATACTTCAGTATGTGGAGAATGTCTACATTGCAGTTGAAAGTGTGACTGTGGTTTGAATAGGTAGCCTGTAGTATACCTGAATAGATAACAGATCATGGCCAAAACAGTCTAATGGCCCAAGGACTTACTCAAATTCCCAGCCATATTTTACAACCTGTATCAAAAACCCTGACATGGAGACAACCTACTGACTATAACCAATCAAGGTCATTCAAAGTCACTAAGGGGTTTTCACATGAGCTACACGCACTCTGTTGGCCATCATGTACAGACACCTCACACTATCTTATAAGACTGTTAACTTACACTGTTTAAACTTATTCTTTGGGCTTTGGAAAAGGTTGCTGTAAGAAAGAGTTTCCTAGCTTTGTCCTTCCAAAAAGAAACTCACAATTAAATAATTAAGTACACAAAATTAGATAGATTGGATACTGACTTCCTGGAGACATAGAACATATTTGGAATACAGATATGAAATTCTACTTTATCTTTACTTATCCAGTCACTGCTATTAGATTTGATTACATTTTGATTAAACGTGAGCACTCTATGGCTTCCCTGTATAGTTGCATTAACACATGAACTGACAATTGTATCCTACTTTGACACGTACCTTAAAAATCAATTAAAGCATGAAAAAGAAAAGGCATTATATGCTATTACAAGGACTTAATTTCTGCATTAACTGAAAAGTTGCCAAGTTTAAGGAATGATGAATCTTAAAGTCAGCCTGAGTTTTGTCATTGGTTCAAATAGAAAAAGAATATGGCTTTTGTGTTGTCATACGATACCTCCTCAGGACTGCTTTTCTTAATTTTTGTGGTACATAGATGCAATTTCTGTTACCTATCTCATTATTGGAGTGTTTTTTCCAAATACAGTTTTTCCAAGCTGTTGAAACATCACTCAGTGATTGTTTACATCACAGTGATTTAATTTGTGGAGTGTCTGAGAACTCTCAAATTTCCATAACCCAACTTGTTCTCAACACCTGCTGAGCTCAGTGATGTTCCCAGCAGACCTGGTACTCTGATTATGCAGGTCAAGAACGTGAATGAATCATTCTGCATCTTATTTCCATCTCTCTACCCAGATTTTCTTTTATGGGGGATTGAAAGAGAAAAGGAAGCTGTCAAGGTATGGCTGGGATATACCTGAAGCTATAAAAGGAAACACTTATGTAACTCAGTCTGTCTTGTCCTCTGTAGGCGACTTATCTTCTAACCTACTTTAAAAAAAAAAAAAAAAGAAAGACATATAATGTCAATAACAGCTGAAAAAATATTAGAGGCAGTTTTGAACATGTCTATTGATGTTGACATAGTATTTTATGATACACATATAGTCCCATAGTCCCTGCAAACTAGACCCAAAACATTTATTTTATGTAGACCACTGATGTAACATTGCAAGACAAAAGAAAATTACTTCTTCCATACTTTTAGTTTTCATAAATGAATACTGGCTTTGGTTTTGCATCCAGTCATCAGTTCCAGTAGCCATAATCCTTTCAATTTGTTTGTGCATAGCTCAGACAAACACTGGCTTGGCATAGCACTGAAACAATGATGCAGGCTCTGCATACAGCTGTAAGGTCACAGCTCTGTTGGGTATGGAAGGAGCCAAAGTGCCAGAGCAATTGCTGGTAAGCAGAGGATGGGGTTTATTATGGTCCGTATATCTATGTTGTTAAATATGTCCCTACTTAAAGAATTAAAAGTGAAGTTTTTCCACCTGTTTGCTTTAAAGTGAATATCTAGTTTTTATCACTTAGATTCCATGACTAAATATGATGTTGAATGCACAGGAAGGTCCAAAAATATAGACACATAGACACATGCATATATAAAATATATAAGTGTATATATTAGTAATATGCTTTATTTTCCCATTAATTAACTCTAGAGAAACTCCAAGAAGAGTTATTTAGAAAGTTAGATGCTTATTCAACTTCAACTTACTGGAAATTATCCCCAAAATATGTCATATGTCTAAACTTCTTGTGAGGTTAGAGTTATTTGTGATTTTGTGTTTCTGGGGTCTTCTTTCTGGAAGAAGAGGAAATTGTTTTGGTTATTTTTGGGGGTGCTGAGATGTGCAGACCTGTTTGTTTCTGGTTAGTGAAGATCCAGAACCTAAAAGAATAATATTCTCATACCATTTTTGGCACTTCCATTACCAGAGCCCACATCTGAATTCTACTTAAATAATTTTACATCACCTTGGTACCATACATAGGGCACTAAAGTATCAGGAAGAAGCAACCAGAGAATGTTTCTTGATTAAGGAGGTTCTATGGTAATTGCAAATTACAAAACATTTGCTGGCTGCATTCAGTTAGCCTGCATTAGGAGAAGGTAAAGGAACATGTCAGAAGTTGACCAGACAGCACAGAACTAGATCAATTCTCATTTCTTCATATCACTGAGATATGAAAAAAAAAATAAATAAATAAAAAAAAAATCCTAATAGCTAATGTTTGCCTTCAACTGGGAAATTCAGCCATTATTCCAGAATACAGATAAACTAATGCGAATTCAGACCCCATAACCCTCATTTGATTTTGCCCAGTGTTTACGAAATAAGTGATACAACAGAAAATTTGATCCGTCCTCTTTTTGTAAAGAAAAGTGAAGTCTTGGTCTCTATTCTGCTAAAACTGTAAAACCTGAAATGTTATTTGCTATTGGTACAACTGAATAGTCAGAGCTACAGTGAAGCACATTGTAATGGAAGAGCTTATTTCCTCTTCTTCTATGATCACAGGAGTCTGTAAAATAGTACATGTTAAAGTGTACTTGTTTTCTTTCAAGACACAAAGGAAGGAGGTGGGGGAAGGAGTCCTGCAGCAAACCATAGGCCCGAGGGGTAAAGCAGGAAACCAAACATAGAGCAAGATCAAAGGATACCTTAGAAGGACCAACAGAACCTGCACTCTAAGCAGTCAAAAAATTGAAACTGACACAAAGTCAGTTAAATAAAGTGCAGAGCTCATCTGCTGTCAACAGCAAAGGGTAGTCACTGCTGTATTTTCACTTGTAAATAAATCTGTGTGTGCAACACAGAAATAGAGAAAAGCACAAAGAGTATACTGTCGCTATAAATAAAACTCACTGCTTCACAGAAGGGGCTGTGTTTGTATCATGAAAACTCCTAGGTCAGCTTCAACCAATGCACAAGCGTAGCATAAAAATAGCAGAAAGAGGAGTATATTAACATAGAAAGGAAGGCACATGTTCTATTGCAAGCAAAAATATCTCCAACAAATTTAAATAACACTCTTTATTTCTCAATTTTATCAAATTTCCCTAAGGAGCCCACTCTAGTGGAGGTTATCAGGAGCAGTGGAAAAGGGGATGGTAATCAATGTTTTTATATTTTAGAGCTCCAACTTGTCTTGATAATTACATTAAAGCTCACATCTGTACTCCTCACTAAATATGTGCAAGGTGCAAGAGAGGGAGAAACCTCTATCCTGTTGAAAGCATGTCTGTCTGGAAGAAAGAATCAAAGTTTGACTAGACAAGAAACAGAACAACAAATTACTAGCTGACTTAGGCACCCCTGGAAATGTGGAAATGCATAGTTTCTAGTCTTCTATTCAATAAATTTTTAACATTAATTAATTACTGTTGAAAACACAATTTTTTTCAGAGTTGTTAATGATGGAAATCACATCCATCCCACCTTATTTTTCCATCTCCTTCTTATCAAGAATCCAGGGTTTTGATGATAAAATTTTTTTTTTTTTTTTTTTTTTTTTTTTCAGTTGCCCTGTTCTGTAAGGAGAAGATCCATGTCATAATGTTAATTCCTTATGCATGAAGTCCAGATTTAGGAAATATACCACTTTGGTAGAGATTGCAGTACAGGCCAGGTGACAAAATGCAGATTTCCAGTTTAAAATGAAATGAAGAACTTTGCAAACTACATATCAAGTGTTTTGGTTAGTTCCATGCTGAATTTAAAAATAATTTATAAGTTCTTCTTCAGATATAGGCATATATACTTGAGGATTAATCCTATCCTTGCTTACTCAGAGCTGGCTGCTGAGGTTCCTTCTGGATAGGCATTGACAGAGTCACCCTCTGGACATGTCTGGGTCCATTTCTGATGACTACTAAAATAGCTTCAATGATGGTTAAGGTTTAGCACCTTTGTCTCAGTATCCTAAGTTTAGGTGAGGTGAAACACCCTATTGTTGAACCGGGTTGTTTGACTCAAGCCGGAGTGGCAAAGTGTGGAAGAAAATAAGTTAGACAAAGTTTTTCTCTAGCTTCATGAAAGGTTGAGCTCATCTTAGATTAGACTTTGAGAGAAAGAGTTAGGTCATTAGCTGAGTATATACACCAGGCATACTAATCAAGTTATCCCTAATGAAATAGATCAGTTACCATTGATTACAATCAAGGATATGGGTGTGGTGTATCCAAAGCAAAGTGACATGGCTGAATCATCAACATTCTTGTCAATCTAACATAGTGTCTATGTCAAGGTACCCAGTGAAGATGGAGTTCTTTTGCCAGTTTTCGTTTGGTTTGACTCTTTTCCTGCTTCCATAAGGAAAGGAAATAGTTTTTGGGGTAAATAGACTTCTTTGCCTGGCTGCAGACCAAAACAGAGTATACAAAACAGGTCTTACAGGCTATTAAGATGATAATTGCTTATGAAACTGCTAGAGCATGACATCATTTCAGGCTAGTCCACCTGAGAAATTCAACTTCAGTAAGCCCTAAGAGTGACTGAAATAAATTAGGAGATCTGAAAGATTCAGAATTGCATCAAGCCTAGATGAGCAAGAGGAAGTGAATCAGATAAATACATTAATACACACATGGTGACGGATGAGGCAGATGACATTTTATGCTCCTTTAAACTGACTGATGAAGATCAGACAAATTAGAAATAGCTGTGGACAAGTTCAAGAAAGTCTTCTAGTGCACACTGAAAGGGAATCTTAAGGAGAGGATATCAAGCGTATACATGGAAAAGAGAATAAGGGTCCCTGCAAGAATATACTGTGGTGTCTTTGAAAGGTTTAGTGGGATGTATGAGGCTCTGCAAGGTGAAGTGAGACACAGTAATAACATGGAAGGACTAACAACAAGAATAAATATAAGGGCTTTTCAGCAAAGGAAATTAATTTTACCCTTTAACATAAAAATGCTTTGTAAAAAATAGTTTGTGAGAAGTTGTTGGAGAATAGCAAGCTGTATTAGAAAATGGCAAGACAGTTCAACATGAAGTACCAGGTCTAATCAGACCTCTCTACAAAAGTAAGTTATATTATGAGACAAAGTATGACATTATCTGTCCTGGGATCTAACAGAGGTTTAGAAATATTACATAAGAAAAAAAAAAAAAAAAAAAAAAAAAGACCTTATTGGAAAGACATTTTTATTACCATTGGCTAGCTTTATGAATGGGTATGGAGGCACAGAATGTTCTAGTGACTTTTGTTGATCAGCGTGAGTATGGAATCCAGATGGCATTTCATTCATAATCAAGTTGTGGCATTTTGGATCTATTCCTGGATTATCCAGAGTTATGACTTCTGCTGCACATCAGCTATGAAACAAAATATCCCCCCAAAAAGCAAAGCAAATATTTAAAGAAGATAAAATTTACTTCGTTTGAAATGTTTGGCACAATGGAATTCCTTTATAAGGAATGTACAGGAGTTGTACTTATGTCTACCAGTGTGTTAAATTAAGTATAGTGGCAGTCAACACAATAGGCTTTGAACAGTTCCTTTAATGTATTCCAACTGAAACTTTTGGATTCTTTCTAAGAATATTCTGATAATATTTTTCTTCAGCTTTTCCATGAACATCTTAATGGCTCAGTTACTGTACATTTGGAATATAGGCATTCAGGTGAATCAGTACCTTTCTGTGCCTGTAGAGGTGGCTTAATAGAATTCAGTGCTGCCCACAGAGATTAAACCAGATATGTGTAGTGGCAGTAAAATAAATACCATATAACAGCAGCTGCAGTAGATGAGACATGGCCTATCTGTCTATTCAAGCAGGAGAAAAGACACTGCAGCTTCATATCAAGAAAGTAAACTCAAGGGATCAATTTAGGAAAAAAAAAGCCAACAACTAGTGACTACCTTTTAGATATTGTGTCATTTTGTCTTTCTTTTGTTTCTTGAATTAAGATGCTCTCCTTATTCCAAAGACTCACCTACTCAGAGATGAGTTCTGAAAACAATCTGCCCCACAGCTTAAGTCTGTGTTTTCTTTGTTCTGAAGAGCATGAAACTTTTTTTTTTTTTTTTTTTTTTTTCATATTCATTCTATAGGTTTCCCTGATTAGTATCCAAAGAATGACAGTGAAATAAATCTTCATCTGCATTTTACAAAGTCATGACAGCTTGATATTATTGCAATGGGATATTTCACAAGGTACTGTGAGGGCACTGTTCTTACCACTGACACAGATTAATGCAATGGTGTTAGTTATGCAGATCATCAAATTCAGGTAATTATTACTACTACATCTTTTCCTAAAGATAAAAATATTAAATAGCACCATTTGAAATGCTGGCATCTTCTGAATATGTCTTTTTAAAACAGCATCTGATTTTCAGATGAATTTCATGAGAATTATGAGAGTAGGGAAAATTTGGGTTGCTGGGTAAGATAAAAAATTTAGAGGGAAAATATATTATGAATAGAGAAATACATTTTATTTTATTGAAGAAAAAAAAAAAAAAGAAATATCACCCATTTTTCCCAACTGTATGGTCTGTAAGAGCATTTGTTATGGTAAAACATAACTTTTATTTAATGTCTTTTTTCTTCAACTTGATAGTGGGTCTGTAGTGAATTTCAAAAGTCATTTAAAAAGGAAAAAGTGAACTTTGTCAAGAAAGGTTTAACCTTTGTAATACTTTATTTTTTGCTCCCTTTTAAGGCTGAAGCTCTTCCCCAAATTTCTTTTGACTCTATAAATAGATTCAGACTTCAAAAAAATGTATTTTTTAAGAATTTGTTATTAACCAGAAATAAAACCAGATACTATCCATAAATTCTGCAGAGAAGACTGAGGAAGTACTCAGGATTCTTGAAAATCAGACATGTTCTAGCCATTTGAGTATTAATTTAGATGTCCAAATTTATGCATGAATACATTAAAACCCCAAACATAATCTTCTAAATTTTAATCTGTTAATATTTAAATCCAGATTAAGGAAATTTGCTGGTCTAAATATAGCTAGTGTTACCATATGTCATGTAATGTATGTATATTTCATACTTTGTTTATCTTAGATATTAAATTTGGAATTTATTCTAGATACAGTGGGGATCTCTGGTTAAAGTATTTTAAGTGAGGCTGACAGCAACATTTACTGTAAATTTCCCATATGATTTTAGTAATTTTGACATGTATGATCAAGTTGAAATATTCTATCCTATGTGGTTGTTCATAGATGATTTTGCATGTCTATTCTTTTGTATATGTATACATATTTTATTGTGAATTCTCTCTGTGACTGATTTTAGGTCTTTCCAAAATGATATTATTTGTTTAGCAAAGAATATACCTTAGAATTTAGCAGTTGCAATAAACAAATATTTCATCTTGACCCAAAGTGCTTAAGCATGCAGAGAAAAAAGCTGACCAAAAGTCAGAAAAAAAGATTTTGTTAACACGAGGAGTCAGCTGATCTGGAGCTGGCAGGGTAGGAAAAAAGCAATTTATCCAGGTTTTGGTGTGATAGAGAATTGCAATGCACTGGAACACAAAGACAGCCTTGAGAATATCATGAGTATGAAGAGGATACTGCAACTGGGTGTGAAGTCTGGGTTTGAATGTTGGAAGCTGAGACGGGTGTCTGGGACAGACACACATTGTGAGTGACAGGGAAGGGGGACAGAAGGAGCAAGCTGAAATTCATTTCATAAAGAGTGTTTGAAAAGCGGAAACAAATGGGAAGAATAGTTCCCAACTTGATGTTGGGGCCCTGTGGACACTCGTAGGCTTTCACAGCCTTGAGCAGCCTCAGTCAGGATCCCCACCCAACCCTTGCCCATGTTCCATGAGCCCCATTTAAGATCAGCCCTGGGCCCCAGTGCCTGTGCTGGTTTATCTTCAGCTCCTGGTTCATGCCTCATCTTGAGGCAGCCCATGACCAGTGGAGTAGCAGAGGTGGAGATTGTATAGGAAGGTCTCAGAAATGGTTGTGACCGTGTCAAAAGGACTAAGAGGAAAGACTGGGCTAAATTACTCTCATATAAAACCACACTCTCAAAATTAGATAGCATTTTTCAGCTTCTCACTTTGTGCCTCAATATCCCCACCTACACAGCACATTGTTAGTCTTGTTGTGAAGATAAATATATTTGTGCCTAAAAAGTAGACAGATGGTGTGGTGATGAGAACGGCTGAAAACCTTGGGAAGAAATAAATGATTCTGTCTTCAAAATAAAAGTTGAATAATATGTAGTAAACATATCATGAGACTGTAATTTGCTTTATGAAGAAAAAAAGAGAGCATTTAATAAGTGCTCACTAAGCAGATACTCTCCTTTTGGCAATGAGAAATGCAGTGGGGAATAATTAATAACATACTAAAATGGACATAATTAAGAAAATGTCCTGCTTTAATTCTTTTGCTTGTATATGTGTTACATATTTACAAGCAGACTGACATAACAACTTATGTTTTTATTCATACCTTCATCCTTCAAATATGAGTAAATAGATGTTTGCATATTGTCTCCTATTTACAGAAATGAAGCATGACACTATATAATTTGGCAGGTGTGAAAATTTCTGTGATCTACCGAATGCAAGGGGAACTGTCCCTCTCCCACAATAAGAACATTATTACTCAGCAGAACCTTAACCCTCTGTTATTATACAAAAATTTATTCCCTGTATAAGAAAATTATATTTGGATGATTGGCAAACTATTTTGTTGAGATGATTAAATAAAAATAAAAGCCTTCTCCTTGACCACAGTTTCATGTTCTCATTAGATCTGTTTGAGCAACCCTATAGCTTTGGAGAAACTTGCTCCTCAGCTTTATGTTACTTATTAGAATCATAGAATCATTTATATTGGAAAAGACCTTCAAGATCTATGAGTTTAACCATTAACCTAGCACTGCCAAGTCCACCACTAAACCATGTCCCTAAGCACCACATCTACACATCTTTTAAATACTTCCAGGGCTGATGACTCAACCACTTCCCTGGGCAGCCTGTTCCAATGTTTGACAACCCTTCTAGTGAAGAATTTTTAACTAATATGCAATCTAACCCCCACCCTGCCACAACTTGAGACTGTTGTCTTTTGTCCTAGGTCTGAACTTGCCTGACAGACCTGCATCAGGATTTGAGCTGCCCAGTACATCTTTTGGTCAGCTCTAGGAATTGCTTATGTTAAAAATTCTTCTCACCTTAGTCTGATATAGAAAATAACACCAGTGAATTGTCTTAACTTGCTACAGCTTATGTTTAAGAAATCTGTTTTCCTACAGGAATCTTCTGACCTTAACTAGAATGGCTGCAATTACTCAGACATTTTGTGTTTTATACATTAGCTCTCGTCAGTTGTTCAGTATGTGTTCCTAAGCCTGTTCAAATAGTCAGAAAACTCATCAGTTTTGTATAGGCTCAACCTTTTCTAACAATTGCTATGTTTTGAACCTTGTCTGGTCTAAGAAAGCATCAGCTGAGTCACAAAAAGATCAAATTATCCCTTGGCCTAATTTTATATAACATAAACACTCAGTCTAATCATTACTCAGATATTTTGGATATGATATATACCTGCTCACGTATGGGTAAAATTGCCATTGTCATTGCTATAAGTGACTGTTCACTTCACTGTGAAGAATGGTGCTGAGTGCAAAAGCTCTTTGCTTCTCTATGCATGGCTTCAAATTGTTGTCATGTTGTATTAAATCTTAAATTTGATAAACAATCATATTTTGTCTCAAATAAGTAAACAGGGAAATTAGAAAAACCTTTTATTTCCCATCCCTCTCCTTTGAGGTGCTTGACATCTTACCTGCTTTTCATTTCTGAACTGCTTTTGTTGACACAGCGTTCTTTTTCTGTTTGTGTCTTTGAGTGTTTGTTTTATTTTTTATTTTTGTTTTTCATCCTTGAAATTAAGCTGTTTGTCAAACGTGATAATGGGTACAGTCACAATGTAAATAGTTAATGATACTGTCGTCTTCAGAGGATTTCTCTGGGTGTAATATCCCCAATCTTTATGCAACCATACACTTGAGTTGCACATTCCAAAGCCCTTCACAAAGGGCAATGCTGCTACTTTTCTAAATAGTACATGATTACCTCGGTTAGTTTTGTGGCTGTGGTAATGTTCATTTTATGAGCTCAATCTGGTTCTGAGCCATCTGAACTTGAAAATCCAGATGCCTTATCCCTAGTAGTACCAGCTCATATACTGTGTACACATGTGTACAATGCAGGCTGCATTGGAAAGGCTCAGGTTTGCTCTCAAAGTCACATCGTGATTTCCTTCAAATCACATTTGCAAACCTGACAGGAAAAGCTGTATGAGCATGGGGACTAACAGGGGGATAATAATAGGAGCTCTACATATTCAAAAATATTTCCTTTATTATAACAGGAAAATACTTTGTTTTAACAATTCTTTTGTGTACCACTGAATAAGTGGCTTCTTACATTATTGTTGCATTGCCACTTGACACACAGAAAACAACAAAGATAATGGGACATGGAACTAAAGCTGCCTTGAACTATTGCCTGTTTACCCAGTAGAACAAAGGAGTAGGTGTTAGAGTTCCTTCATTTGCCATAAGTATGTCTTTGAGTTAGTCAACTCTACCTGCCTGCTAACTTGGGGATAATAAAATACATACCTACCCCACAGGGATGCTGGGATGCTTAATGAACTAATTAGTACTGTTCAGTGCTCTGATGGGAGGTGTTACCTGTACTTTTGTTTAGAGCAGGTGTAGCTAGCACTTTATCTGTTGCCTGAGAAAAAAAGAGTATTTGCCTCTCATTCAGGAGTTTTTCCATTACTTATATCAGTATAAATGTTCTCAAGCCAAGCATCAAAATGATCACAGTGAGTCAGTAACAATAAAGGGGAATGGAATTTGCCTGAAGAGTGTGAGTAATCATACATTTCCATGGATTTACTTGTGTATGCATTTAGCCATATATCAAAGTATTGTCACCCAGTCTTGAAAAGTTACTGCTTTCTATACAGCACACAAGAAATGCTTTTTCAGTGGATATTGATAATTCTTAGCTGTGGAGGATAGGAAAAGATACAGAAGGTCTGTACTGGAAGCTGTAGGAGGAATTTGAGTAACTAGATGATAATTGCCCTTGTCATGTGTCAAAGACCCTGAGGTCAACTCTTACTTATTATGAAATGATAAGAGATCTGTAATGGCAAGGAAAGGTCTCAGATTTATCCCTCATCCAAAAAACAATGTCTCTGGTGACATAATGCCCAGGCACAAGTTGGAAGTTTCATTCAGCATTCAGCCACATACTGAATCATCAAGACCATTACAAATCCCTTCAATTTCTTTGTACTTCTCTCACAGAACTCTTTATTATTATTGTTGTGGTTATTAGTATTACTTTTATTATTGTTATTACTAGGATAACTATTATGCTAGTACCAAGTTTTTGATAAATTCACTTGACTTTAGGTTTCTAATCTAAGCCACAGGCATTGAAGGTCTAGTCAATATAGTGAATGAAGCCTAGGGCATTATTCAATTCTCCAAAAGCAAGTGTCTATTTTAATGTGAAATGAATCGTGTTCTAGACTTCCTTGACTGTTTTGACTAGTATTCTATTGACAATAGAGCAAATCTGTATCACTCGGTCAAAAGTAGATTTGCCAAAACTCTTTCCTCCAGGTGGGAGCATATTGCAATAAGTATTATATGAACATTTTTTTCAATGTAGCCTGATGAATTTGAAATCTGAAGATGAGAACACTAAAGATACTGAATGTAAGATTGATTCTGTTTGTATCCCAACCTCTGTTGCTCATAGATAAAGAGGCAAAACCTGGTGATAGAAAATCCCCTTTGAAGAGGAAATGCAGTCTAATGAGTAATGTGTTTAGATAGATATGGTTCACATCTTCTGTGCTGCACACACTCTGTGAGACATTGAATTTAGCTACAAGTCCTTAGCATAATTTATGCACCTAACTTTCATTAAATTCCATGTGAACTGTGGGAATACATTTGAAGACTTGTCCCTTCACTTCCTCTATCATTCAGACCATAATTAGTAAGATAAGAGCTGAAGCACTGGCATTGCCTCAGTTCTTACCTCATACGCTTACAAGGATGTTTGAACTCAAATGGTGGTGTAATGGGGCAGACGAATGTACCTGTTCCACATGGGGATCTCCTTTTTTTCTTTAAGTACAGAAACTAAAAAGGATTGAAACTAGGATGATACTGGCCTAGAAGTTGGATCTCTAGAGCACAAATCTACTGTAATAATCAAAAAATTGTTAAGCTCTTTTGGAAAGACACACAGGCCCTGACACATCTAGTATAACTGTTGGTGTTTAGCTGGGACAGGCCATGTGGGACCTCTGCATCTCATGGGGAGACCAAGGCACTGCCAGGAGAGGTGGAGCTCACCCAGTGGTTGCACCAGACACTTTAGGGAGGTGGATATCTCTCCCCACTGACTGCAGAGTAAACTAGGGAGACTATGGACCTGATCTTGTTCAATATCCAGAGCCAAGTGGGTTGAATCCAGTCAGTAATTTATACATATATATGCTAACATCCACACAAGTTTACTTTTTAATTCAAGGATAACTTAATACAACAGCATGGCAGAGGTTGACAAGGTATGATAAAGGCCCTGTTAAAGACTTTCTTACATATTTTGGCTTGGAGAGAGGACTGACAGAAAGCCTTTTGGGTGGGTCTGAGCAGAGTTAATCTCCCACACCTCTCAGTTATTCTGGGGTATGATTGAAAGCACTTTTATAGACAAGGACTTGTACAGATAAAGAAATGTATTGATTCCTGTGCCTTCTCCACGGCATGGTAGGCTTCTTACCTGAGACCATTACCCAAAGTACTGTCTGCAATTAATCTTCCGGGCAGTGTGTAATCACCCAAGGTGTACGGGGCTGAGTTTCAACTAGATAATGATACAGAAAGGGGGTGTAGAGGGGGAAGAGAGAGGAACACCAAGTTACCATCTTTTTGCTATGCTTATCAGAAAAGATGTGTGCACAAAGATTGTTTGGTGTCCAGTGAGGTCAGGGTTTCAGACAGGGTAAAGGACAGAACAAAAGCCCTCCAGACTGAGTATTAAAAATGAATGTATGTATTTTCGATGTATTTGTACAGGAGGGAAAAAAAAAAAAAAAAAAAGGTGAAACATTCCAGATGCTTGCCTGCAGTAAAGCATTTCTGGCTGTTAGTTCCAGTAGGTCATTACTGCATTAATTTGGTGTTTAATTAAATGCCTGTGCAACAGACCATTTATTTGTTATCTAATATTAGCTTTAGTTCTTATCAATTAAATGCTAGCTGAGGGCTTGATTCACTTACGTTTTATGTCCCCTTACACTCTATTTTTTATAAACAAAAAACAAGGACTCTGCGCAGAGGGAAGATTTACACATCCGAATTTCACAGTGTGCATAATGCAATATGCTGAAGTACTTAGGCAGAAGGTGCTGAAACAAAGGGAGATTTTTTAAAAAGAAAAAATAGCTTAGGAATTTTGTTTTCAAACAACATGTGAGAAAATAACTAAATTATACAAAAATAATTTCTGAGGGAGTGTTTCCAATGATGGTCTAACTGGATCATGCATACATCTGATTTTCTTTGTGATTTTTTTTTTTTTTTTTTTGTAATTCTAGAAATTCTAGAAAGTCTTACTTGGAACAATCTCATTTTCCACTGGGACTTCTTTCAAGATACCCGTTCTCCTTGTTCTCTCCCCAAAACAGAGGATTGACTGTTATTTGTTCAAAAGCAGATCTCCATCTGAGACTAAACTTCCGCCTTTCATGGACACTTATTTTATTGCAGGACATAAAAAAATTCTTAATGTTGAGAAGTCACTCATATTGGAGTTTTTTGTTACTTATTATTCATAATAGTTACACAAACATTGTTTCAAATTGAAGTATTGGCCAGATTATGGAAATGTTTGTCTATTATCACAAAGAGTACATTTTTATAAAGCTCTGAGTCCAGTTATTCTCACTGAAAACAACTAGCTAAAGCAAGTCTTGAGGACTAGTTCAGATGTGTGCTCTTGGTTAGTAGAGCCTCTAGAAGCCTGCCTCACTAAGCATTCAAAATAGTTACTAAAACTGTCCTTTCAAAATTAGAGCAATTGAAATTAATATGTGCACATCTTTCTAGTCAGTAGTGTATGTGTAGTCCCACCAGACTGTCTTTGCATACAACACTGAATCTTTCCAAACAGCCCTGGTCGATTTGGTTTGCAGGGTTGACTCATCTCATCCTGCATCTTCATTTTAGGGTCAAAGCAACTCTGTGTAGCACAAGTGCCCTGATAGCAAATGTACAAGGCACTACTGATGCTACAAAACCAGTCTGGCTGGAAAAATTCTTGCACTCCATTTCTTACTCAGCCCACTACACTATGCTACATAACCTGTTAAATCTGGAGTGTTTGACAGTAATGGCCTGTTAATTGGGTGAGGAAGACACTTTAGAAAAGTAATTATTAAATTTTATTATCAGAGTGCACCTTCTTGCAGCAGAAACATTTTTTTACACCCAGTTTGGAAGGTATGCTTTTATCTGTAATGCAATCTAAATGAATAGTCAGATCTATCTAACTATCTTAGAGTCTCAAGAGTGGTGGCCTCTATTTTGGCTGTCTTTCTTCTGCGATAAATGTTAAACACAATTTTAGAATTGAGCCTTTTCTGCTTCTCTTTCCTACAAGTAACTATATGAATCTTTTCAAATACGTGTTAATTTACACTTCTAAACCAAATTTCCTATGGATTTTATGAAATTCATTCATTTTATGAATTTAAAAGTGATTTTCCTAATAGACATGGTAAAACCTAGTAAAATCAGAATGTCTCTCAATATCTCAGTGTTATTAGAGACTGTATTCAGAAGCTGATCATTATAAAATTGTTTATTGCAGTTTTTTAAACAGTCTTTTAGGAAGTTACATTTTAAAAAACAGAACTTAAATTCAGACTGTATTCTAAACATGGTCATGTACTTTACATCATGACTTACAATGGCATCACTATGTTCAAAATCATATATTACAGTCCAAGCTATGGAGAAATATGGATAAAGCTTTTGTCTTTCAGATGATAAATTTATCTTCAACATTGTCGTCATATTATTTTAGTTTCACACAACTGAATTCTTAACCAATTTTTTAAGAAAGCAGTTTGCAGGCATGTACAGTTGCACAGATCATAATTTAGTACAGGATTTGACCAAAACAAAGCACTTCTGTTGACACCAGTGAAGCTGAGAAGCAGGATCACACTTAGGAGGTAGATGTTAGTAGGTCTCTGCAGCTGGTAGGTATTAAACACTGTGGTGCAACGGGAATTGCAGTACTCTATATAAAGTTGAATTGGATCATATAGAATTGAATCAAATCAACGAGAATAGCAGTCTTGTAGAAAACAGCAGATGTTTACATGATTTACTTAGCTGAGATCCAAAATCTGAGACACAACAGTGCCTGAGAAACACCAAGCAGCATCAAATCTTCCAGTTCCTAATAACATTTTTATGAGTACAGTCAACACAATTATCAGACTGATGGGGACCATTCTGTCTACTGAAAGACAGCTTTGTGTGACTGTTATTAAGGAAGAAAAGAAAGCCAATGAACAAAGGGTACAGTGTAAAGAAGGAGTACTCACTGTAAGGGACTCACAAAACAAAAGTGATAAAGCAAGTGGGACTGAAGTAGAGATATTTGGGGTAATAAAAAAAGTGTATCCCTGGGTCTGAAAAATGTGGGGAACAGAGATGAAGGTTCAGGAATAGATGTGGAGAACAGGCAAAAGGAGGAAAGATTAAAATGTTCCACATTATACAATGCTGATGGAAGATATGTTCATAAATGTAGAGAGCCAGAATGAAATGCAAAAGGAAGCCTGAGCCCTCACTCTTCCCCTCCAATGCAAACTCACATAGGAACCGACAGAACCATGCACAAGGAGAAGTTAATACAGAGGACAGACTGCACAAAGACAACATTTCAATAGTAGAATGAGTGGGAGACCTCAAAAACAGTGGAGAAAAAAAATGAAGACACTTTGTAGAAGGAGCTGAATGCCCTTATTAAAGGGAGCTGAGAGAGTGAAAAAGCCCTTTACTTCATCTGATGAAAGTCCCTAGTGAAACAGATGCAGTGAGGAAGGGAATATATGCTCCAATTAAGGTCTGACATAAAAGGACCAACACATCTCCCTTGTGAGCACATCCAAAAGGCAAGGTGAAAACATTCTGGGGATGGAAGTTCAAGGGGGTCTACTGTGTCGAATCTCATTAGGTCCAGATGGATATCAAACTGATGGATGTTTTCAGAATTATCTGTGTCAAAAAATGTTGACAGTTCTATGAACTAGCAACCCTTTTACTTCTCTGCACTGAGTATAATGTCACCTTCCTATCCCATTTGCTGGTTTTGCGTTGGTCTTTCTTGTAAATCCTTACTATGGGGTAGTTAGTATACCTTAAAACTCTGACTGTAAAATCCCAGTGGATTCCAAACATTAGATTTTCACTATGAGGTAAAGTAATGGAATTTAATGCTCACCCTGCATACCTACCTCCCAACAAAACTTCTGTTTGTTCTTCACATAGATGAGCTGAGCTAATTAGCTTGCTTCCAGTGAAATAAATAAACATGTACCCCAGTTCTGTGAAAGAAGTCAATGAATAGAGTAAACTGAAACCTTAAAAGTGTAACTGGAGAACTGGAGCTCTCCGGAAAAAAAGTGGGATTTAACTTCCTTCAACTTCCAACAGCTTCAACCTTTTAATACTGGTGGAAGTTTTGCTGTTAGTGTCAACCACCAGATAAAAGAAAATAGGCTTCATTCCTAAAACTAGGTAAATGAATAACATATGAAATAATGTCAGTGTAAGGACTGTCATTTGAAACCCACATAAACAGAAGGAATGAAACATAAATGACTTTTACATCACATATTATTTGCACAAAGTTGTGTCGCATATAATTTGGAGTGCTCTGCTGGTCTGAATGGATCACTCTTCAGTAAAGGGTCACGTAACTTTTGTGCTCTCTGTAAAGGATAGTGTGAGTTGAAAATTTCATCCCCACTCCACAGTCCTGTTTCCCTAAAAGCCCTCAGCTGAGAAACCTAACAACTCGGATATGAAGCCACTGAAAGGCAGATTAGCTCCATTGTCCTTTCTTTATCTCCACTGCTTTTCCTTTCCAGAGGTGGTGGGGGAACATGGATCTGGTAGCAGGAGAGGATCTGTGTAGATGAATACATCAAAGACTGAGATATTCAGATGTCAATATTCATACCAGGCATAATACTATCTGTAAAAGAAAAAGGAAACATAGCATGTCTCCAACCTTTCCCTGGAAATGCATTTCAAAACTTCTCATCTCACTTCTTATCTAACCAATTTTAAAGAAAGCAAACACATGCCATTCTGAATTGGTGAACATCAAAATAACTGAGTAAATAAAAAAATAATTTTTATGAATTTTTATTTCACAAGGACTCCTTCCACTGATGAAGAAATCACTATTCCTTGCTAGAAACATTAATAACACTTTTCTTTCTCATCCTCACACTCCATGCTCCGTGTGGCTCTGTTGTCCATTTCTCCTTCCCAACTGACTTACCACCAGCACTTTTTCAGTCCTGTTATTCCGAGAGCAGTGACCCATAAAATGAAGATAACAAGTCCCAACTCCCAGCAAGCTTTTCCTTGTCACTGAGAGATTAAAAATAACGGTCAGGGGCTATGCAATGATATTTGCAGCTAACTTTACAAATTTTCATCCAGAACATCTGAGAATTTTTACCCCTTTCTAATCTTCTGCAATAGCTTGAATTTCCCCTCATTAGGTTTCATTGCAGAGAGGACAAAAAGGTGGCATATAGCTTCTCTGCTCAGAAAATATATCATTAAAATAGGTACGCAGGTTATCATATTGGTATAGCTCCCTACATAGGCAGATTGAAAGGATTTTAGGCAAGCTCTAAAGTTAGGAATATGAAATATTCACTCTGTCACTTTAGTGTTTCCTTACATAAGCCACCATGCAGACTCAGAAGGTAGGTGACGAAAATGAAAGTCCCAGCTAGAGGTCAGTCCACATGCCTTTCCCATAGTTTTCTATGAATGCACACAAATAAATGTATATTATTGGTATAATAGTGTTACTAAGCCTCTTCAGCTTTGTCCATCTGTTAAAAAATAAGACAGGCTATGACTTTTCTGACATCCTTCTTTGAAGTAATCTCTCTATTACTTTTAAAACCCCTCTCAGATCAGACATACGGTTGTCAAGACTCCCATAATCCTCTACCTGCTAAAAGCTCATAAAAATTCCCATAGTTTATAAGATTAAATTCAGACCAAACCCCAGGCTGTTATTCACTCTCCCCCAACACCCAGTGTAGGCATCACATTAACTTCAGTACTCTCCAGATAAGATTATTCATTGGTAGATTTGCCAGGGAATATTCAGCTTGGCTTGCCATTTGAGTGAAAAGTGTTCATATTTCAGTACAAGTATTGAGTTATCTTGATAGAGCTATTTAACACACTCTTCCTAAGCAAGTTTTCTTCTTAAATCCTGGGTATCCCAGATTTCCACAGTCAACTAGTCTCCTTACCTTTTAAAGAAACAAACATGGCAGGATGGTGAGGGAAAGAAGAAGAAAGGTAACAATTGTAAGTTACCCTGGAGCTCTACATGTGATTAGAAAACGCAGCTAACATTTTCAGTAAACAGCATTTCTTGATTTTAATAGATGCCCCTTTTACTGTTAGAATTACAAGCATTTACTTAAGCACTGACAGAAGCTCAGATGTGGCTCCTGACTCTTTCTAACTGCAAACACTAGCAAAATTTACAACTACACATTCCTGCAAGTGCTGGCATGTACTGGGCAACAATATATGAGTATGTTTTTTAAAAACAAAGCTCTTACAATGTTTCGCAAATCATGTTCCAGTTTTGGGGGAAATATCAGTCATTCACTGGTCACAAGTTGAGCTGCTTTCTGCAGGTTCAAGTGGCTGATATGTGCCTTCACAACATCTTCATCTAAATCATATAAACCCCACTTATCCAGCAGACTTTTGCCACTGAAAGCTAGGGATTAATTCCATAAGGATCAGCATGCTGGATCAATTGCTAGAAAGAGAAACTTGCATTTATGACTATTGAATAAACACGTTATTTTGAAAAGATACAATGAAATACAGTAATGTATTTGGTGTTTGGTGTTGTTTTTTGTTTGTTTGTTTGTTTTTTAATCAGAATCATAAACATAAATGTTATTTCTATTCTCTCTGCACAGAATTGGACTTGCGCAACTGAGAATGCAGATGAACACTAACTAGTTATTTCACTCAGTGTTATGGTTTGAGCCCAGAAAACAACTGAGCACCATGCAGCCTTTCATTCACCCTTTTCCCCCCACCAGTACTGGTAAGGAGGAAATTAAGCAAAAGGATCAAGATAAGGACAGGGAGGGATGACTCACCCATTACAATCAGGGGCAAGAGACAGACTTGTTAGGGGAAGAAAAAAAGAACATCACTTTAATTCAAACAGTAACAAAAACCAAGACTTAACAGACAAGGTGGGGACAATGAGAAGCACCACCACATCCCAAAACCACCTTCCCTCTCCCCTCCCTTCTTTCAGAGTTCAGATTTGCTTCCAATCTCTCTACTTCCTCTCCCTCAGGGGAGCCCAGGGTAGGGGATGGGGGTTACAGACAGTCCTCCCACTTCTTTATCCTCAAGGTGTGGGGGGAACTCTTCTCATTCTTTTCCCCTGTTCCATGTGGCTTCCCTCTCATGGAAGGCAGTCCTCTATGAACTTTCTCTAGTGTGAGTCCTTCCCATGGGATGTAGACATTCCCATGCTGCTCTGATGTGGGACACGCTTTCATGTTGTAGTCCTCCCAGATCCAAACTAAAAGAGGGGGCTTTTTCTTCACTCAGAGTCCTGGCTTCCTTCAGGCTTGATCACCTACTCTTACATGGGGTCCTCCATAGGCTGAAGGTCAGCATCTGCTCCACTGTGGACCTCCATGGGTGGCAGGGACACAACCTGTCTCACCAAAGCATACAGGGGAGCTCTGCTCTGGCACATCTCCTCTCCTTCCTCCTCCTTTCTTCCACTGACCTAGATGTTCATGTACATGTCCTCCTCATAACTCCTCCACACAAGTCCCCACTCCCTCTCAGGTTTCCCTCCTTAAATATGTTATTGCAGATGTGCAGCCACCACTCTAATTGGCTCAGCCTTGGCCAGAGGTGGATCACCCTTGAAGCTGGAGAACCTTTGAGAAGATTCTCACAGGGTCCACCATTGTAGCCCCTTCCCCTGCTACCAAAACCCCCACCACCCAAACCCGGCACACACAGCCCCTACTTAACACTGAAGAATAAAGACATGTTGCTGCATCCAGTATTAATCTTCAAGCTGTAGACAGCCTAAAAAAAAAATCTACCTTCTGGATTTTCAGCTCTGTAGTTTACGCCTTGGTGCTTTATATTAGTCTAAGCTTGAACGAGCAATCCGCAAGGAAGAACAGTTTGGATGAGACACTGGGATTAGATGATGACCTTTGATTTGGTCAGCTGAATGCAAATAAATTCTATTTAAAAAAAAAAAACCAAACCAAACCAAACCAAACCAAAACAAAACAAAACAAAACAAAACCAAACCCCAAACCTTTGTTCACCACTATACTGAGATATCACCTCACTCTCCTAAAGTATTGCTTTTCCCCATAGCCGATGTCTATAGATTACTGAAGCACCAACAAAATCAGAATGCAGACATATCCAGAACTTCAAGTGACACTAAGTATACTCAAAATTGTTCTGATAGGACAAGAGCTACATTAGTGATTGATTGACAGTGACTTTTTGTCCTGTCTTTCCAAGGGGAAAATAAGGACAAACTGATATACAAAACAGAAAATCAAAAATGCAGAAGAATGACAGACATTCAGCTGGCAAACTGGGTCTGTCATAGCCAAGAATACAGCCCTAGGGTTGGGTTAGCCTCATGGTCTACATCAAGTATCTCTGCTGTCATGGAGGCACATGTTTTTGACTGTCATGAATCATAGACAGACACGATGCTCAGGTGAAGTGACTTGTAAACACTTATCTGTGACTGAGCTTTCTCACTGTTGATGGACAGTATAAAGAATAACAATAAAACCCTGTACTGTTTTATTCAGGATTGAGTGGAATTACTGCAAGGTTATATTTCCAAAATACACTGGGAATAATTCGACTGAAGGTGGAATTAATAAAAGCTCTCCATTTCTTTCTGTATATTTTCATTATATTCTAATGAACAAAAGTAATCTCTAATTTCAAGGAGGGAAGAAACAAACAACATGAGGAGGTAGTCTCAAACTGTGGTTACATTTAAGGACAGAAGTGAGATCAGGCTTACTTGAGAATGCTAATCATAAATAAAAAATTAAAAAAACAGAAACACTGATGTTCAACCTGAAATAATCTAATAAGCAGAGTAGTTGCTTGAATGTAAAGGACAGCCCCAGATCCCTGTACACTATTAGATCCCTTCACATTATTAGATCTTTGTGCTACTTCCTATGGAATAAGGAACTTGAATTTTCTGTAACATTTTAAGCAAGCATCTTCATACCACTCATGATTTTTCACGTGCAGACTCCTTGGGCATGAATCAGGTTTCCAACATGGTTCTTGAAAATCTTCTAATTCTCTTTCTTTCTCTCTTCTTCTTTTATTGGATCAACATTTTGTGTTATCAAGTTCCTTTGATCTGCTCATGTGAAATACATAGAATGGGGACAAGATCTTCCTATATTGCTTCTTAAAATCAAACTAAATGATGTCCAGGCAACTATAAGCCTTGAAACAAGTTATGATAAGGTAAAAGAAATATTCAACACTGTTGTGAAAACATTTATTAATTTGTGGTTGGTAAACACTGATGTAAAAGAACCTTAATCAATTATTTCAGTCTTCATTCATCTTTTATGTTGAACTCAGATGACCACTGTTTCTGGAGTACAACCAGAACATGTAAATTAAAGTCACTTCTGACCAGTACCCAGCTACATTTTAGAGTGACAGAAGTCTGGGGTTTTGCCATGTTGAACACTGGCAGATGAAAACACTCAAGAGAGGGAGCCAGGTTTCACAAATTGTATTACTACTTTAGCTGTAGACTTCCATGTGAATTTCAGTCACCTCTCCCAAAATGTGTGATTTGATATTTATCAATCTTAATGGTTTCATAGTGAGATTAATTAATGTTCCAGGCATGTATTTAACTTCAGATTAAAATCCCTACATTTTGGTGACTAAATCATGCATTTGTGTCCACAGATGTTTTGAAGGTAGAAGTGTCAGCACCTCAGGACATTTTAAACTCATCCCCCACCTCTTTCCCCCAACCTCTTGCTGCATCTTCAGAAAAGCATCAATCTCCTGCAGGTTTTTTGTCATTGGTAATAATCCCGTGCATGTGTCCCAGAGATTAAGAGGTTTTAGAAGTTGCTCTAGACAACTAAATCTTCTTCCCAGTGTTTAGCTATCCTGACCTACATTCAACTATGTTGAGTAAATTTGTTGCCAGTAAACTCCTGTAAGATTTTTAAAAAATGTACTTTCCCCATTATTTGACAGATGTAAATACAGAAGACCTAAGGCGATTAGTTTTCTTAAAGAACCAGCTGTCTGTACACTTTCAAGAACCTAAAACTAGAAGTCTATGGTGATACTAAGATTTTCAGACAGGTCTTCCATGGTGATGTCCAACCATGTTCTATCTGAAGTGATATGTGGACACATAATAGTGAAGTCAATGGAGATTTACACCAGGGCACATAGATGGCTCTTTGTTTCTGTGGTAATTTTGGTGTCCAAGTGAAGCATTGTTATTATGACATTATTTGAGGCCAACATTTTTTTTTGCTAAAAAAATAAAAAAGAACAAAATGTTATCTCTTTATTGCTAAGACTCTTTGAAAATGAAAAGTATTGATTATTTTATCATTTTTGCTGACAGATAAGAAGAATCTGGACAGACAGTAATTCATAGTATTACTGGTTTTGTGCAGAAATTTATTGTATTTCTGACAATGAGATACTTAGGGATCTACAAGGATTTGTTGGGCATTTATTGAAAAAACCCTTGGGGTGCAGGTTGGTGTAGAGGCTTGTTCTTTTTGCAGGAAGTCCCAGGGTAGGAACAGTCATAAAGCACTAGGCTGAAAAATGTGTTGAGAAGGAACACCGTACACTTAGAAACCTCCCTCAGTGGGAAAATCTGAAATATAGGGAGTGGGAGTAGCACAACTCTCAAAATACAGAGCAGTAAATTTCTGGGCTGGGTTTTGAGTTCTGCCATTCACCTCCCGGTGCTTTTGGAAAATCCATTTAGTCTCTGTTTAGTGGTTTACTTCCTCAAGAAGAAAGGGTATTTTTTTTATGGCAACCTTATGAACAGAGCTGTGATTTCTGAGTGGAGCCCTTTAAGTATTCCTTTCGCATGCAGTGTTTCACAGCCATATATTCCATTGTAGATTTGAGCAGCACAATATAATGTAAGTACATAAGCATATGTCTAGCCCTTACTTATCCATTTAGTGTCCTGTCTTCCTTCAGATTCCTCTCCCAGTTTTTAATGTTTGGAGTAAATTTTGTGTTTGGCAGCAGCAGATGGATTATAAATACCTATAAAGTCATTCGTTTAATAACACGATTGGTAAGTACAGTCATTCTCAATGAAAGGCGACTGTTACAATTATCTTAATAATTTCACTGTGTAAATGCATTGTGCCAGAGACAACATCTGAAAATCATTTAATACATTTGAATACCATATTCATTATCAATAATATGAGTGTCCTTACTCATTGGCCTACATGAAAAGGAGAGAATGAATAACAAAAAAAAAAAAAATTAAAGCAGGAAAAAACAAAAAATAACCCCCCCCAAAGTCTTTACTTTAAAAAATTAATTATAAAATTAGCTGATGAAGAAAATTAATCCAAACTGACTTGAGTTTGAATGCTGTCAGATAGAGTAAAAAGTGCCCTAGGTATATAAACAAGCTTTGGTGATAAATAACAATGTAGCAAGTCAAGGGGAAAGTGTTTATAAAAGGGATTTGTGTTTGGTGCATTCTCATTTGGCTGTCTCATTAATGATTTAGAAGAAGGTATAAACACTACATTCATGATTTTAGGGAATGCCAGTGTGCTATAAATGCCAATAGGGAGAGACAAAAAAAAAAAAAAAAAAAAAAAAGAGGGAAAGGAAAGGGAAAGGAAAGGGAAAAAGGAAAGGAAAGGAAAGGGAAAAAGGAAAGGAAAGGAAAGGAAAGGAAAGGAAAGGAAAGGAAAGGAAAGGAAAGGAAAGGAAAGGAAAGGAAAGGAAAGGAAAGGAAAGGAAAGGAAAGGAAAGGAAAGGAAAGGAAAGGAAAGGAAAGGAAAGGAAAGGAAAGGAAAGGAAAGGAAAGGAAAGGAAAGGAAAGGAAAGGAAAGGAAAGGAAAGGAAAGGAAAGGAAAGGAAAGGAAAGGAAAGGAAAGGAAAGGAAAGGAAAGGAAAGGAAAGGAAAGGAAAGGAAAGGAAAGGAAAGGAAAGGAAAGGAAAGGAAAGGAAAGGAAAGGAAAGGAAAGGAAAGGAAAGGAAAGGAAAGGAAAGGAAAGGAAAGGAAAGGAAAGGAAAGGAAAGGAAAGGAAAGGAAAGGAAAGGAAAGGAAAGGAAAGGAAAGGAAAGGAAAGGAAAGGAAAGGAAAGGAAAGGAAAGGAAAGGAAAGGAAAGGAAAGGAAAGGAAAGGAAAGGAAAGGAAAGGAAAGGAAAGGAAAGGAAAGGAAAGGAAAGGAAAGGAAAGGAAAGGAAAGGAAAGGAAAGGAAAGGAAAGGAAAGGAAAGGAAAGGAAAGGAAAGGAAAGGAAAGGAAAGGAAAGGAAAGGAAAGGAAAGGAAAGGAAAGGAAAGGAAAGGAAAGGAAAGGAAAGGAAAGGAAAGGAAAGGAAAGGAAAGGAAAGGAAAGGAAAGGAAAGGAAAGGAAAGGAAAGGAAAGGAAAGGAAAGGAAAGGAAAGGAAAGGAAAGGAAAGGAAAGGAAAGGAAAGGAAAGGAAAGGAAAGGAAAGGAAAGGAAAGGAAAGGAAAGGAAAGGAAAGGAAAGGAAAGGAAAGGAAAGGAAAGGAAAGGAAAGGAAAGGAAAGGAAAGGAAAGGAAAGGAAAGGAAAGGAAAGGAAAGGAAAGGAAAGGAAAGGAAAGGAAAGGAAAGGAAAGGAAAGGAAAGGAAAGGAAAGGAAAGGAAAGGAAAGGAAAGGAAAGGAAAGGAAAGGAAAGGAAAGGAAAGGAAAGGAAAGGAAAGGAAAGGAAAGGAAAGGAAAGGAAAGGAAAGGAAAGGAAAGGAAAGGAAAGGAAAGGAAAGGAAAGGAAAGGAAAGGAAAGGAAAGGAAAGGAAAGGAAAGGAAAGGAAAGGAAAGGAAAGGAAAGGAAAGGAAAGGAAAGGAAAGGAAAGGAAAGGAAAGGAAAGGAAAGGAAAGGAAAGGAAAGGAAAGGAAAGGAAAGGAAAGGAAAGGAAAGGAAAGGAAAGGAAAGGAAAGGAAAGGAAAGGAAAGGAAAGGAAAGGAAAGGAAAGGAAAGGAAAGGAAAGGAAAGGAAAGGAAAGGAAAGGAAAGGAAAGGAAAGGAAAGGAAAGGAAAGGAAAGGAAAGGAAAGGAAAGGAAAGGAAAGGAAAGGAAAGGAAAGGAAAGGAAAGGAAAGGAAAGGAAAGGAAAGGAAAGGAAAGGAAAGGAAAGGAAAGGAAAGGAAAGGAAAGGAAAGGAAAGGAAAGGAAAGGAAAGGAAAGGAAAGGAAAGGAAAGGAAAGGAAAGGAAAGGAAAGGAAAGGAAAGGAAAGGAAAGGAAAGGAAAGGAAAGGAAAGGAAAGGAAAGGAAAGGAAAGGAAAGGAAAGGAAAGGAAAGGAAAGGAAAGGAAAGGAAAGGAAAGGAAAGGAAAGGAAAGGAAAGGAAAGGAAAGGAAAGGAAAGGAAAGGAAAGGAAAGGAAAGGAAAGGAAAGGAAAGGAAAGGAAAGGAAAGGAAAGGAAAGGAAAGGAAAGGAAAGGAAGGGAAAGGAAGGGAAAGGAAGGGAAAGGAAGGGAAAGGAAGGGAAAGGAAAAGAAACAAGAAAAATAATTCCGTGAAGAGTCTGCTTTTTTATGCCTTTATGTCTAGGGCTAAACAGAAACATTTTCCTTTCTCCCATGTCCTTAGTTCTTCTATCTTAATTTCCTCAGGATCTGTACAGTTCCCCAGAGTTACCTTTATGTTTCTCAAATTTTTCTTCCATAATAATCCAAGTTCCCCCATTTACTCATTTTTTTTTTTTTTCCTGGAGTTTGTCAGATAGACAAAACCCAGTGTACAATAAGAATGTGGAGACATGTGTCAACTTCCCACCACTGTGGTTTGTGTGCTGGATGATAGTGAGATTCTGTCTTTTGATGCAAAGATGTGTAAACACAAATGACGAAAAACTTCTCTGACAATAGGTTTGTTGTCAACAGTAAATTATTTCTTATAATAATCAAAGAGTTTGGGCAACAGTTAAAATGAATGGTTGGAAGTCCTGCAATGGTAATGCAGAAGTCTGGGGTGGAACATGCATCTTCCACAATCTTGACATATGACCCAATAAACATATAGAGCTATTTCAACCTCCTGTGGACCTGAAAAACTGGTCAATGTCTTCATCTTATGCCTTGCTGAATTCTACATAACAGTTGTTTAATTGTTGAATACTATTCTCTGGAGGGAGCCTTCACTGATTATATATCAGCTTTTTCTCTGAGGTCTGCAGCTCTGATTTATACAGATAAGTAAATCTATTATTAAAAAAAAAAAAAAAAAAAAATCCTAATTGCATTTCTTCTTTTGGAATCCCTTATTTGCCCTTTCCCCTATCCTATACTAATAATATGTAGGGTTATTTTTATCTTTCACAGTCATCTGGATCTCACTAGTAAATTGTTCACTGAATGGCAGAACTGATAAAAACCAATGTTCCCTGGACCATGTCACTTTGCCAGACTCACTCTTTCCTGACTGCTCATGAGATAGTTTGAAATACTGGTTACAGTTAATCATCCTCAGAAACAAGAATCAAAATTAATCCTTAAAACAAAAGAATTTAGGAATATAGATCAGATTGCAGATGAGGACTGAGATGAAGGACTAGGGTAGAAAAACTTGATCCTTTTGTCAAGTCTCTTTAATGGCACTGCAGATTTGTACTCCTCTGTCAAGGCCTGCTCAAAAGCACATTGAAGTCAATGGAAAGAGTCCTATTAATATTGATAATTGCTTTTAGATGTGACTGAAGTGTTGGTGAAGGGTAAAAATGGTCCCTGATCACTGCTGCAACCTAACTGCTCTTTCTAGGTGCTGATGGCTCCTGCTTAATCTAATGCTTATATTAAAACAGTAAAATCTCTACCCATCCTGCAGCTTTCTTTCTTTGAGATTTTGTTTCTACTCTAACTGTATTCCCATACAAGCATTAAACTCATCTCTAAACTCTGCTGCTTCTCTCTTCTACCTAACAGACTGAAAATTACTTTTCTGTCTGTGCTGATTTATTTTCCCCTTTTAGCTAAAGAACTTATCTTCCTTTCTGCTTCTGTGTTAGCACTTCTTCTTGCCTGCTCTTTTTAATTATTTCCCAGTCTTTCTGCATGAATCTCTATTTCTCTCCTGCAAAATTTTCTCACCACTTCTGCCCAGGCTTCTCAACTGTTTCCCACATATTTACACTACAGCCTACAATGTTTTCCATGTTCAGGTGTGACTCCAGCACTGCTGTTTTACTGACTCTCCAAACATTGCAGAAGTACCTTTTTATTTCAAAAGATAAATCTCCCATGCCCATGTGCATTTTTCCTCATACACACATATATTTTTTCTCACGTGTATATATATGTATACACACACATATACATACACTTATGCATATACATGTATATGTGCATACACATCTACATTCACACACACATATGTGCACACACAAAATTTGGAATCCTTAGTGGACATTTCAAAGTAGTGAAGAATATTTAGGTATTTCAGTGGACCAGCTTTTTACTGAAATGTTTCAAGTCAAACTGGAGAAGCATTAGGAAATATGCTATAGAACTCTACTTTGATTTTGAGATGTGTGGATCTAGGAATGGAATAAAAGATTTCTAGCATCTCTTTGTTTATGTGAACCTATGGTTATGCTACTAGCTGTGTCCATCCAGGTTACATTTACAGAGAACTACTTCAAAAAGCGATCTTATGACATATCTCCTTTCTGAACAAGAAGTAAGCTCTTTTTGTTTATCAACATTCAAGAATATATATTTGTCTTGGACCTTGTGTTCCCTTTCATTTGATATTTAAAGGACTTACTAGGTATTGATCATAGATTTTACTCCTTCAAAATTAAAAACTCATTTTTCTTCATCTAAGGAATGGACAAATCCTAAGCTTTTTTTAGTAAAGGGATTAAAAACACTACTGAATGGCTCTTTTCTATCTTGTATAGAATTATGTGTTATCTGATCTTCTCTCCCTAGGTTGCTGTGAAGTTCAGAATTAAGTCATGTGTTTATTTACCTGCTGTTTTATATTTCATATTGCATATGAAAAGCCTTAGGGGTTCTTAGAAGCTCAGTGGCAATTGTTCCCTGCTGTTGGGTTCAGATTGCTGACTGGTAACAACCATGATCCTCCTTCAGGCTTATGCTAGTAAGTCCTGCTGTTCTGAGGATGGCCCAGTTGAAGTGTCACTGGATAACTCTCACAGTGGGAACTGCTGGTCTGCTTGGTCTTCATCTTGCCCAGCTCCAAAATCATAAGCCTCAGAATTGTCAGGAATGATCTACATCTACCAGGGTAAAGCTCTCATCCTACACAGCTGCCACACTACTATGGTCCTTGTGAGGAGTAACCAGGGATGGGGAGAGGTTTGGCTGGATCATGCCCAAAACACCTGGGGGGTCTAGGCACATTTATCAAACAACAGAGGAGGTATTCCCATCTCCTTCTCTTAATGATGTAGTTTATTGATCGCAAAAAACTTGACCAGCCTGCAGAGATTCCTGGAAGAGTTCTCAAGAAGCACAACTCCTCCCAGTAGACTAAGGAACAGCCACTGTCAGCTGGCAGGTCGGAAACCAATCAATCCTCTTGGAGAGTCAGCTAAAGCTTCTCTTGTCCACTAGAAGTGATGCCTGAATCATCAGTGTTTTTCCATCACTAGGCTTTCCTCACCTTATGTTATGCTGGGTAATGGAAAGTTGATTGTAACAGTGTTTTTATTTTTATTGTTAGAATAAGCACTTAGACCTCTACAAGCTTTTAACTGAAGTTCTCTATAGTCATCAGAAACTTCTTCCAGTGACATAAGAAAGCCTAATTACAGATTGGGAAAATGAATCACTGAGTTTCAATGGCCTAGTAAAGAAATTATGGCAGGACAGTGACAGAGCCAATAACAGAACCTGGGAGTGGCGGTCACCTTTCCTAATAATTTGAAATAGTTCAGGAAAGGAGAAAGATTTTATTTTATGGAACAAGATAAGACTGAGCTTTATATATTTAGGAAGAGCATTTTAGGATGTGGTGTCTGACACAGCAGGAAATTGCATTCAGTGGTTTTGGAGGTCCCTACCAAATTTTCCCTGTGACAGGTCATTCCATTATTGCCCACTAAAGACTTTCTTGCACCTATCTCTGAAGCATCCGACACTTAATTCAGAGATAGGATATTGAACTAAATGGATCGCTAGTTTGATCTATTATGTCAATTCTTGTGTTCTTAGAGATGCAGAGTATGTAGGGCATAGGTTTTCCTTACTGTACACAAAGTCAACTGTAAATGCATGTACTGGCTGGGGTGAAGGAGAACTGGCTCAGAGATTGGAGAGGCTGTCACTGCTCACACCGTTTTGTAGCTGTTCAAGAGCTGAAGCAGAAGTTTACTTTGGAGATGAGAACTCCATGTACACTGTAAATGCTGTTCGCCATGTGACATCACCGTATTCTTCCATGGGCAGAAGTCATTTTCTTCCGTGCCTATATTTGATTTCAATTAAAAGAAGACAGCTTGCTTAATCTTTCCTAAAAGTTGATATGGTGTATACCTGAATGAACTGGCCAATTTCCCTTATAAATTATGTATAATATCCACAACTGCATTCTCTCTCAGAAACTCAGAGGAAAATTCAATTTCTCTTTTAGCTTATATTTTTTCATGGTTCTTGGGATATTAATTTCCTATTTTCTGCTCATTTTTATAAATGTCTTATTTATTCAAGCTCTTCATAGAGCAAAGTAATGCCATGCATTGCTGATTTTATTACTTTGGACAGTTTACAATATCTCTTCAGAACCTAACATGTTAATTGATTTTAAAATTTTATATAAATTTCAGCCATGCTTTAGAATTGTACATATTGATGCCAGGGAGACTTTTTGAAATGTCTTCTATGGCCCCACTGGAGTTTATCTAAATGTGCATAGCTCTTCTTTTCCTTCTCTCTTCCTAGCAGTGATGTGAGGGGAATAAACTGCCACTCTCCAGGATCCTGTCTAGGAACAGTAGCTAGGGTCAAAATTAAAGATGTGATCCCAGTCCTACATTCTGTCTCTTATAAGTAGGGATACTCACCTGGTATTATTACCTCACATAATATCCCATATTTCTTGTTAGCTGACAACGAACTCCCTGTTCCAAACACATGATTCTACTACACTTCAAAATATAAATACTATATATTATAGATATTGTATAATTTTTAATAAAATACATGAATGTGACCTTTACTGATCATGTCTGCAGTACATAAATAACAACAAACCACTGAACTCCCAGTGTCCTCTTCCATTGTGTAATGGTCTCAAAGTAAAACCTGGAAAGAATTCAGTGAGAGGAGGTTCATCCCAGGTTGCTACAAGCCCTCAATTCTAATTACAGAGAAGATTTTCTTATGATATTACAAGTATATCAAGTTGGTTGTGATTGGAAGCACAACTGACTTAATCTGGGGCTAAAGGTCTACAGAAGAGTGAAAAAACAATTAAGAAGGATTCTGAATGATTTCATCAAGGAAATATTCCTCATAGAAAATATTTTTTTTCCCCTCCTTTGGGAAGTTTATATTTGTCTATAGTATTTGCAGCAATGTTTATGTCAAAAGTAAAACAAAACAAAGAAACTGCCTCATATTTCCCATGCCACAATCACAGGCTGTTATTACATGAGTAATTTCAGTATCAAATTGTAGTGCAGTATGTTGTCTATGATCACAATTATGTATATATATATGCATATGCGTACATATGTGCATATACACAATACATATGTTTACATGTCATCTGTGCTGCAAAATAATATTATTTACAAGGAAAAAGATTGTTCTAAATAGTGTTGTTATAGAAGCACCAAGATGCTGTAGCCAAGTTATGAGCCTCAGCACAATTAAAGCAAAAAGTAATATGAGTTGGTTTTCCCCTTACAAGTCTTACTTTTTTGATTAAAAAATGCAAACCAAAATCCCAAGAAATTCAGGCAAGCACAGCATATACAAATAGTTCTTCTGTGCTCTTTTTGTTTATTTTTTACATAGCTTTAGGATGAGGTTTTATTTATTTGGCATTTGATAACCGGGAACTCAGCAAAATATTTGCTAAAAGAAAAAGTGAATGAAAAGGAAAACAACCAAAATTCAGCAGACAGAGGTGTCATAAAGTAACTAGCACTCTTCTGCTAACTAAAGCCCTGGTTAGATATCAGGTCAGAAGCTCAGGTAAATCCAAGTGGAGATTCCAGGTGGAACTCCATAGAATCTCTGTTGTGGTTAGATGACTTCTGAGTATCTACCGTCTAATTCTCCTGATTTCCACACATACAATGAACCAGTTGTGTCTGCCTGTGGCCCAGACCTGAATCCATCTGCATTTAAGGGCTTTCCTGCCTTCAATGAAAAGGTTTCTGACCCTATCTTGTGTAGGATTTCTAAGACCATATAAACACAATTCTTACATCTGTAAACCATTCACTCAGTTAAGCTCATCTTTCTAGTAAGACATCTAGTATCTGTATAGGCCCTATTGCATGGTCTGCCTGCAGAATATATCTAACATTATCACATGAGGATGTTTAAGTGATTTATGTGCATTATATTACTTATTATTCCTCTTCTCTCCCTTCCTTTCCCCAGATGAGAGCAGAGGGTTAGGGAAGATTTGATATGTGTTTTCAATACCAAAATGTGATTTTCAAGTGTGAAGAGAGGAAGGAAATTTCAACATTAGTTTCCACATCTTCTCTTAAGAGTATTATCAATTTAATTAAGACTTTATTTTATCCATGAGTACTGTATTGTCTCTAACATCTACATGCTTGTTGTTAAGTCATGGGATGGCCTTTCCTTTTCTTATTTCATGGATTTTCTTTCTCTGTTGGTTCCTTGCTGACCTGGGAAATTGCTGAATGCAGGGCTTCTTACCACCCATAAATATCATTGGTCATACCATATGACTGTGGAGTTTCTATTGTCTTAGTTTCTTGGTTTTGGCTCCCTTTTAAAATTGACATGTAGAAATTGAAGGACTATTTTTTATTTATTTTTTTTTTAGTTCTGTCTCAGTTACCACTTGCAGAACAATGTACATGTAACTAATTTCTGGGGGTTTTGAGGCATCTCATCTATGCTGGGCATGGTAGCTCAGAACTTAATACTAGCTATCCACCTTTGCTTTGTACAGTACATTACCTAATTTTGTGGAGTTTATTATCATCTTGAAAAGGGTGCCAAAAGGTTGTAATATGAGCTGTGTTCACCTCTGCATTTACCATTCTTTATTCTCGGAAGTAAAGTTATCAGAAATCTATCCTTTCAATAGCATACTAACATTTCTCTGTGAAATTTTAGAGTACCTTCCAAATGAAAATAATGGAAAGAACAGATTCCCTGGTGAACTTCCTAAAGTTTCACTAACTTTTGTTCTTCATGTGACAGTACACAGTTTCATTGCATTAGACATTATTTTTTGGTGGTGGGTAAAGAAAAGGACATGGGAACAAACATGGTGGTATGCATGTTGTTCGATTCCTGGAGGTAAAGCAACCAAAAAAAGAAAGAAACAAATAAATTCTCCCTGAAAATGATCAAATCAGAAAGAATTGCATCTTAAAGCTAACCCTCTGGAGAAACACATGCAAATCCTTCTCTTTAGGTCTCATTTACTTCATTCTCTCTCATTGAAGTGCTTCTTGAAGGACAGGATTTCTTATGAAAACGGAAATATCAACTATTGTTGAAAATCAGGATTGGTTAAATTGACAGTCTAAAAACAGTGGAGTATCTTGGAAACAAGGTGAATTGTTCTGGCACCTATCTAAACTACAGACTTTTTAATTATTACTATTATTATTGATAAAAACCATGGATTACAGTATGAAAAAGTATTAATATTTTTATTTTTTAATATTTTCACAATATATTTTACTAGTAATATCAGAATCATAATACACAGTTTTGGTTAAGCAAATACAAGAACAACAACAAATATTTTCACTAAAGTAATTTTGAAATATTTTCTTGGATTTTGTTTATTTGTTTGCTTGGGGTTTATTTTCTAATGAATAGTGAGAGCAAGAAGGAAAAGATATTTTATTTTACCTTTGTAGGCCTGAACATGAAAGCAAGTTAGATATACTTTTGAACCTTGAGAATAACATAGTGTTTTTTTAAAGATCAACTTTGCAAACCTACTATATTGTTACCAATTTGTAGCTTGGGTTACCAAGTTGTAATTTGGGTTATTTGTTCAGGAAAGCTGAAAGTATGTCCAAAGTAAGTGCAAATATGACCATATAGAAATCAATTTTTAAGTGGAAACATACACTTGAAAATTACCCTATATCTTGTATTTAGCTGGAGAAATTTAATTTCTGTCTCAAAATTCAGTTTTGTGTTGTTTTCCTGTTTCATTCTTACATTTCCTGTTTCATTCCTACAATGAATGTACTTTATAGCCAACTGGAATAATAAACAATCTTTATAATTCATTAGGTCTGAAAATAAATTATATCCTCCCCACTTTCACAGGAGGATCATTTTCATTAAAGCAAAGAATCATGATCTCCCTTCCAGTGCAACAAGGGGACTTATTCACAGAAGGAGTGTCACAAGAGCACATCTGCACATGTGCTTCCTCCACCTGCAGAGATGTTTACTTTTTTGGTTGATCTGTTATAGAGTCTAACCACTCTGCAGGTAATATAATAGGCACTTCTCTGAAGGACATTCATAACACCATAACACTTCAATTTGAGCTGGACTGTCTGAAGAATTATGCTGCAGCAGGAAGAATTTACAGCTGCATTGGGAATAGTGCCACGGCAGTCAGTAACCCTCTAATCTCAGTATGTGGTGACAGAATAACCAAATTAGATCTGTGATGCTCTGGAGTTGATGTACCAGCCATTATCTAACACTGATGCCAATGGCTGATAGCTCTTTCCACACTCACTCCCAGTCAACCCAGCTGTAGTCAGTTATATGGATCGGGAATAAAAATGTTTCTAATATCATGGATGCAGCTAAGTCAGAGATGCTTTTTATTCATTAGCATCAGAAAAAAAAAACAAAAAAACAAAAAAACAAAAAAACAACACAACACAACAGTGGCATGGAAATAGACAATAAGAAAACTTCAACTGCTCCAGCTGAGACAGATTGGCAGTGTTGATACTGGTAAATTCAAGTGTGCTTGAGTGCCGAAACATGATATTACTAAATGACTGGACTGTTTCCTGGCATGAAAGTAGCCTGTTTCATTTTGTAATCTCCTAACTGGTTGAAAAGTGGTACAATTTACTAGCACAAAATCAGATTGCTCCATGCCAGTTGGCTTCAGAACCCACCCACATTTAATTTACCTGTACAGACACACCCTTTGAGTCCATGTGCTCTCTGGGGCTGAACTCAAGTTATTAAGTCCTTCCACTCAGACCTGTGTTTAAGTCCACCTGGTGCCACACTGTACTGGGTGAAAACAATCCAGGATTTCACCCTTGTAGCCTCCTGCTTTGATCCATTTTATAACACACAAGGGGATGTGATACCAGCCTCACAGCTATCATGCATACTTCCCCACTGAAAGTAATGCACACTTACGATGATGACAAGCAAAATCTTGTGGAGGGATTCAGGCTTCAACATACTATTTACCATTAACAGAAACCTAAACCTCTCCTCTTGGGCAGTAGCCTGAAACAGAAGGTGGGATGGTGTCTGCCTCCAGGCTGGCAGTGCACTTAGTCCATGATGATTCTACAGCGCTGTGGGAACTTGTCTCCCTTCTTTAGGGCTGGCTCTGCCAATGATGAGAAATACTTATCTGAGTATTATCCTACTTTGTCCCCCCAAATAAACTCTTTTTGCAAACACTATTATAAAGTTTTGTGTGATCCATCGGAGTGAAGGAGCAGACTGAAGTAAGGGATGGCAAGACATTTGTTATTATCTGTTAAAACACAATAAATTGATGCTAAATGCAGAAGTTTTAGATAAGACATTATCAAGGATTCTGTAGGCAAAGACACCAGTGAAGTACATGTACCAGCTGGTAAATTACTGTCTACCTGGAAGGGCGGGACCAGATGCACTGGGGATGTTTGCACGGGAAAGTCACTATGCTGATCATGAGCAATTGCACATTTCTCTCACATCTGCATTGGCAAGGTCTGGTCAGAAAATTCATATTACGCTGGCTTGGTGAAGCTTTCCCTGACAGGCACATCAAACTGGTTGGAGTTGATTTTTACAGACAGGCACCCCACCTTTGACAATAGCTTTCCCTGCTGTGAATTCAGCTGAAACTGAGCTTGCTCCTTCTAATAGAAGAGAACTGGGGAGGTGTGCTGAATAAATATAGAGCCACTCATTACATCAGTACTGAACTTGCTTGACCAGAGTGTGCTAATGTTGTGGCCAGCTCCTTCCAAGATTTATTCTCACTGGAGAAGAGCAGATGAACACAGGGGAAGTATCCTGTCTCCCCCCATGGAGGCCTCTAGACCTAAGACTTAAGGTAAATTCTTCAAAGGGGAGTTAATATGAAACTTACTTTTTTTTTTTTTTTTTTTTTTTTTTTTTTAAATATTTTTTTTAAAAGCATCATAGCTAAAGCAACTATCAGATCTTTTGTTCTACGGATCTCATCTGTATCCCCTTCAATCCAGCAGAGAGCATTATGCTTACCAGTCCCCATCGTCATATACCCATAGGACTCAGGAGATGCTGCTGCATTGAATTCATGGCCATCTTGGGAACAAGAGACATTTTGGGAGCAGAATAATGACAAAATAGATGTGAAAGAGATGATGAAGAACAGCATCCTGATAACTGTAAAGCCTCCATTAGGCATCATACTAGGGACTCATCCTTATTAGAAGTTGGTAAGACCAGCAGATACCAGCAGTACTCTGAATATGCTGTTGTCAAGCATTAAAGTTTTGATTTTTTATTAGTATCCCTTTTAACATCAGCTCCATTACTTTTATAGTACCTGACTCCTCATATTAAACTCTTAGGGATGCTAATGCTTCTTTCCTATTGGGAAAGAAAAGCCATGCTTATCTGCCAAGGCTGCTGTCTGCTGCTGCTGGAACTGTTCTGTGAGTAACATTTACCCCTGCAAACAGAAACTTCTGCTAACCTTCTTCACAGGAGAGAATTTCACACAACACCAGCCTTTACATCATGTGCACACCTTTCCAGCTAATCTGTACCTGATGTGGGTTTTTCTCCCTCTCCCTCTGCAGTTAATAGATATTGCTAAATAATGCTGCCCAGAGACTTCTGCTGAATGTCCTGCTTACTGACTGAGAAAGGAAGTGCTTCCTCATGATTTATCATCGTTTCTACTTATCTCCCTGTATAAGAGATAGCAAGTAGCACAAGAATTTGTATGCATATTCTAACAGTCCTTAAAGGAGAGACTGAGTGATACAATCAGTCACTGGCACTGGAGGGGGAACAAATTAGGTACCAGCTTCACCGTAACTGTTAATTTGCACTGTCTAAGAGAGTGGTTTAAGTTAACTCACGTCTGCTGAGGGGTGTCTTGGGATAAGAATGTGCATGCAGCTACCAGGGAACTTCTGATGCTTTATAAGTTATTACCCTGCAGTGACTAGTTTGTGTGTCAGAGTCTTTAACCACATTAAGGCAGAATAACTTCCAAAATGGAAGTTACAAAGTGTGTTGGAGGCAAAGGTGCTGATATAAAAGTGTGGGAGATTGCTATTCAAGTTTTCCATTAAAGTGCAAGTTTGATGAAGCTGGATGTGTATTGCTTTTGGGCATCTGTCAGAGAGGGAAGTGAAAGCCTTATGGAGCACTGGAGCATGTTATTGGCAGTGTTGTAGGCAATACGGCAGTGGAAAGGATTGCACAAACTGCTTTTACAGTCTTTTAACACGTTCATCTGGATGGGCTGTGTTTTTCACTGAAAGAACAGGGAAAGAAAAACTGATAGGGGAAGAAAATTAAAACAGGGAAGGGAAAGGAAGGGAAGAATAAAATTTCTATGAAAAAGTAATTCAGAATTTGTGCTTTTTTTTTTTTTTTTTTTTTTTTTTTTTTTTTTTTTTTTTTCTTATAAGACTTTCTGTTTAAAAGTGAGGGAAAAGTTAGTGGTGTTATAGCAACTGCAAGACAAGGTCAGTGAGAGTTGGAGGCCAAAGGACAGTGAGGTGCCACCTTCTATTGGAAGGTGCAAATCTCCTTTTAGGGGTGAAATAATCCTCCCCATGTTCTGGGTGAAGGAAAGACAATTTCTTCCTGGACTTTCTTAATCTGAAACAACATCACACATCTTCAGAAGTCCTGTAGCCACCATACCTAAGGACATTAGCCCCATCTTCTGAGGCTGTGAATAATTCTTGACTGAGATGCTAAGCACTGGTAAAATGAGATACATCTAACTTGTTTTCCACTGACTGCCAAATTCCCAAGCATTGCTAGGTAATCATATCAATACAAAAATCCACTGAAAGTCAGTGTATCTGATTTTGAACTTTCTGTTCTCTTTTTCTAAACAATTGTATTCCTCATATTGCAAAGGGAGAAGTCTCTAGCTAAAACCATTTTAGCAGCATTCAGTACAACATGACTGATGATCAGAAATACTGTAATCACCAGTGTAACTTCAAAAGACTTCAGTAAGAATGACAGGCTGAAGGAAAGGCAATGTTAACTTATCTTAGAAATGTTTATCAGCCCATCAGAATATAAATAAATATGCATCTGAACTAGTTTCTTTGTGTACCAAAACCAAAATAATGCTACTTTGTAGAAAATAAATGCAAGCTCAGGTAGCTCTGTCAAACAGACAATGATTTATCTGACTGATGTTCATTTCTGTTCCCTTTATCAGGAAATGTGATCCATACACTTTTAGATATTGCCACTACTTCTCAATTTTCTTTTCTCTGTAAATAAGTTAAGCAATGATGGCTTTAATTAAAAAGTTACTTACAATCAAATCATATATACTTGTGAATATAATAGATATTATAATTCTCTCAAGTAGTGTTAAGGATGTTAAAATTTTGGATAAAGAAGTATCAAGGAAAGTTAATTGTTGGAAAAAAATATTGTAATGTTGTAATAGACTGCAATCTTAATGTAGTCCTGGTTACACATGGATACCCAATCACCCTGTAAAGGATAGATATGCTCCTGCACATATTATCATTCAGCTCTGACATAAAAGTGAGGTGCTGACCAAACATGGTCATGGTGATACTATGGTATTTATGCAGTAGTGTGGATGTTGGAGTTGTCTTGGTCTATCAATGAATTGACGTTACCCTGCCCCTGGAAATCTATGTGTAATTACAAGTGTAATTAAAGTATTTTTTCTCCTAAGCTTTACTAAATTGTAGATGATGCTTCCACTGAACAATTATTTCCTGGAAATAACTGATGGTTCTGAGAAGAGATTAAATGGTGGGTGTTAACTTGGGAACAAAATTATAGAGACTGTGATTTGCCATGGACTTTTTATGTGACTTTCAGAAAGTAACACTGAGAGTCAGTTTTAAAGTAGAATTTTAGCTTATTTAATAGGCCTTTCCTCTTTGCAGCAAAAGTATGAGGGACAATAGACAGAAGTTGTAGCAAGGCAAATTGCTATTATATATAAAGAAAAAATTCTTCACCATTGGAGTGGTCAAATGCTGGAGTAAAATCCCGGAGACATTAGGGAATCTCCATCTTTGAAGATATTAAAAAATTATCTGGACAAGGCTCTGAGCAACTTGATTCATGGGAAATGAAGGGAGGCTCTTTGAGCATGGGACTAGACTGGGTGTCCTTCAGATGTCTCACTCAACTAAAATTATTATGCAATTCTGTAAGTCTGAACTTGCAGGCTGTCCCTTTCCACAGCCAATCCAGAACCATCCAGGAGTTCAAACTGGCTGGGCATGTCCCTTATGGGCAGCCAGGTTCAAAGTGAAGTGGTTTCATTCTGAAAGGGCCAAGCTCTTCTCCAAAACAGCATCCCACAGTGTCATTGTCCCCTTTTGACAAAATACATTTCCTTACAAACCTGATTCAGATGCTAAACTAAAACTCCAGAGAGAGCAGAAATTTTAGCTAACTGCTAGTGGATAATGGAGTTTCTGAATGTCCTTTCTGACTCACTGTAGTCTTCACAAACATTATAAAAGGAAATTATGTGTTTAATGTACCTTTCTCATCATGGAGATGACAATCTTATTTCTGGTCCCCTAAACACTATGTTGGATCTTTGTTGGATTGTCTTATTTCTCTCTCTTAAACAGTGACTATAACATTTACTTTTCTTAGGTGCATGTAGTGAAGATTCATTTAATTATTTTTATGCTACTTTAGACCTTTAATTACAAACTGTGATGCTAAAATATAGCTATAAAATTATGAAAAAATGGGATACAATTTTTGAGATTATGAGAAGAAATTATTGTATTCAGATTATGTAGAAAAGTTGTATTATTTAAAGTTATTTTTTGTATGTACTTAATCTTTTTTATTTCCTTTCCCCCTTCCCCCGAAAACATCTCCTCCCTCTCTTTCTGTTCCTGTTATGTATGTGTACTACCTTGCTGTCTACCTTTGTTAGGTCTCTGTAAGAAAAAAGGCAATTAATATTTCAAGAGGTCTCCTTGTAAAATAAAGGTTAAATCAAGAAAAAAAATCACAATATAAATAAATTATGAATTCTCATATTGTTCTGGAAAAGTTAGCACCATCTAAATTTAAAGCCAGCATTGTAGCATTTTCAAGTTCCATTCGAGAAATTACAAGGTATACACCTGACTGCCTAAGTTCATCTGTTCTATAGACAGAATTTGAATTCTTTCAAAAAAAAGTTAATGTTTCTCTATTTTTAGTCTAATTTCTGTAGTGTTTGTTACTAATAGCAGTCAGCTTTTGAACTTCATGTGTTCTCCCAATACAAAGGAAAGTGACAGAAACTTAAAATGAACTATAAGCTTGATACAATAGGGAAAGAGATACAACCAGAAAGATGATACAGCCAAAGCTGTAAATTAAAGAATGAATTTTGCTCTGGCACCTTAGGGACAAATACTAAGAACAGAAATATTCAGTGACATGCTGAGAGACAAGCCCTCTCTAAAAATGAATGAACAAGGTAATCAAAATTTCAGGGAGGACATTGGGACGTAAAAGTGGCATATGAAAAAATTATATTTGTGGTGTGGGGTACATCTAAGACAAGAAGCTGGAGCTTCTGCTTTGCATGCAAGCTGTTGGAGACAGTACACACAACACTCTTATTCTAGTGGCCTGTACAGGGTTTACCCACAGAGTCAATTAAAATCATGTACAGCTTAAGAGATAAGTTTAAGGAATACCCAATATTTTCAAGTTTGGATTTCCACAAGTAGATATCAAAATAAATACTGTACATTCTTGAAATAGACCTTAAAGGTGTTTGGAGTGAATTTGAGAGTTCTGAAAAGGGACGCAGTTTTATGTGTGTACTTAATTTTGGGCATCTATGTTTGAAATTAGTGACTTCTTTATAAATAAACTCAAGAAAAAAAGAGTGTATTATCAATGTTTTTTTTTTTTTTTAAAAGTCAACTAGGGAGCAAAACAATAAAGTTTTCAAAGGTTTCATTCGCAGTAACCTTATGCTAATAAATTCCATATGAATATTAATTCACAAAAGTTAAAGAAAAAAAGCACAGATGTTTTTACCTTTTGGGAATAGTAGTTAATGATTGTCAAGTAAATTTATTTGGTCAAAAATAATTTTGCATTTATTTCTTGTTTTCACAGCAAACATGAAGTTGATGTTCAAATATTATTCAATAACTGAGAAATATTCTCTTAATTTAATTTTTATTTTAATTTAATTTTAATTAAATTTTTCCTATAATAGGGAAAGGGCAAGGATGTTCTAACTGTGCAGAAATACTATAAAGTGCACCATCCATCTAATTCATCCTTATACTGAAGTCAGCAGGCTTGGTTCCCGGGCTGAATACAAAGTTGATGGTTTTATATTAAACATGACTGTGTTGTAATTGGAATTACACATGCATATATTTGGCCCAATGACTTTATTAACTCCCATCCATAGGCAGTTATTGAAAAGAATATTGTCAGCTCTGCTTATTTAAAATGAAGCTTGCTTTCTGTTTCAGATCCTTCTTAGATGAGAGGAAAAAAAAAAAAAAAAAAAAAAGGAAAAAAAGAACCTATACCCAAGGTTCTAAACATTGTGTCAATCAATTTCAATTAAAAGTAACAGGAAAAAATATACTTTTGTTTGTTGTTTAACAAAATATGAAATAAACCCTGGGTTTGGCTTCTGCATCTTTTCTTTCAGATGTGTGTTTTCTTGTATTTCTAAATGACTCAAGACTTTCTGTCACATTGAACTTTGCTGTAATTTGGAATAATATTCTTTTTATTCTGTTTTACCAGTTTTTTATCATCATGACTATGACAAGAGTTATTCTTCATGTTTGAATGATGATGAGAGAAAAATAAGCCTGAGAAGGCTGAAAGAGTGATACCATCTTGTGTAACTTCAGAGCTCTGTGACATAGGTCTCTATTTCTCAGCAGTTAGCCACACATGTAGTTATGCCTCACTTTCTCTCCATGATGAAACTCAAGGTCCAATTCCTCTGAGCCATCACAGGCATCTACCTCAAAATGACATGGACAACTTTATACAAGTGCTTGTTCTTTCCATTACCTCTGAAGATAAACCAGGAGCACAGATGAGATGTAGATTTTGGCCCTTTGAACACCTACCTTTTAGGTAGATGAATCCCAGGGTTCTTTCCTGGTTTTACTGTTACTGTAGTACCTGCATGCTCTAATTGATGTCAGGGCTTCATTGTGTGGGTGCAGTCCCTAAAAATAATGGGAGAACATTTGTGTTGAGAAAAACTGATATCCTAATAGAGAAGATAAACAAAGATAAATGGAGATTAAGTGATGTGCCCCAAATTAGTGGCAGAACCAGGGTGAAAGCTAACGTCTTGGTTCAGTACCCAAACTTTAGAAATACATTGCCATTTGAGACACAAATCGTTGAATGTAAGGTTTGTGTTACACTGATGTGGTGTTGCTGTGTAACATTTCTGTCACTTATGATGAAAAAAAGATTGTGGGTACTGGGAGACCAGGAAACCACAGACTACACTGATCATCTAGCAAGTCAAGCTACCTGGTCATCTGACAAAAAAAGTGCCTGGAAGGAATTGAGCACTGGGAGAAGATGTAGTTCTACTATGGTGGATGAGAGAGGACGCTGAGTTTAGAAACTAGGGACATTGTAGTGTGGAGGGGGGGAAGGCTGGTGCATAGAATTGCCTTTGATTGATGGTTTAATAGGCAAGCATAACTGCTGATTATATTGATAGGGTTGATATATGATAAAGCATTAAAAATAGCCAAATTCCAGTTATTTACTAGTCAAAACTATTTGCAATAAATATAAGAAAAACTGCATAGAGGATATAAAGAGTATAAACCCAATTACTATAGGAAATTTCACACTAATTTTCCATTCAGTTTTCAAGAAAAAAAACCCAAACATTTGTGCCCAGAATGATAATTACAGAGTTGCATGTGGGAGCCTTTAAAACTATTGATAAATGATGATCCAAAACACCAGGAGAAAAAGAAAAACAACAACAACAACAAAAGAAAGAAAAAAAAAAACAAGAAAAATAAAAAATCCCATGTAATTTAATTGATAGTTACAAATCTACTAAAAAGGGTGGGAGGGGAGTGGAAGAAAAAAAAAAAAAAAATCCCAGGCTTGTATCTTTATAAGAAGCTCAAAATGTCACTTATAAGCAAGGAATACTACATAAAATATTAAGCTACTCTAATGCTGACTGGGAAAATTTATAGAGCTAGAGCTGTCTGTCTTAAATCATGCCCTCTAGTTATCTGTGCTTCATCTCGCCTAACTTGCATTCTCTAAGGGCAGTTCAAGTTTTTAATTCTGTGTATTTATAAAAAATTTACAACGGAATAATTTAAGCACTATATTAAGATAATAGTAATAATAATGTTAATAATCTGTGGTGCATGTGAAGAGAGGGAGAGAGATGTTGCAGGAAGGAAGGTTTACCAAAGAGTAGTTACAAAGATCTAGGTTTTTTTCTTGTTCGTTTGCTTACTTTTTAATGAAAACTGATGCTTTCACACCTAGAAAAAGAATTATTTGGTGGTTTGTTGCCGTGTTATGAAGAAATGCTGCTTCATGTTGTTATGGTTGAAACTAGCCTTTCATTACAGCTTTCATAATGATTCTCTACCTGCCACTGCCAACAAAATCAAGATCACTGAAGTATATTCCTAATTTACATCTGACTAAATGGCATTTTTTTTCTTTTTTTTTTTTCATTTTGTTTCCTAGACAAAGCTGATGCAAAATAAGTAAGATGTCCAGGATATGTGAGTGCAGCAAAGTAAATTCACTTTGAGTGTATTCCTTAAACTCATCTCACCCAGCTTCCAAAGACCTTGAAGCCCTCGTATAGACCCAAGATTTTTGGCATTTTTACCTTATTTATTAGAGCACTAAGTGGCTACCTGTGAGTTTACTGTTATCCAAAACATCATAACCCCCATGTTGGGATCTTGATCTCGCTTCAGTACAATGAGCACCATGGGCAGAATAGGGCCTCAGACAATTGATTAGATGTCTCAGGAGGAACTAATTAAGGGGAACGCAGGTCTACATGTGAGAGGACATTAGCTTGAGAGCCAAAGCATGAGCAGAAAGAACAAAGACAGCCATGTATGCTTATAGCAATTTATTTCTGAAAAAAAAAATCAACTAACCAACCAAAACCAAAAAACCTAAACCCCAAAACCTTTACATGTTCTTTCCTGCAAGGGAATGTGTTAAGGAACAACAGGATAAGAGTCAAATGGAAGACACCAATGTCTTGACAGTGATAGGAATTGTTAACTTTGGTGAAATCTTTGTGAGGGTCTTGAAACGAGCAGCAATTATTTTTAACTAGTTATCTTTTGATGTAAAGAAATTCTTAAATTGGGAGTCACAGCTTCAGATGTTTCAACCAGCTGAAATCAAAATTTCGTACAAATGGGATTGGTTTGCCAAGTTATCACTGTCCCATATATTTGGAGAAGGAAAACTGAGACTAGGAGGCTGGAGAAAGGCAGAGAACATATGAAACAGCCCTCCTCCAACTGACACCCTGCAGTGAGATGAAGCATCTTCTCACCATGGACTGTTTTGGAGGACGCAGTCCTCTTACAATCCTTCACACAATGTCTCCAGACTATAAACTCTGATGAAGTGTTCAGAGTAGACAGTTCAGGCTCTATCACAGGCACAGGGAAAACATTTTAAAACCAACATTCGTTTTCTTTGCTGAAACTTCAATTTGGCAAAGAAATTCTGTTCAACTCTTTGTTTCTTGTTTTGGGATAAAAATGAACATGAAAATGTCAGAGTAAAAATTCTGATTTTTGACCCACTCACTTTTCTTACTGCTCTTTTATATTCGTTCTTAATTATTTGTGTTACAGAAAGATGAAGTTCCTTGATGGTTGTATTGTGCAAGGAGAGAAGGGGACCGTCGCTGCCCAGATTTTCTTTAACGTCAGTGATTTAAAAAAATTGCATTAAAAAAAAAATATTATTATCACCGGAATACTGATAAGGAAATTTGATTAAGCAATGTAATTTAGAGAAAGAAATCCAAAAACAAACTGTGGCAGAAACAGGAGTAAATTGTCACAAAGTCTCCGCAGTTCTCTGTGTTCAAATAATCCCTTTTTATTTTTTGAAGTCTATGTCAACATTTGTGGCACACAGCCAAGCCTGAGAACATCCCTCCATTACCAGTGGGGCCTGAATGTACTGCCTACTCAATTCCCCATCAGCTCCAAGAGCCCTACGCCATAAATCACACAGGGATGGGAAGAGACCTTTCCTATGGACCCTATAATGCATGAAGTTACCTGTCTTGAGTATTTCCCTGTCTCCTTTAAACATAAAATGTTGTTACTGAGTAACAGGAATTCATGGAAGACAGGGAGGAAAAAGAAAAAAAAAATAAAATAAAAGAGACAAGGTACCACCCCATTTTGTAAACTGGAAGGACTTCAGCTAATGCTCCATAAAAACTGGCTTAATATACAGTTATTACAAAGCTTCAGTTTTTTGACAGATTAAGTGCTATTAAATCACTTTGCTCTGAAGGCACTAAAAGGTCACAAGATGAATTAGTTCAGGCCGTCTTAGCCTACTCCTCACACGTTGCTCCACTCAGAAGAGAGGGGGGGTGAAAAAAAAGAAAACTGAACTGGAAATTATGACCCTCTAAATGTCTACAGGATGCGAAGCTGTGAAGAATGACAGTGCCTTGTCAAAAGCAGGCAGATGGGCTTTTATCAGTTTGCAGGGCAATTTTCTTCCCTTTTTTATTTCTCTTTTATCTTTTTTTTTTTTTTTTTTTTTTTTTTTTTTTTTTTTTTTCGGTTGACTCTGATCCATAATGTTGCATTCTGCCCTTTAGGAAGAATTTTCCAGTTGAAAAGATCAGCAGGAATAACCTAGCCTACTGCTTAGGACATGTACTCAGGTTGGCTGTAATAATTTTTTTAACAATACAGTTGGAGTACATATATTTTTTTAAGTGGCTGCTTTAATAGGAGAAACTTCCATTCTGAAAGGGATTTCATATGTGTTTTGGTAAGGATGACATCTCACGCCCAATAATGTTTTATTTTTCTGTTTTTCTCAAGGTGTTTACACACTGAAAGCAGACAAAGACTGTAGGCGTGTATTGTTTCCAGTACTGTCTTCTCAATACAGATTGATCACTCTGCCCTCAGTGAAGTTATTCCAGTTTTACAAGGTCAGTGTAAATGGGATCAAAACTGAATCTCTGATGAAGCTTTCATTAAATCACTGATGCATTTTTGGCTTCAGTCTCAGCAGGAATGGCCCCTGCCTTTGGGAATTGTATACTGACTCTTCTAGGGATTTAATTTCACCCCAGAAAGCAGAAAAATTCAGTACTCAAGAACACTTTGTCCCTAATTCACCCTACTGGGGCCTAAAAGTTGTCGATCTCACATTGTATTTCTTTACCCAGCATTTGAGAACAGCAGGGGATCTTTACATTCAATAGGCCATAAGCTGCATTACTTCAGCACAACTGATGAAGAAAGGATGGATCAGTGACCTTCACTTTTTGTATTTCTTTACATTTTTATGGATGAATGTCATGTCTGTCAAGTCTTTTCAAGGCTGTTTTTTCCATTATAGTCCTCAGTTTTTTCTTTTCTTTCCATTTTGTGGATCTAAGCCTTACTTCCTACTCCTCACTAACGACTTGTGCTTGGCAGCTCAGACAGCATTGATGTTCTTTGTGTTAACTACCTTCTTTTATAATGTAGAACAATCTTGACTCAGCAAAGTACTTAAATATGTCCCCAACTTTAAGTATATGAATAGTGAGAGCAAGTCAATGGAAGTCATCGTGGCTTAAATTTTGACATATACTTTAGTACTTTGCTGTATTAGGTCTTCCTGTGTATTATAAACCTGTTGGTATGACAGCACCTCTCCCTCAAAGCCCTCATTGATTGTCTGAATCAACCTTTATCACAGATAGAGGAGTAATCATGTAAACAAAGAACCGCTGAATACTTGGTCTGAAAAATTAAAAACACAAGGGTTGTTTAAATGAAGTAGTCCATGAAGCATCAGTTCCCTCTTTAAAAAACAGCTCAAGTACTCAAGTAAGTGTATATAAACTTAAGGTGAGCACACTTGTAATAGCAGTGTAGGACCAAGGTGAGATCAAGGACAATCCGAACACAACTGAAAACACTGGAATATGAAAACTTCTAAACCCAGCTGTCCCAGTAAAGCTACTTTCTCATCCCAGTTTCCAATAACCATAATTCATGTTGACAGACATTCTTTCCCTCATGGAAACAACTTCAACATTAAACCTGTATTCACTAATAGCAGAGCTTTGTCCATGTATAAAAAAAAGCAGAAGAGTTATAAGAAATATGCTAAATGATAAATATTTTCCATGAAAACTTCTCATTTCAGTTACTTATTAAAAGGAGAATTTATGAACAGTAACAACCTGGGGAACAGAATATTATTTTCAACTGGATTACAACTTCTGGTAATAATAACTTTCAACCCTTATATATTTTCTACTCACAGAACACTAACACTATTGAGGTCTGATTCTTTGAAAATGATCTCTTATATGTTGAGTTCTATCTCCTAGCAGACAAGTGAGGATCGACTCCACTATAAACCTGAATAAGACTTTCCTAACCACCAACCAGATGTGTAAAAATAAAGTCTGATGTTCTCTGATCAGATATTACCACAGACAAGAAAATTAAATTATAGTTTAATAGCACTTCAAAAGAGACAGATCATTGCCTAATCATGAGAATCAGTTTGTAGTCTTCTTTCCTAAAGGCTTCTCTTTACTTATTAGTTTCAATGGAATTCAGCTCTTGGTCTGACTAGTAATATATAATTCACTACATCTTTTACAAAATTAATAAATTGAAAGTTAAAATATTGTCAGAAACCCACATGCAATAAGCTTTCCTCCCTTAACAAAAAAAAAAAAAACAAACAAACAAAAAAAAAAAAAAAAAAAAAAAAAAAAAAGAAGAAAAATGAACTTTTCCAGTAGAACTAAAGATCTTTGGTTTTTGTTTTGTTTTGTTTTGTTTTGTTTTTTTGGGTGGGGGGAGGGGGCAGGCTGACTGACCCCTTTTTTCAAAAGAACTGTTGATCCTTATGTAAAAATAAGGATTTTAAGGGATGAACAGGAGAAATGATTAAGAATTGGGCACTAGTACTTCGGTGATACTGAAGCACCTTGCCTAGATTGTTACAACCTGCCTCTCAAAGTGGTTAATTTGTACAGTTAATGTGCTAATACAGTCATACTGGCCCTTACTCCTGTCTGAGCAATCGCATATCGAGTATGGGTAGGTTTGAGTTCCATATACTTTTTCTGAGATGAAGATGCTCTCATGGTTACATTGAAAACCCTGTTAATGACAATATTAGTTGTTTATCTGCTCATCTCTTCATCTGATGAAAGGTGAGATGGGGGTAAGAATTGGAAGTTGCTGAAAATTACTGGAACACTGGGAGGAAAATAAAATGCTGTAGCATGACAAAGAAAAGGGTAAGAAGCAAAGGAAAGGAAGGCAGGGAAAGAAAAGGAAAGGACATTTCATGTTGCAATAAAGTGGTTAACAAATGCCTAAAATCAAAGTGAACTCTCTGACCATATTCTTACCTTCACCCTTGTGCACTGCCATCAGCCAATCTTTTCTTATAGTTGGAAGTGATATTACTGTCTCCTGTTTATAATCGTGTTCACAGACTTATATAAAAGTAGTTTGAATCCTCTGTCCAGAAAGTTTGATAGTGATGTCCTGGCAGAATCAAGAAGGAAAAGCTGAGGTAACCAGTAGTTGTCATTTATGAAAATCTCAGTTTAATTGCACAAAGTGAATGAAGAGCAAAAGAATAAAGAAACTCAAAATCCGAAAGTTAAAAACAAAACCAAGCCCCCCTAAAAGGTTTGTATGGCATTTTTTCCATAACTTTTTCATCATTGAAGATGACAACAGGACTTAAAATCCATACAAGAGCACAAATTCTTCTATGTTTTATAAAAAACAATTAAAGTAGAGGAGGTACCTTGCAAAAGTGGAGTCAACATTATTTACTATAGTAAGACTGTCATGTGATCTTATTATTGTATAGTAGAGTCAATAAACAACATAAAAAGAAAATTTGTCTTGTTCAAGGTGCAATTTTTACCCTGTTATTATCCATTTTAAATTCTGCATATATTCTATATGTTTTTATATTTCTCCTCATAAACACTGGTACAGAAATTCTGAATTTTGACAAATATGCAGTTGTTGTATTAATCCACCTCAAGGGAGAGGAAAAATATTTTAGCAAGTAAAATTAAGCTTATTTAAACATTTTTGCTCTTTAAATGAATTCTGCTTCTTAAAAATGGGCAAAAGTTCAGTGACTACAAGAGAGATGGATTTTCTCATTAACACTGTGAATATTTGACATAGTGTTTTGGAACACCGACCTTTTAGCTGGGGAAATGTTAGTCAAGAAAGAAACTTTCTGGAAGATTATATGCAGGCTTGTATGCAAACTGCCCACTGCCTTTAAGAAAAAAAAAAATCTACATGATATCCTAGGAGTGATTAAAATGGTGCAAAGCAACATACACAAGGCTATGATAATCATGGCAAATCATGGACCTAGGGACACGGAAAGCAGAAAAAGAAAGAAAAAAAAAAAAAAAAAAAAAAAAAAAGAAAGGTTTTTAGAACTTGAAGTGACTAATTTATTCAGCTGAGAGATGTAGAAAAAACTGGTGACAAAACCACTTACGCTGGCAACATCATTTAATATACACTGAACAAGGAATTATAGTGTCATTCTCTTAACTGGGATGCATTGGAATAAGCTGCCCTCCAGGATGAATTTCATCAACACAGTGAGAGCCACAACATCTCATCCAGAAATTACACTGTAAGTGTTTAATGGGGGTCTTACAGGTATATATACAAAAACTAATCTTCCCCTGTGGCCACAGGAGAACAGAGAGATTATTCCAGGTTGTGTTTCAGAGTAACTAAACTGGTGGCAGCTTGGAGTCATCTCCCATGTGGAGCCTGCCTCTCTCCACTGATAGACATGTGGCCTCAGAATTTAACTTCCGTTGGATTTAGCCTTTGTCAATACCAATTTGTCTGACAGAAACATAAAAGCATCAGTACCTTCATCTGCATGAGATACTTAACACCCAGTGAAGAACATAAGCATCTCAGACGGAAGCAGTTTAAGGCCAATACTTTTTCCCTGACATGTCCATGGAGAGAAAGTAAGCAAGAAAAGAATAATATTTCCATTGAGAGGACATTTGCTGGAGATTTCATATTTAGTTCAACAATCTTGTTTCTTTATGCTTCTGGACGTCACTTGTTTGTTTTATTTTCTTCCTCCTTGTCTCATATTCCTGTCTCTAAAGTTTTATATCCTAATTGTTCTATTTTTCTCCTTTGTTATGTTTCTCCTCCTTTCCTCCCTTTTGGTTTTCTCATATTTTTATCAAGAAATATAATTCTTTTCCCCACTACATAACAAAAAGAAGAAAAAATAACCAATATTATTTTTTAATACTAAGGTCATTTGCTGTAAAATATCATTGCTAATTAGATGGCAATTTCTAGGACTCATGCACTTGAAGAGTACATGATTTGACTCCGGTCCTGATTTAGCCCTCCAGGTCTAAGTGTAAACAGCAATTCTTAGTTGCTTATTCTATCATAGGTCTATAGGCTACAAACTGATATTTCTGCTACCAACAAGGAATGATATGCATGCAAAAAGAGGGAGGGATGGCAAAATCTCTTTATAGTCTGCCTCATAAACTACTTCTTAAGATACATATAATACCACGCAAATAGATTGCTTATCATTGTTACCAAAAAAGTATGCACTCATGAGGTAGTAAATATATTTTCACTTCAGCAGAGTGTCAAAATAAAGTTTTCTTTGTTACTTTATGAAAAAGATAAGCATAAAAAAAAAATCTTTGCTTTCTGCATGACACTAGGCACTACTGGAGTCAATGGGAATTGAGAAAACCCAGCATCTGATGGCTATTACAGTCTTGTTATTTTACCTTGCCCTCCTGGCCTGGTCTTTTGAATCTCTATATTTTGCAGCTGTCAGTAGGATCTTAATGTGTTATGACAAACTCATCATACCACAAAGGAAGAAAAAATTAATCTTGAAGATCAGACCTGTCATATAATTATATGTTGACTCTAACAAATCAAAATAAACTATTCTTTAGAATATACATGCACATTATACAGTGTCTACACATGAGCACATGTGTTCATGTGCGTGTGTATGGAACAATAAAATAAAATAACATTAGAATTGAAAGGAACTGGTAGTTGACATATTTCAAAGATAAACTATTTGAAGTAGCTTATTTTTTGACAAGGAAGGTCCTACATCTTCCCCTTTCTCTGCATGTCAGGTTTGCTTGTGTCTAAAATTTCTGGGTCTACCACAGCTCACACATACACACACATGCACACACATATATTTCTCCTGAGGAAAGACTTCAACTTTGCGGCAAAACTGAAGAAAGCATGTCAAGAGGCTGTCGGAATAAAAGCAGCTTCTTTCCTACAATTGTTTTTGGACTCTGCCCAAAATTCACCCTCACCGCCTTTTACTCTTGACACATTTTCCCTACAGAGTCAAAATTTTTTTATTATTATTTTTTAAACAACTGACAGATTTTAGGTTGTGCACCTCCATTGCTAGTCTGGGAGTCCAAGATTCAAAGAGCACTGACTCTATATTCATGTCAATATTAAATAAGCATGGCATTTAAAGACAACTGTGGGCAACTTTTTCTTTTGATGCTATCTTGGGATTTTTTTTAAAAGGGTTTTATATAAGACATCAAATAGTTATGAGGAATGTGGCTGTGCTTTTTATAACACAAGAAAGGTTAAGAGCAGAAATCTTTATAGACATTGTAAGAAGTTCCAGGGGAACAGAAAGCTCCGTGGACTCAGAAGATGGATTTCACCTTCAAGACTAGGATTCAAGTTCACCAGAGGAATCTCAAAGTAAGAAGTGTTTTGATCTCAGCTCAGTTCTTCAGGGCTTTGTGTGTGTGTGTTGGTTTCTCAGAAAGAACTATATTTTGCATCTAATCTAAAGAGGTTAGTTCCCTATAGAATAAAATTCAAATGACAGGGAAAATACTTAAAGTTTCTCTGTAGTTTGAACCCATTCAAAGTTTCTGGGAGAACTCACCTGCTTCCAGATATCTCAGCTTCATGAACTATTTTAATTGGATCTGGTGCTGCTTCTCTTCCTGAGTGTTTAGTTGTTCAGGCTCTTCCTACCTCTTCTAGGTTGCACGGATAAGCATCCATTGAGAATGCGCGGGTACCTTGACATGGGTTTGAATTTTGATGTAAGGAAGAAAAGAATGAAAGGAAGGATTACATAGGCATGCAAAGACAAGTCACAATCCTGGACAAAAGAGGGGACCTTTGGAGAAGGAAATAGCAACAAAGTGAGTTGTATCTATTAAAAGAGATAGACAGTATTGGACCAGTTCATGCAAGCAGAACAGAGTCTTGAAAGTAGGCTGTGGACCTAGTGACATGTGAGATAGGAAGGACACATGCCACATGTAGTATCTATGTGTAGCATATAAGAAAAAAGGGTACTTTGAAAGAACAAGTAGATCTGGAGGAGAATATGAAGAGTGCTTAAGCCAACCTATGAAGCAGGCATGGAGCAAGCATAGTCTCAAGAAAACAAACATGAGAAAAAAAATGTTAAGTAAATTCCCACTGAACAAGACTACAGCCAGCAGAAGGGAAAGTTAGGGATGGCACAAAGAAGAGGTCATTATTTAGTCATTTTTCATCCTAGGAAATTGTTAACTATATACAAAAACACATTAAACAACCGTAAACAAAATGATACTACAACTTCACCCTCTCATTCTCTCAGAGGATCTTCATATTTATATTTGAGATTCCAATTTATATGTATATTTGCTAAACCTTTCCTTTTGTGTGAAAAAACATAAGAAAGGGCAAGTTAATAGAATCAACTAATATTTCTGAGGTTTCCCTTTGATTTTCCTACAATGTCCTCCTCCTCAAACTGTTCCTGGTGGTACCATACACGACCAGAACAGCATGTGAATTTTCTCCTTTCCTCATTTCTAACTTCCACTAGATTTTTCAGTGGTTTAGTGGCATGGTAAACATTGAGGAAATTGAGAAGTTGGAAACAAACTGCAGATAACATTGTCTCTCAAATCAAAACTTGGAATAGTTAACCTGACTTAGGTGAACATTTAAAGATCAGTGTACCAGAAATCAGCAATATAAGGTTATGCAGCCATGTTCAATTATGACAAGGGTGTTCAGAGTATGACATGCAACACGAACAAGTATAACATGTAGAGATGATTATCTCAAATCTGTTGTCCGCATTTGGGCATCAGATGCCACTTGACATGCCCTAGGTTATCCTGTCCAGTGTCCAACAACCACTCTATAAACTACAGATATGCCATAAAAGCTGTGTCATATATACTAGTGATATTTAAATATTCTGGATATTTTAAGCTATTAGTGATAAATATATATGTTTAAGTTGTTGAACTTTAAAGGCCTGAAATTCATCTCAGACTGATGTCTAACATGCCAATGTCTAGGTATAGGCTAAATTTTAACTGCAAGTATGGCGATCTAAAGAGGCATTTAGATGACAAAATGCACAGGTCTGTTACAGGATAAATTGGATTACTCTCTAGACTCTACTGACTGCATTGAATAGATCTTCCACTAAAATGACCTTGGAGAAACAAAGTTCATGTAAGTAGACTTCTACACTGGCAACACCCAAATTTAGCTTCTAATCTACAAACAAAATCCCACCTCTGTAGAGTCTAACCCGTGGGACCCAGGGCTAAATTAATTTGCATAAGCATAGAAGTCTAGTCCCATTTTAGAAGCCCTGGGTTACCTGAAATATCCTCTGAGGTATAAGTAACAGGCATGATAAAAGACTATGAGAAGCCCATGACTTTCTGAAGAGGTAGCTGGTGGTCAGGTGAGATTTCCTAGTGCAATTCACATGGTACTAGTCATCTCTATAAACAACAGAATCAAACTTCAAATGACTGAGCTGTAGTTAACCAAACGTTGACTACAAGTATCTAAATAGAAAGGAATAACCACCATGAAACAAAGAAAATTGTTAAGGAATGATTCCTGGTCATTATTTTGGAAAATTATGTTAGTTCTCATTCACAAAATAATAATTAGTCCCTGATTATGAATTTAATAATGAAAACATGATCCTTTCAACATCTGCTGTGTCAGAGACAATATTAAGTTGAAAAAAAAGATGGTCTGGGGGTTACCATTCTCACCCTGAGTCTTAGGAAATACAGGTTTAATTGCCAGCTGTGACACAGATTTCTCATACCACTCTTATTATTTGTATTACTGTACACTCAACTATACATAATGATGTGTTTTAAATTATTTGTCCTCTAGTTTTACAATCCCAGAAGTCAGAATTTTTTTTTTTTTTTAATTATTTGGTGTTTATCATGTCTATTTTCCTTTCAAAACTCTTTGCATGGGCTCTGTCTCAAGTCATAGATACGGAGAGATGGTTGGTTTTTTTAATGGTACCAGTCACCCTACCTTGTACATCATAGGGCAGTATAATTACATTTATACTGGAATAATTCATTCATATCTGACAGCAGTGAATTTCTGATATGTCAGCTTGCTTCCAACACAAGATGCAAGTCCCTCAACACAGCCTCTCTTGTACCACATTACTGCATCTCCTTAAAGTTCTGTCTAGTTTGCAATTGACATCGTGTTTTCTGCACATGCATAGAATAACCTCACTGTGTGATTCTCCCCCCTCCAAAAAATCCTCAGGTATTCCCAGGTGCAGAAAGCTTACTTTACTATGTAGAATTGTATACACTCTTGCTATTATGTTCTCATCTGCTCTGAGAGAAGAACCCACTTTACTATTAGATAGAATAATGAGCATCCACAAGAAAGTATGTGTGCTCCTGTCCCGGTAGGTTGCTCCTGGGAGGATCCAGTGCTGAGGAATGAGTAGTCTGCCTTCAACCTATTTGAAGATGGTGATGGTTTTGGCATGGTGACTTGCATTACTGTAGCCCTGTGGGAGCTGTTGTGTGTATTTTAAATTCCTCAGAAATAAATTAACATAAAAATGTTGGGGTTTTGTTTTGTTTTGTTTTTACTTTGTGAGACAGCTATGGAAAGGTCCACAAAAGAAAAATGATGGGTTAACACCAAGCTACTAGAAAGAGTTACAATGCAGTATATTCAGTTAAATGGATGGATTTGGGAGATAAAAAGAAAGCAGCAACTCCGAAATACTGTAATTGTTGACACAATATAATGCAGATGTTGGCAAAATACTGTGTTCCTGAGGAGAAGTGAGTCAGTCCACACACCATCTGACCATTCATTACACTGTGGAAACCTTTGGAGTGCATTCAGTACAGCAAGCACAGCACTGTTCTAGCTGATTAAGTTGCACCCTGTATTTCAGGCTCTCAAGGCCACAAGACAGAGGTGCCAATTTTAACAAAACGGCTTTTCTGCAGGAAGGAAGCAGGGTATTATTATATATTACATTTCTTGACAAGGCAACTGGAAAAAGTGCCTGCATTCTCTCTGACACTGTGCCAGCTTGTTGGCTGGGTATGAAATAAAGGCATGTGGAGGATTTTCTTTGTCTTCAGAGTATCTAGAAACAGTGGGGCACTTTCTCCTTGTAACATGTTCCAGAATAACCTTTAGGTGGTACCATGAAGTGAAAAGAAAATAAAGGAAATCAAAGGATGACACTTCAGTTAGTCCAACAGACAGCTTTGGCTATGTGGGGGTTTGAACGAAGTCTGTTCATGTTATGGACTGAGAAAATGTCTTAATCTATGCGGTGGGTGCAGATGGAGGGATACAACACATATTTCAGCTATTTGAGTTTCACAGAAAAATCAAAGATTCTTTTGTATAGAACGAGACTGATAATTTTGGCACTATTACAGGAGACAGGACACCTAATTATGCAAATAATTATTTGCACAAGTGAAAGTGTAATATAAAGGATTATGAATGACTGAGGATTTCTTTCTACCCTTCAGAAAGCATCTATAACCTAATGGCTGAGGAACTCCCTAAAGAGAAAATAAAATTTGATTCTAGTTCTTTCTGTAGTGAGTAAGGATGTCAGCTGCTCTGCTGTTCTCAGGAACAGGACAGCAATTCATGCTTATCTTCCAGTTTGGTAAGAATATTACCTTCTTATTTCTAAATCTTAAATGTGTACTTCAAGCATATATTCAAGTGGTTATTCTCAACACTGAAGGCTAAGAAAATTACTTGAAAAGTTAAATAGAAATTTTTACTAACTCATACGATTCTAAGAGCTAAAATCTCCTCACTGTCCAAAAATTATCTGCCCAGTAACATGAGCTACAGTAAACACTGAGCTATCTCTGCACATCCACTTCCAAGTTTTTTCATGTTTTTGAGTAAAAGTTATCTTAAAGTTATAAGAAGACGAAGAGAGGAATTCTAATCTTACAATATATTTTTTTTTTAAAATGTGTACTTGAAATTTTAATTTTGAAAATTAATTGTTTCAGCTATGTAATGCATTTTATGAATGATCTTGCTGATGCATTAGGAATATACTGTAAAAACTTTCTTTAAAAATAACTCATAAAATTCTATTTTTTAATATAGACTTTTACAGAGGCCACTCCGTGGTAACCATACAATAAATAAAAAAAAATTCCCAACAAATAAATAATAATAAACATCACTCATGGTGTTCTCTGAACCTCTAAAGCAGTCTGGCCTATAACAATCCTTTTTCCTCTGGCAACTGTTGCTCTAGTGATGCATTTTAACACACTGAAAGAACAACTTACTCTTTTACATGTTTTTTGTAATATCCAGGATTGCTACTGCTTCAGTGGTGTATTATTGTAATACTTTATCAAAACAATGCCTGCCAGAAAATTGTGTCCTAAGAGAAATTTTATATAGTTTTTTCAAATGACAAGAAAGAAAGCCCAGTTTGTAGAATTTCTCAGAGATCCTCACATAATCACAGATGCCACCAAGTCACCATGGCTAGCAGACTTTCGCAAGGTTATTTTTTCACTTCATTTTAAAAGGGCAACCCAATTTTACAGAAGAGTCACTGAGGAAAAGAGACTAAATCCTTAAAGTCTGGGAATCTTTCTAAGATCTCAGATTCCCAAGGCTTTATAAAAGGTGAAAATGAGAATAACAACACTGGTTTTCCTTTCATTATCAAACTGATCCTTCAGGAAGAATAAGAAGATTTTGGCCTAGGACTCTTCCAAATCCAGCTACTTTCAGCATAGGGACTTCCTTACTTGATCATGTGTCCTGGTTTTGGCTGGAATAGTTATTTTTTCTTCTTAGTAGATAGAATAGAGCTGTGGTTAGGATTCAGTATGGGATTTGGTGCAAGACGAATGCTGATAACACACTGATGTTTCCAGCTGTTGCTGAGAGATCAGGGACTCTCCACCTCCCCCTGTCCTGCCCATGTGTTGGTGTACAAGAAGCTGGGAGGGAGCACGGCCAGAGCACCAGACCCAAACTGGGCACTGAAATATTCCATATCGTTTAATGTCATATTCAGTATAGAAAGAAGGGGCAGTCAGGAAGATGGGGGTTCTCTCTTGCATCTGGGATTGCGACTGCGGGATCTTGGTATTTCAGGATTGCTCACCAGGAAAGGGCTGGATATTGGTTGGTGGTTCGTGACCAGTCACGTTGTGAATTACCCTTTTGTAATTTCTATTGCTGTTTTATTTTATTTCCATTATTAAACTGTTGTTATCTCAACATATGAGTCTCCTTACCTTGGTAAGGTTTTGTCACCCAAGGTGGGAAAGAGGTATGCGAGCTGAAAAGGATAGTAATTGAGAGAAGTAAGGGGCAAAACACAGTCTGAGTTCCTTTAGAGGAATGATCTTTGGAATTTCTATAGTTGTAATTGTGAGGATGTTTTTTTTTTTTTTTTTTTGTTTTGTTTTGTTTTTTTTTTTTTTTTTTTTTTTTTTGGTGTGGTGGAGGGACTAGGGGTAGATTTTGTGCATTGTGTCTTGGTATTTTGTTAATATTATTTTTATTTTGGTATGGGGAAGTGGTTTTTTCTGGTTTAGTTTTTTTTTTCTTTTCTTTTTGTTCTTGTATTGAAGTGGATATTGTCTTGTGTAGTGAATATGGATTCTTATGACAATTTTGAAATGTGTGATATGCAGAGACGAGGGGCGGAATGCACTGGGTTTGAGTGAGTGGTGTGTGTTTTGGGTAGCAGGGGAGGGGGTTACAGCAGTGTCCCCCTGTGAGAAGCTTCTTGAATCTCCCCTGTCTTCTCCATCTGCGCCAAGGCCGAGCCAATCAGCTGTGCCTTTTCAATTGCATATTTAAGAAGGGATCTGGGAGGATGAGTTGGACTTGTAAGGAGGAGCTGTGACAGCTGCCTGAACACCAAGATCAGTGGAGGAATGGAGGAAGAAAGCAGGGTAGAGGTGTGCTGGAGCAGAGACCACCCTGTATCCTGTGAGAGCAGGGCAGCCTCCCTGGCCACCCATGGTGGTCTATGGTAGCGCAGATGTTGACATATGGCCTACGGGGGCCCCACATACACATTCAAGGTGATTGAACCCAAAGAAGGCTGGGATCGTGTGGGAAGAAACAGCCCCCACTGTTGTAGTTTGGCACTGGGAGGACTGCAATATGTGGGGGTGTCCCATGCTGGAGCAGCTCTGGAAGGGCTGCAGCCCGTGGGAGGGACTCAAGTTGGAGAAAGTTGGTGTCCCACGATGGAGCATCTAGGAAAATTTTGCGGCCTGTGGGAAGAACTGGAGTTGGAGAGAAGTTGTGGTGGACTGTCTGCTGTGAGAGGGGAAGCATGCTGGAGCTGGTGGAAGAAGTTCCAGAAGTTCTGCTCCCCCCAAAGATGGAAGAAATGGCAGCATTGACTGCATCCCCCATTCCCTGTCCCTGTGCTGTTGAGGGGAGGAGGTAGAGATATCAGGAGAAAATCTGAGCCTGGGAAGAAGGGAGGGGTGGGGGGAAGGTGTTCTCAAGATGTGGTAATGCTTCTTACTGTCCTACAATGTCTGTTAAGTGTTGTTATTGTAGTGTCTGTATTGAAATTATGGGGTTATTTTCTTCCCCAAATGAGTCTGTCTTTTGCCTACGTCCATAATGAGTGAGACATCCCTCCCTGTCTTTATCTCAAATCCCAACTCTGTGTTTATTTAATCCTTCTCAGCCTGGAGGAGAAAGGGGAGTGAATCGATCTGTGGTGCTCAGTTGCCCTCTGAACTCAAACCACGATACCATGGTTTCTGTGCATGAAGAAACCAGCAATTATTTTTTTTTCCGTACACTTGAACATTGAACCCCTCGATGGGTTGAAACTTTTACTATCCATAACCTCTAGAAACCATAGAAAGAAGTTACGTATGTCTGCTTACAACTAGTCTTCTAATTGTGTGAAGAACAAAATCCTACTACATGTTTTCAATCATGGGGTTGCTAGTTTTCTTTGATTACCTTAGCTTTTTTTTTTTTTTTTTTTTTTTCCTTTTTTTTTAAGAGTCCATGAACAACCAATCCTTATTTGTCACCATCAAAACTTCCACATTTTTGTAGGGTTCTGTCATAACCCCTCTACATCATCCCTTTTCCAAAGTGAAAAGTGTTAGCTCAATTTGTCATAACGCCAGTGGAAAATACACTGTATCTTATGCCAACTGTTACTATTCTGTGATTCTTTTAACCACTTCTCCTCATTATTGTGATGAGGGCAGCAGAGATATACACAGTACTCAAGACATGATTGAACCATCTCTGTTTCCAAATGTCAAAATAAATTCTGTGTTTCATTCTCTATTACTTCTTAATGATTTCTAGCATTAGATTTGCTTTTTTTGACCAATACTAAGGACTGAGCTGACATTTTCATAAAACTTTTTATCATAACCCCTAGGTCTCATACCTGAATAGTAACGATCATCTCAGAAGAGTGGCATTTAAGAACCTACATTTAACCTGTATTCAAATGATAAAATACCTAGCCTGTATGAAAAACTAAGTGGGAAAGGTTTTCACTGGCAAAAACTCTAAAAGTATCACTGGCACCTGACATTCCAATTTACATGCCAAGAGGTATCAGCTTTTTGGCTAGTCCAAGCTTCTTAAGGACCTCAGTTCATTTGCATCCTTGATGTTAGGCCAATCTACCACTTTCTTTGGCTGAGTGTCTTATAGACTGTCTAACAGGAAGGCATTGAATTCAGCACAAAGTAGTGTCCACAGATGATATAAAAACAAAACAAAACAAAACAAAACAAAACAAAACAAAACAAAACAAAACAAAAAAAAAAACCAAACCAAACCAACCAAACAAAAAACCTAAAACAAGAACAATAAGAAACTAATTCTAAGAAGTGCTACTTTTCCTAAAATAAGCATAAGCAACAGTTAACCAAGAGAAGGGGATCTGGCCATTAAGATCTCCTCACCTTCAGGTGTATAACTCCCCATTTTCCTCAGGAAAATTACCTAACCCTTAAGAAGAGGCTGAGCTATAAGAATTGAGCAATTGTATACACATTTCTCTCCCCGCTTACTGCTGGATATGACCTATTGTGTATATGCAAAATTTAAAAAAAATAATTAAGAAAAATACGCACATATGTGTATATATATATATATACCCCTCCATACATATATACATGCATATCTAGCTGTATATTCCTCAGGAGAGAAATGGATTCTACAGAACAGTGGAGATCTCTCTAATTTGAAATAAACCTCCCCCCTTCCTTCCCCAAAACAGTAGTCCAATGATGTGCATAACTTTGTTTAATATATTTAAATCTAATATCAGCAGGTGACATTTGATGGCTACATGAGGTGTCTTCTGGAGGCTTGAAACTCCTGTAGACACACAAGAGACTGAAATCCACAGCAGCAGATATAGCTAGGAACTGAGATCAAAGGGATGGTTGTATCAAAAATCCAGAAGCAAAGTTCAAAGCAGTACTCAGTTCACATATCATAGTCACTTCTATCTGTCCATTTTATATGACATATGGAAACACATAGGTATAGTTATATAGGTTTAAAGAGGTATAGCTATAACTATATCTAGGTATAAATGTAGATATAAACATATGCTGAGTTTTGTTTCAGGTGTTCTTGGAGAATAAACATGGATCAGGTTGTCCTGTCATTTTGCTTAAAAGAACTTTTGAAAATATCCAAGAACTATAAATTACTTTCTTTTGTCCTCGAGATGTCATTGGTACACTCTGATATTGCAACCTATAAGTCAGAGGCTGGTGATTTGATTCACCCATTCTAATACTGTACCTCTTTTAACGTAATGGAAATGACTCATGAGGAACAGGTTGCTCTGTAGGGTGAGTCAGGTAGCAGATGGAAGAATCTAACCTTGAAGGAGTCAATTTCTTTCCATTGATGGAGCCAGTCATGGACATGTTTCTAAGTGAGCCTGCTTTCCTGCATTTAAACTTCACTCCACACTGACTAGCTTCCAGTACCGTCTGGTGCCAGGGCTAATGATTAAAATGGGCAAAATAGCGTGAATATTGATTTTAAGACAATATCATCAAAGCAAACCCAATTTTACAGAAACTGAGGACCCCAAAATCAATAGTAAAGAAATCATGGGTGAGACTGTGGGAGGGTGTGGACACAGCATCTGTAAATCTTCACATTGCTTCTGAATGCCTGTCTAAAATATGTTTTAGTTATAAACAATGATTGGGTTCAATACAAGTATAATGGGATAAAACGTTATGGCCTATGATGTACAGGAGTTCAGACTAGCTGTTTTAATGTCTGTCTTGCATTCCTCTGTGAATATATGAATCTATGAAAAATAAATCAATATTTGGGGTAAATAATGCATTGTAACTAAGTCATTCTACTCTTCTACTTTTAGCAGGTACATTTGTGCTTGCCTCCTAGTACTTTTCTGAGGCTCTGGCAGTCTTACCATTGAGTTCAATTGGGTCTAAGAAAGGTTGATGATAAGACCTTTTAAAAATCATGCCTTAAGTTAATTAATGTTTCTGAAGTCATTTAAATATACATGTACTTCTTGTGATGACTGAGATTCTTTAAGACACTAGGACACCCACTTACCTATCTTTCATCATATTTTTTTCTTTTCTTTCTTCATTTTTTCTTTAAAAATTTGAAAAGTGAAAGCCATGTAGAGTCAGTGATTTGTAACTTGTTCTGACATACTTGATAGCTCAGCCTGTCAAGTGACAAAACTTGACAAATATTACCTAAACCAAACATGGTCAATTATTTAAAGTACTGCAAGCTTCACTTGCATGTGACTATATCTCAATATCAGATTAATATTATTAAGATACATTTTGCTACTTCCTAATATATACATGTGTATATTTTTGTATATATATTTCTATGTACTTTCAGGTAGTTACATCTGATGTATACAAGTGTATCTTATAGCTACTTAGGACCAAACCCACTACTTTTATAGCCTTTAAGGTCAGTTAAAACAAATATAACTATACAGCTATTGGCAACATGAAAATTGACTTTGCTTCTAGATACAGTCTCCTGCAGGATGATGAAATGGTAGTCTGTATTATTCCACATTCCAGCATACCTACTTTTAATTTTTTTGAATGGCATCCTCCTAATATTTTAGGCCTCCTTTGTACAAAAGCCTGTATCTAATTAAGACTACTGTACTGCAAAATAATGTTGACATAAGGTCTTTTACACCTGGAAATGAAATAAATTGAGATTCTCAAAAGTCCTGTGGACTACACAAGCTTCCAATTCTAGTACAATATCAACTCCAGCACTTAGGCCAGCTGCTTCAGAAAGATCTGTGAGAAGGACGAATCTCATGAAGTATTCAACATGATTTCCAATTCAGAGAAACTGACACAAAGACAGAAAGAACTTCAGAAACATGAGACATAGTGATTATTCCTCCGAAAAGTATCTGCAAAACTCCTGAAGATGCTCATCACTGTTGACAATGTACTTGAACCCAATCTTCTGTGATTACCTTGATTGCCATGGGAGTACAGGTAAGGAAAACTCTGAGTCAAAAAGTCAGACTGAATCAGTTGTCCAGTTCATGGTTAAAAGAGGCAAATAAAACTTGGTAAAACAACCTTGCATTAGACCAAATCACTAAAGCCGCCAAAGCAAACTAAGAGAGACAAAACAAAGGGCACATCAACATAATGTACATATTGTGAGGATTCTTGAAGGTCAGAGCATGCTCTTTTACTTCTTAGTGACATATAATGCCAATATTTGTCAGACCTTGATGAAGACCAAAGCTCAGTCAGAAAAAAATGCACTGCATGACATTTGTTCTCAGACCTCTACCTTTGAAGAGTCTTTATTGTAAGCACCTGGATATGAACATAGTTTATAGCTAAAAAGAAAAATAAAGTCTAGGTTTGGCACTGGGAGGCAGGGAGAGGGCTTCCACTGTTACGTTGTCTTGTGATGATGAGTTGAAGTTGCTGCTGAATGAAAATCATGAAAAGAATGACAGTGCTTTCTTTTCATAAGCATCAAAACAAATGACAGGATTTATTCCAATTAGCTTTTACTTTTGGAATCAGCTAGAGAGTTAATTTAAAAATTTTATGAATTTACTTGAATTTCATGTTGATGGAATATAATGAATAAAATTGAAGAATTCTATTTTAACAAGTTATCTAACAGTAATAGATTTATCAAGTCTTTGTCTACAAATCTTCTGGATGCAGATCCCATATAGAAAGTAATCTATTCAGAGATGAATTCTTTTAAATTACATGAAGAGTTGTTGCTTTTCTTATTTGTTTTTTAAAATTGAACTAAGAACAGCCAAAACTACTCTTATGTATTAAGCAAATCCCTGACTCTATCTAGAACCAAATATTTCTGTAAGCTGTGAATGTTTGAGTGTACTTGCACCTTGCGAATCTCTTGCAAATGATTGTATTTCAGAAAGCTTTTATTTGGGGTTTTTTACAGTCATTTATGTCTATGGAAACTGGTTGCAAAATGACACCTTTTCTAACCAGATGGTGTCCTAAATATACAGCAAGAACCATCAGGATATTATAGTACAAGCAAAGCAATAAAAAAGTTAAGGTTTGGAACTTTAGTTATTATTTACAGGAGTGACACTGATGAAATAGATACTCAGAATTTATAGATTTTCTTTTCTTTTTATTTCTTGTTAACTTATTTCTATTGAGGAAAGAAAATAATATAAGATGACATTATATGGGATAAGATAAGAAGATAAGACAATGTAAGATAAGATAAGAGATAAAATATAAAATAAAATAAAAATAAAATAATAAAATAAAATAAAATAAAATAAACAAAATCCAATAAAATAAAATACTTGATTTTTCTAGAAGTGAGACAATGTGGAAGCTTAATTCTATTGGAGAAAAACTGTAAAATTTCCAGAATATTAAAGGAACTTCTGATTTGAGTCATGTTCTCAGATCTGTAGTGACTTCAAATCAAAAATGAATCTGCAAGTCACTTAACCAAAATCAAAGCAAACATCCTCTCAACCATCATAAACAGACTGCATTATTATTTGGAAAGAGTAAAAATAGTGCAAAATGATAAAGACGTTATTTTATTTACTTTTTATTGAAGAAACATTGTATCAGGAAGGCCACTTAGGGTTAGCTCAATGATGCTTGATATGTGAGAACTGAATGACAGCTCACTTTTCAGATCTGTCAGAAAGTTTTGTGAATAGTTCAGTTCACTGGCTGACATCCAAATCTTTTTTAGCTTCTTCATGGTAATAAACAAACTGAGAATATATTTCTGGGCCATAAAAACAATTATTAAAAGTAGTACTTCCTTGTCAAACTTGACATGGACATGTTTAGCATTACTTCATTTCCCTTTTTAGCCTGCCCATGAAAAGGTACTGCCTATATGGCCACAGTATTTCTACTTGTGCATAGATGTGTGTCTGTAGCTATCAGGCTCCTGTTTCCTTATTTTGGAGCTTATTAGCCACTTTTATCCAAATCTTATCAGACAGAGGAGTTTGAAAACTTTAATGAAAATATTTGGTCTAAAAAGAAGCAAAAAAAGTATTAATTTCCTCAGAAAAGGAAAGAATTCAGAGTATCTTCAACCTTTCCAAAAAGAGAAAGACCACAGAGAGAAAATTATTACAGATGTCTTAAACAAATGCGGTTACAACTAGAACATGCATTAATCCTTCAATCCAAATGCAAACAAACCAGTTCAGCATATGTCAGAGACACCATAACATCAACAAGGATTTGAAGATTAGATCTTGATGGTTTGATGCTGAAAGTTCCCTGGCATTTACAAGGGGTCAGCTTTTCATGATATTTGTGTACTTTGTTAGGATTTTGTTGTTAAAATGAAGAACAAGATATTTAAAAAAGTAACATAAACCATGTTTATTGTCTTGTGTATAACAGATACCTTTTTATTACTACTGGTTAGTTATGAAACAAGTCTACATCTTCTTTCCAGACACAGTTTTGGTAAGTGCATTAAAACAGCTATGACAGATGAGGAAGCATGTATGATGGTGATGGTAAATTTTCCAGGTTAATCTCATTTCATAATGAGCCATGATCAATGTTTTATCATTTCAGTTCAAAAATGGCTCACAGGCATGGTAACATGTAACTGACTGATGTCACTCACAGATTTATTGTTCGACCCCTGCTTCCTCTACCTAACATTAAAATTTTCCTTTCAACCTTTGAAGCCAAGCAGAGTCGTACATTACCTAACGGATGCCACACCAGTTTAATCACATTGATAGAGGGCTATGCAATCAAAGTGACAGTTCAATGATGATTTGCATCATGCCTGACTCATTACTTTGTGAAGGATTTGGCATGCCAATCAATGGAAAATGATGTGCAGTCCCTTGAAAAATGACAGTAATCCATTTTCCACCAATTGGCAAGAGAAGTCCTTGACAGACTTACAAGTTAGGGCCAAAGCCAAATATTATTTGGCACGTTTCTCACTTTGTTGCCATTTTGCAATTCCTGAGGGTATTTATCAAAGCAGTAACTTTTTTTCCTTAATGTTAAAATCCTTATACCCTTCAGGATTTCTTTCTGTTTTCCAAGAAAGCCCTTGAGTGCACAGATATTCTGCGTTCATGTTGTTTTCTATTATGCCATCAAATATTTCTAAGTGAACATTGTTGGTTGATATCCTAATAATTTTAATAACATCCTGTGACAGTATTGATAATGTCCTTCAATAACATCCTTGTCTGGTTCCTAGAGAAATTACGTTTACCCTTCTGCAGAAAGCTTTGCACAATTCCTTGATACTTCCTTAGGAAAACATCAGACGGAGTTTTCATGGCATATCTGCATTAAGGACCCACCTGCATCAGCCCAACATAATGGTCTGCCCCATACAACACTGGTTGTTTTCACACACTTAATGCTGACTTAAGGAGGAGTGTTGTGTTGGGATTGGAGAGAACAGTGTTGCTATAACTTTGAGCACATGGAAAGCACATCAACAGCTGTGATGACAGGGCTGAGTGCTCTGGAGATCCCACATGCAGATCCTGGTTCACCTCTGAGTGCAGGCATGAATGATGATTTGGACTTCACTTTGTGATGCTCTGGGCCTGGATGATTTTGAAAATTCAACAAGCTCTTTTACACAGCCTCCAAACCCCAAAGTCAGCCAAAGAAAATGGATGTGCATCTGTTATTAATTTTAGAACGACTTAATGCCTTCTGAAATGTCAGTCTTTCTCCATTGATTTTAGAGACATCCAAAGTGACCGGGTTAGCCTGTGATTCTATGTTTATTCTTTTAAGATGGCACTACAAGCACAAATGTTTCCTTTGCTTCCTCTGCAGTGGTCCTAACTATTTGTTTCTGTAATAACAGTTTAGTCGTGGTCATGAAAATATTTCTGAGGTTATGTGTATTGGGGAACTAATCTATAAAAATCTGAAAAAATGATAAAGAAAAAACATTATTTTTTCTGATGTTGCAACTTGTTTTTCAGATGGACCAGCATTCTATCTGAAGTGTTTTTTAACTGAACAAATAGTAAAGGTAGTGCAATTAATACAGCAATTCATTGTAGTGTTGGGTCAGGAAAAACAGGTAGTAGGATGGTGTAGCTGAAAACAAAATTAATGTTGAAGTTAAATTTATGCTTAGATGAGATACCTAAGTATATATGGTGAGATTAGTTTTGCTGAGAATACCTTTCTTTCATCTTTTTTAATGAATATTCTTTTAGTATGAGTACACATAGTGTTTATTTATGCATATGTTAAGTCTAAAATGGAAAATTATATTCTGTCATTTATACGGGAAAATGATCATGTAAAATCTGTCTATTACTGGGAAAGCTCTTTGTGTATATGTATATACAGTCAGCAAAAGGAGCTATATGCACTCTAAATATGATATTTATTAACATCTTTGATTGTTAAAGCAGTGAAATGTTATTCCCTACTTATATTCACTTGCTGTCATTGGTTCACAAGTCTTTTTTTGATATGTGGTATTTTTAGGATGTTGCTCTGCAGTGATGACTTTAAAATAAATACTATCAGGCAGCTTTACAAAAAAAGTGAGTAAGGGAAAAACATACTTTTCTCAATTGTAGACAGTTATTGCCACATTACTTTCTAACATAAATAATAGAAAACAGTCTGAGTTTTGCATCTTGAGCTTGTTATATACATCAATAAATATCACAAATGAGAACATCTGCAACAAATTTTTTAAAAGAAACTGCAAAAAATGTACTAAAAATGTTTTAAAAATCTAAACATTTAAATACAGCAAAGGGGGCAAAAAGAACAGTATGTTTACATGCTTAATAGTATCTTTATTTGAAACATTCATAGGTGATTTAGAAACATTAAACTGAACCTTTTTACAAAAATATAGAGTTTCAGAAATAAAGTTTTCCAGGCCAACAGTGGGTTTGTCTGTTTTTCTTTTTTTTTTTTTTTTTTTTTTTTTTCCCAGTTACATCAAGAGTCCTATTCTCAGAGGTAACACAGAAACAACCATGTGTAACACAGTTATAAAATTGCACATACAGCTCTAATGTTGACAGTTCTGGTTGAAGTACCCACTTTGCCTGGTTTGAGTCCAGACCCTGAATTTCCATTTCCCACATTCTAGATAATTGCAGGGTTAGTGGGAAGTTAAGATATTTAAGCTTCTCACAAGTTGTAGTTTGTGTCTTTCTTCACAAAAAAATCTTCAAAACAGCTTGTATTTTCCTGTTAAAAATGTTGAAAATATCTTTAGGGCAAAAAGCTGTTTCTTGCCTAGTTCTTCATATTGATTTATTCAAATATATAGGTCTGTTCTGCAAGGGTTGAACTTATACATCATTGGAGATAAATAATACTGCAAAGAGCTTATAGTGTAAACAAGCCAGATGAATGGAAAAAGAAAATATTATCCCTATGTAATAAATGGGAGACTGAAAACAATCAGCCTGCCTAAGGAAGTCTGCATGAGTGCTAAACTTGAACCTTTTTATCCCAAATCCTGATACTATGTCTCCAACACTAAACTGCTATCCCTTGTGCAAAGCCTGTAACTCTAGTTTTGATATACAGCTGAAGTTGAATTTTTTTTTGAAGAAAAAAATAAAATCAATCTATTCTACTCAGTCTGTAGCTATGGCATTATACAGCTGAATTCTGATTTTACATGTTGGTTACATCACATTGTCACTCTTCCAGATTGAGCACTTTTGTTATCTATCTTCTTTACCAGATGATCATAAGTTAATATCGGAATCAGAGGCAATATTTATTGGATGAATAATAACATTCATTAAATCTGACTAAATTCTGCAAATTTAGGAAGGTTCTGTATTTAATGTGCCTGACAGGTAGCCATACTGCTAACTTTGTGTGATGATGGGTATTTATTGCTCAAGCATCAGAGAGGACCTATGCATACATCCGGTGGAAAGCAGGAAAAGAAAAAAAAAAAACCCTTATTCTTTGCATAGTCCAATATGTATTGAGAGATTTATCACCTGCCTTCATATTTTTGGATGTTTGTCGGTACTTTTTCTTCTTCAAGGTCTGAAATGCAAAGGCATAGGCAGCAATGGAATACTCAAGGACAGAGTGAACAGCCTTATTGCCCTATAGGAGAGTAAGGAGTGTTATTATAAACTTTCATATGCTTAGGCAGAAAATTTTTGTATTGCCTTGCATAAACTCCTTTTGTTCCTCCTCTATAAAAAGGCATCGACAAGCTAGAATACTCTTAATACAGTGTTTTAGAATTCCAACATTCATGCAGTTATGTCTCGTTTTATACAAAGGAAAATAAATGGCGACAAATGAATTACAAGGTTGTAAATCAATTGAGTACTTCTGCTGATATTCATCTCAGGGACACTGCAGAACAGCAATGTTAACAGAATGTGGATGAAAATACAGAATATTTGCTACTGATAATTCATATTTTCCATCATCAATCTGAGAAATGTTTGGAGTGTACTGCTGTGTCAGCATAATTATTTGATGTTTGTATTTGAGAGTCACTATCACAAGGGTGGTGTTATTCATATAGAAATTGAATGCAATTTGAATGTTCCTGGAGTGTTAAAACAACACAAAACCTGAGCAGGTTTACTTCTACTTTTCTCCCTGAAACACAAAAGTCTTGTAACTTCCCATAGAAAGTGGAATTTAATGTTTCTGGGCTGTGAATGAAGCTCCAACTTTATTTCTTATTATTAGATCTGTATATGGGATAATCTATACTCCTCTGACTATGAATCACTACAGCTACTTCTGTGCAGGGTTTTCCCAACTCACAGAAACAGATCCAAAGTTTAGGCTATTCAAAAGATGTATTTTAACCATCAACAGTGAATGAACATCACTGCAAACTCTTTTCAGCTGTATCTGAATTCAGTTACAGTCTATACACAGGGAGACATGATTAAGATATGTACATGTTTTTTTTCAGCTGAGTCTGATTTTCATTGGATCAGATTGCAGTGACAAAAGTAATGCTTGAAGAAAGGATCCAATTACTAATACATAAGTGGAAAAAGAACACCAAAACCCCACCAAACTGAAAGACAAAGAACAATGTGACCTCATCAACTGATAGGAAATGAAAGTGAAAAGATGTGTCCCTTGTCCTTCCAAAACAAGCAGAGAAGAAACCTCTTCCTGCTGGTCTCACAGGGCATTGGTCTGGCATATAGAATAAGCTCAGGCTCTCAGTTTAGCTTTGATGCCTTTGAACTAGTGACTTCATGGCTCTCCATGAAGTGTCCTGGCCTGGGCTGTGCAAACCTTCAGCCTGATCTCCCACCTGGTCGACATTTCAGTTGTATGTACAGGGTGGACAGCTTCAGCAGGAGAAATTGATACGTGGCTCTATCTAAAACCCTACTTTACCTCCAAAACATTTTTCTTGATGTCCCACTTCAGATATTGTGATCGCTGGGATGCCACCATAAGCAATGGAAACAGTTTCACTTTCTCTGTCAACATCTGTCTTTTCTGCAAGAAGCCCTTCAGGTTGGAAAAGCACAAGCAGAAAGGGAGGTGGTGCATGGGTATTATACAGCTCAGCATGGTCAGGCACGTAAAGAAACACTGACCACACATGTGCAGACTGGCAAAAGTTGAGATACTGAGATAGAACATCTGTGCTGACAGTGTACACAAGTATCTTGGTTACACAGCAGCTAAGCAGAGTTTTCTCAGTCTGTGGTCTTGTGACTGGTTTTATTAAGTGCCAGTTCTTTTTACAAATGTATCATCTTGGCAAGGAAGTGCACTTCCCAAGAGTGTGATGTGTGTGTTTGAAATTGTCACTATACTCTAGCAGTCCTTCCTACCTAGTTACAATAAAGACTTCCAGTCTGAAGTTCATTTTACTATTTTACTTTCTTTTTGTCTGGAAATATAAAAAATAAAGCTATATTCTTCACCAAAGTCTGCCTTAGACAAGTATTTTAAAGACACTGATTTCAGAGGGCAGAATCAGATAAGCTAATCAATGTTATATTAATTCCAGATATACAAAAGCATATTCACATTGGGATGTGAGAACAGACTGTTGACTTCAGACAGACTTGGGTGCCCCATTGAAATTGAAGCTATAAAATAAAATATATTGTTAACATGACTTTAGTTTGGGTTCTGAGTATATTCCCTTTTGTTCTGTCATTGTTACAAATTTCATTCAGTAAAATCGGTCATGTAGCTATCGGTGGGTGAAGAAAATTGTATTTAAAAATGGAGGATTAAATTAGAAAATAAAAAGTTATACAGAAGCAATGTATTAATAAAATAATAATAAAAAACCCCTGAAATAAATAATAGCCAAATAGAAACAGAATTTTAAAACATAATTGGAATTAAAAGAAATAAACAGTTTTTGCCCTTATCTAATCTATCACTTGAACAGTAATATGGTCCTTGAATTAAAACATGTAGTTGGATGAAAACAAATCCATCCTTTCTGTGATTCCATTAACACCAAGTGTTATACTATGTGGGCTTTGACAGGAATATGCATAACTACCATAGACAGGAATATAAATTCAGTAATGGGCCAAATCCTGTCAATGACTTTTTCATTAGCTGGAACTGGTTCTAGGCACCAGCAACTGCAAACTTGAAAGAAACCTGGAATAAATTGGTGGCATTAGTCCCATGGAATCTGAGGAAATGTGGATCCATTAAGTAATGTATTACACAGAAAATCGGTGGCAAAGTTGTGAACTGATCCTAGCTCTGCTACCTGTCATCTGCCTTCTTAAACACAGGAAAACCTGCCTGCTCTCTTGATACCCAGAACAGTTTCTCCTAGCCTCTGTTTGGTTTAGCTATTTAGATTGCTAATCCAGCAGCCCTGGGACCATCCTGTGCCACGTGTTTGTACAGCGTGTGACACAAAATGCAGTGTCTCAGAGGGGCTTCATGGCTACAATGCAGAAGATGCTAATAATAATATTACCAATAACAGTCTGAAGAGTGGTGGTGTGAATATTTGCTCTAAGAGCAGCGATGGTGTATGTTATGGGTGAAGGTAAGCATTCATGTCAGGCAAAACAGGTGTTTGAACTGGGCTTTTTCAGAGCCTGAAAAGGTGCTGTCCCCTCTGTGCCAGGGCATGAGAAACCACACACAGTCTGTAAATATCCAGTTCATTCACCAAATGCTACCAGCTGTGAATTTATACCTGTCTTTCCATTATGAGGTCTACCATGATACCTACCCTTCAGGGCTTGGTTCATCACCTTTTGTGGCCTCAGTTTCCCTGCTTATAAGACACAAACAATCCAGTTTGCCTAATATAGTCAGAAAAAAAAAGAAACTAATTTGAGCCAACTGTGTTTTTCAAATGATTGCATGGATGTGGTTCTGTTAAGTAAAAAAAATTATTAACAGGTAAAAACCACCAAACTTTTAATTTACCATCAAAGTAGAGCAATTTCTTTAATTCACATTCAATTACTTCTTGATGAGTAAAGCTCCTTTTTCCACTCCATCTCTGGATCTTCATCCTTCCCATATCAAAATCCACTCTAATTCTTTTACTATGGAGCTTTAAAAATAAGCTGGGGAGTCATAAAAACTATCCCTCTCCACTGATTCAATAGGCAGCCTAATAGAAAACAATTATCTTGAATAATAAAAAGACCAAATAACATTTGGGACATTAATATTTTCATCAGAGATACACCTCATCATTGCAAAATTCTGTGCAAGACAGCAGACCTGAATATTTGTGGCATCTACTTTACATTTGCCATGAAAGATCAGGAAGTATCTTGAGAGACAAACTTTTTGGTAAGCTAAAGCAGCAACAGAAACAGGACAGGTTTGCTGGCTATCATCTGTTGTTCCATTCTACCCTAGCTTCCATGATACACTCTTAATAAAACAAAAGGGAACCTTCTGATAAAAATATCTCCCTATTTTATAATGTAAAATACAAGCAATTTTATCAGCATTAACGCTGATTGGCTTCCATTAGCCTCTTGCCTTCTAATAAAATTTATGATACCTTTCAGAAGCACAATTTGATAGAAAGTGAAGTGATTACACCCTGCTTAGATATCTCTCCAGCATCTATTCTAACAATAATGCGGTAATTTTATGCATGAAATAGCACAATTGGCATAAATAGTTATAATACTGAGTGCTGTCTAAGGAACCTGGCTGCTGGAAAATTAGAAAGAGCTTCACACTTTTGAAACAGGTAATTAGGATTTCTATCCATGCTCATAGGAGGCAGACTGGAGTTTCGTTTTATATTTCATGTTTCATTAAAATATATGTGTTAAAAATAAATGTTGAATTTAAAACTGCATAGATTACGGAAATTAAAGGTACAGCACTACTGCAGAAGGTAGAGTAAAATAGGCCTTTTTAACTTCTAATTTTGGCTCTGACAAGAGTTTTAACACTTTCTGACATGTAAATCAGGCTGCCACTGTTTTCAAAGTGTTTAATTCAGCAATAGCTGCATATGGCTGCGGTCGCAAGATGGAGGTTTACTGATGCAGTTATGTCTCTAAAACTAGTTACAATTTTAATTTTTGCTTGCTCAGAAAAGTGGATGGCTAATGATACAGGAAGCTCTTCCAAATTAGTGGTTTCAGGGCACTTCTATCTGACCTACCTCCCGTAATCATTTGGTTGATTATGGACTGTATACAATGTGTTTCACTTCCCATCCCAACCAACAGTGTCCCCCATCTTTGGGAGCGTTCCCACCAGTGATCTCATTTAGCTTTTGCTTGAAGCCAAGTTTTGAGTCTTGCTGTGCCAAAGCCTACTGATGTATTGTGGCTAAGCAATAAATATACAGAAGACTTGGTAAGTTAATATTAGAGGGTAACAGGAAAATAACAGCTTCTTTTCCTAAGACTGGACTTCTACCTTCCTCCTCTCTTATCAGATCAAATCACTCATTGTAACATTGAGGAACTCGGTAAGCTCCATTTCCATTTGATATGGTTTGAAAATGTTCCTCGTAAATCACAATCATCCCTTTATTTCTTTTTCTAAACAACTGTAAAATCTTGCAGAGGCTTTGTATCACAAAGTGACTCAGAGAAAGATTTAGGTGTTTTTAAAAAATTACTGTTAATGGCATACTCTAGAATTTCATTTTACAAGGATATTTATTCAATTCTTCAGTGATGATTACTTAAGCAAATAACATAATAAAAATAATATCACAAATGTTTATTTAAAGCAAGAAAAAACAGCCCCACAGATGACGAACACTAATGGAGAAGGATTAGAAAAATGCTTCTTACAGAAATTCTCCTTTGAACCCCATGATTTCCTTATTTTCTTTGAATGTAGTGAGGGTTAACACCTGAAACCTGATGGATTCACAAAGAGACTCTGGTTTAAAAAAGTCAGCAATACACATTCAGGTAAAAAATTTAAGCTGTTAATTTGGAAAACATTAACTAGTTGCTTCAAGCTTTCCTGGAAAAGACAGGAGAGTTCCCCAAACCACAGGAATCTATATATTTTATCTTAAAATTTTGAAATGCATTTTTCTGTTTTGAAATAACATTTCACAGTGAAATATAGCTACATTATTACTTTCCAAAGAAAACAACCAGGCAAATAAACAAAAAAAAAAAAAAAAACAAACCAAAAACCAAAAAACAAAAAACACAGCAAAACAACAACAACAGCAACAATCTCAAAAACCATACCCCCAAACTCATTCACAATGAAGACAAAAGTGAATGTTTTGGTTTACCTATATAAGATGTATAGTGTGACTCAAAATCCCTGTTTATTCTGTCATCTTGTCTCTAAAATTTTTATATTCTGGTGACTCTACTTCTGAAAGATTTTTCTGGCTGCCCTGTTCCTCTTTTATGGGAACCTGGATAGCTGCAACCCCTCCAAAAAACAAGCAAGTTGGGAATGACGGTGGCTCAATTATCACTTAGACCTGCAAAATCAAGGTCTATTCATCATGATTTAGATCTCCTCTCTTACAAGGGTGCAAGGTGCATTTCAATAGACTGATTGGGAGGAAATGTTTCTTAGTTGTATTTTTTTTTTTTTTTTCAGGTAGCAAAGGCTGGCTTTTTATTCAGGAAAACTTCAGTGAGGAAGGAAAATAACTATCTTTATTGCAATAGACAGGGAGAAAATACTCCCTAAAGAAACCATCAGCAATGGGGAAAATTTATTATCATTTTCTTGTCCGCACTCAAAATCTGAAAAAACTGACTGAAATTAAGTATCTGTTGTACAAAGAAAAAAAATCAATGCATTTAAATCAATGATAAAACTGCTTCAGTTCCACTGAAGAGGGAATAGCTCTTCTGTTCGCAGATGCAATCAAGAAGACACTTACCCAAACTACTCTTGGTCAGTAGAATTTGAAAGAAATTTATTACAATATTATTAAACTATGAAGAAAAGAAGAATTTCTCTGTATGTTTCTATACACATATTTGACTGTGGTCTGGTAAATAAATTATAACATAAGCACTGCCTGACTGAAAATGAGAGCAACATTTCATAATGTTGGACTAAAATCCCACAAAGTAATCTCTTTTTCAGTGCCTTAGATTTCAAAATTTGATTGCTATTGTGTTGTTACCATCTGTAGGGTCCTCATGGAAAGCAGGGAAGATAGGACCTCAGATGCTAATGCTAACAGAAACAAATAAACTAACAACCCCCAGAAAACAGCCAAATTTAAAACAATAGAAAGGAAAAGAATAAAACAAAGTGTTCAGTTATTCTTCATATATGAAACAATAAAGAGCAGGAGTAGTTTTTCTTTTTGCAGTCCAGTTATAATGGTCAAGCATTGTTCACACTTGTTAAACAATGAACAATAACATTGCTTTTTAAGTTGTGCTTTCTCCAAATCTCCTTAATTTCTTACCTATTTTTTTGTTGTTGGGGGTTTTTGGTGTTTGTTTGTGCTTTCTTTTATTTTTTTTTTATTTGTTTGGTATGTTTTGTTTTTTAACTTGTCTCTCTGTCACATATGCTTCAGCACTGATTTCATCAGTTCTTGGTTGTAGGGAACAGCTTGAAGTGCTGGAGCCCGGCACAAAGCACATCTGTGCCTTCGTCTCTGCAGCTCATCTTGGAGGGAGACAAGGTTTTCTCTAGACATCGCAGGTTGTACTCCAACCACTCACACTCTGTCCTGCTTGGGACACAGCCAACTTCCACTTAATGCACAGTACCTTTTGGTAATGTGCCACTGAGACATACTCCAGAGAATACACGTGAGCGATCTGAATTATTCCTGGGGAATAAATTATTCAGGCGATTTAGCCTTTGTTCCCAAACCATTCCTGATTACTATGAATGTGATAGCTATGCGTAAGTGTTTACCAAATCATTTATACAAACAAATTGCAGCCTATGGATAGTTCGTGAATTATTCACTTCAGCTGTTCATTCTCTGTTATTCCGTAAACTGTGTTGTGTTCCTGAAATCATATGTTCCCTGATTGGATGACTAAAAAATTGCATCTCACTGCTCTCCTAGTTGATAACTGAACTCTTCTGAAGAGGGGAATAGCACATAATGAGCAGCAAACAGCAAGTCTGCAGTGCAGTGGAACACTAATTTTTGGGTGGCAAAGCTGACTTATAAGCTTCCTTCCTCCTTGACTCCTGACTCCTGTCTTTGTCCTTTTTCAGTCACCAAAATTCATTATATTTGCAACTAATTTGGCAGCTACACTATTCTGAACATGTGCATGTTAAGTGCATTTGCTTCTGAAAGGCTTCAACAACAGCATTTTGTGGCTAAGACTTGTAATTCTGACTTTGAACATAGGAAACTGAGGCAGTTGTAAACCTGTACCCCTGTGATACAGTATTGTCTTTGCTATATTATTATTGTTGTTAATGAAAATTTTTCTGCATGGTAATATTCTTTGTTCAATTAGATCTGGACTAATAATGATTCTTGGATTAGACTGTTACAATTTCAATAATAATAAATTCTTGACTTTATATACATATATCTACATATACACACATATAAATAAAAGTTGTGTTTCCTGTTTGTCCGTAAACAATGTTTTGAGCATAACACAGCTGGGAGCCAATTTCATAACAGAGAGGAATTTTCAGCTGTATCAGGCATCATGGGTCTACACAAAAGTGAGAAATGGCACAACTGATGATGAGGAAATAACCAGTCAGGAGTACAGGGTAAAGGGGAATAGGACCATCCTTTTTATCATCTTTCATCAGCTTAAACTGGTTGTGAAGCTCATCTTTCAGACAGTAATAAATTATAGCAAATGTTGGATGTGAAGTTATGTTGCTCTCAGAATCTTGTTTATGGGAAACATATCTTAAATATAAAGTCAAGAGTTTATTGCTAGTGTAAAAAATCTTAGTTATCTAATCATTATCAGTCCTGATATAATTAGTGTGAAAAAATAAAGTATACTATACAGAACAAGTTTCAGCACTAATAGTAATGTTGTTGAGACTGTCATACACACACCTCTGAGTTTCTATCCCCTTTTTGTAGTGTTATGCCCACCCATCTCCCACTCTGCAGGGTCCCAAGATCAGTGGTTTCATGCTGGAGGTGGGGGGTGGGAGGGTGAGTTGTCAGTATCTGGAGCCCTTTGCTATGATTGTGATGCTTATGGTTTTTTTCTTCTCGAATTTAGGATCCACTTGCAGTTATTCTTACATGTTTGCTCACACATTTTTAGACTTTGTTCTTTCTTCATTGGTTTGCAGCTCCACATTCAAATGTACTAGATATGGTACCTTCCACGTGTGTTAGATAATATTTCTTCATTTGCTCTGTTACCCCTAAAACTAGTTTCACCCAGCTCCATCTTATTTCTTTAACTGACCATGAGTGAGTTGTTTATAGCCATGCAATCTCCAGTGCCAGCCTGTGACCCAGCCCTTATCACCCCATGCCTGCAAACCACTGCATCACTTTGCATGTGCCCACTTCTCAGGGTCTCTGCTGTCATACCAGGATTGTATTTCTCTACACTGCATCATATTAGAGTTGTAGAACCATGGTGGTAGCATACAAAGATAAACAGAAATAAAACAAATCAGCAGTAGCCATCCGGTCATTAGAAAAATTGCAGTTACAACTAAACCAAGTAAAACAGAGTTGCAGGCAGGTCAAGAAAAGTTCAGACAGAGCAAACTTGACAAGCCGGATCTAAGACCTTGCAAATTCAACACAAAGATTGAGGCCTGCTATTAACAATGTTAATATGGTATTACAGGTCTGTAGGGTCACAAGTAGATTCCTCCGGCTGAGAAAGGAAAAGATTGGGACAATCTTTCACAGTTGTGGGTTTTTTTTTTGTTTTTTTTTTTTTTTTTTGTTTTTTTTTTTTGTCAGGAGAGTTCTTGCAGTTTGGGTTGGGGTTTTTTTGTTTCCTGTTGGAGAAAGGTCTCTACATGAACCTTGTTCATGAAATTCTTAAAATTCACTAAGTGCCTGACAGGTTTTTGGGTACAAGCACTTCTGCTTCTGTAGCAGACACAGAATGTTTCAAACTCTCTTGAACTGACAATTTATGTACTTATCTTAGAACCCTGTGCCATTAATGTTTCAAAATGAGAGGTGAATCTGCCAGGCTGGTCCACTAAAAGTCTTTGAGGATGTTTCATCCTCATCACTGTATTTTTAAGTCTAGGGAAATTAAATAGTAGCTTTCTTCTTAAAAGATACTTGTTGGAAGAGAAGGTGGCAATATAACAAAAATTATGTCCTCTTTTGCCCGAGTAAGCTACACAACTAGAAAGCCAAGGAAGACAGAAGGAAATAAGAACATGATGCCTTGTGCCAAAAGGGAAGGCAGTCAGCAGCACGATCACAAGTCTGTCCTGTTTTTGTTACTTCATATTATCCAAGGAGAAAGAAGACTCATCCTGGACACCACAAAAGCATCACTTGTAATAAGATGTCTATAAACTAGCCTGAGCAGAAGAACAATGATTGTCATAACTACACAAATGAAAGACTAATGTCTCTTAAACATATACAAATACCACAATTGACCTTGCCCTGTTTGTTATTGGAGACTATTCACAAAGAATACTCTCAGAGCACAATCATATGAATAAAATCTTTAGAGGAACGAAGGGTAGAGCTGACAGAAGGTGGTTCCTTCCTTCCATTTCCTTGTTTAATTTTAAACACTGGAACTAGGCAAGTGGAAAACTGTAAAATGTGACCAGGTGAATCTAGCTCCTTTAAAAGCACAGTGTATCTGGTTGAGACTTGGGATGTAGCTCATTCCTGTAGAAAATAATTTCTCATACAGACATGACTCTGTGCCCTTTGGTTTTCAGAGCACTGCACATTTCTAGGGGCCTCTCCTTAGGGATAAGGTGTTGAATTTAAATTCTGCGACTCATTCCTGTCCTCCCACCCAGCTTGGCTCTGGCTCCTAACGCTGTGCAAAGAAAGGGTGCAATCTCATATCTAGATTCATCTTGCATTCACCCTACCTCCTTTTGCTATTGGAGTGGCACATGCCTCTTCCTCCAGCAGCTGGTGGGCTCATCTGGCGCAACATGCAAACTGACTCTCTCTTTTGTTTTCCTCTTGCTACCCCTAATAACTTTGCCAGCGTTTTCCACATGCTGGCAATGGATGTCATAGAAATGCCTATCAGCACATAAATTAAGCAAACACTTGGGGTGTCCTAAAGAGCTTTGCAAAGTAATGTCTGAGATGCCAGCAGGGTTGTGTCTGAGTTAGGCACAGATTATTATATGCTCAACAATAGAGATCATACACAGCTCTGGATGAGGAACAGGAACCCGAGCAGGTTGCTGGCCATCTGAATTTTACTTGCTGAGTTATTTCCCCAGATAGAGTCTTCAGTCACAGCCTGGCAGCTGCCTCAAGCACTGCCAGAAAAGTCGCACCACTTTATTAGCATAACTAATGCCACAGAAGAGGATCTGCAGATATGGAAATCATTCAGCTTCATATGAAATTTCAACATGCCATCATTTAGGCTGTCCAGCCAGCATCACTTATGAGAACAGCTACCTGCAGAGGCTGTCTTCTTATGTTTAGAAAGGGCAGGAAAATTGAACTCTCACATCACTTCTTCTCTCCTTCCGTCTGCAGTTCACCACATCTAAAGTTAAAGGGATAAAAGAAAATATTATTTCTGTCACTGTTTATAGGACTAAAATCAAATAATAAAATGCAGAGCTTGGCATAAACAGAACAGAAAGATTCCTGATAAATAGCTTCAAAGAGACAAGAGAAAGACTTTTGGAGAGAGGCCTCTGTGGTTAAAATATCCTGTTAGATCAGAGTAAAGAAGAGAGGGGATTCCTACTTTAAAAATAAAACGAAGAGGAAAGTAAATGTTCTCTTAAAGCGAAATTTCAAACTGCATTAATTTTTCTTTATAAATTATATTGTAACAGAACATCAGCACTACCTGCCTCTCATCCAGACAATGGACCACCCAATCTACCTCTCCTGTCAGCAACAGCAGTCAAAGCCAGCTGCTTCCAGAGAAAGTTTAAAACTCTGTGAATGTTCGTAATTGTGACAGATTGGGGTATACCTGACCCTAGGTACTGATCAGTTTATGCCCTGAAGCATGAGAATACACAGCCCTCGTCATTTTTATCCCAGCTAGCAAAACTGCAGATGTTCTTCTTCATTTAAAAATGTGCTGAGCTTCCCTCATTCAGCCTGTATGTCCTTTATGCTGATGCCTTGGGCAGGCCATATCTGCATTTCTGAGGGGACATTGAATACAGGGAGACAAGAGAGAGAGAAAGAGGAAAAAATGGACAAATCAATGGGTGGATTCTGGGTTTGTAATAAGTCATAGATCCAAGCCTCTCCTTGTAATAAACACATTCAATTTTTTTCTGATAATAAGACAGTGATGAAAAAGTCAAGTATGCAATCAGAAAATCCCAAACACATAATAATGAGATTGAGAAGAGGTTAGGTTTAAATGATATCACTTATTTTAAGGAAAACTATTTGATACTAGAACTGCTTAAGGTTCACATTTCTCTGCAAACAACATATGTGACCATATGTCTAGTTACATGTCCTTAGGCTGCTCCCTGGTGTTGCTCTGTCATTCTTTGTATATGGACTGTTTATATATGCTTATATAGGTACATGTATATGAGCTTCAAGAGAGCTGAGGAAGCCCTCCTCTGCCTAAACTAATGTCTTACTTTCACTTTTCTTCACATTAATCTGTGGGACTAACTGACAAATGGTATCATGGGGACAGGAGGACTTGGTGGGGGGAGTAATTTAAAGGAAAGAGAAGTCTGTGAAAGTTATAAACATGCCTCTTGGATGTTTGGGATAAAGTGATCTTAGAAATAAAATAATATTTGTGTTTCCTAGGCTGAGTGTCCTGGTGCTACCTGCTATAAGAGACAGGGTTAAGTGCATTGAAATTTTCATCTGCTATAGATGTTTCTATTCTCTGCATTGCAAAGTCCTTTCATCTGCTACAGTGACACTTTTTCCCATTTCCTCTCTGCATTTACTATCTATAAAAATGTGTCTGCATACTCCATGAGACCATCAGTGAGTGCTAGCACAGACCATTCCCATTCATCCCCATTACTGTCATTGCCACTGTTAAAAGATCAGCCCTTTTTCAAACTGTTGCTTGTGGCTTCCCAGACTGGGTTGGGGATGCTTTGTAAGACAGAAACCACTGATTTTCCTTATGGAAGATTTTTAAGTAAAACTTAGAAGCATATAAATTAAAACTATGAAGTCATGCCATCATTTTCTTTTCCCATTCAGGATTATTTATCATACAAGTGCATTTATTCTCCCCTCCTCCCCAGTCTCATAAGTATTTTATAAAGATGATGGTACTCTGTGTCCCAGGACACTCCTCTTTATCCCTCCTCTTAGAATTACACTTTCCTTTTTGGAGGATTCAGGTCAAGACTTTTAAAACTGTTCATTTCTGACCTTCAGAGCTCCCGAATATTCAAATACTTAAAATAAAGTTAGTGAGAGATGCTCCATAACTTCAAAGATCTGATTCTAAACATGATTTTAAAAAGCAGAAGCCAGTTTGGAAATATTAACCTTTTCCTGAAATGTTATTTTTATTTACATACTGTAACTAAAAGATCTCAGATAAGCTAGATTAATCCAAGTTTATGAAATACTGAAGCCACAAAGGGAAAAATATTTTAATAGCAACCAATTCCAAGAAATAATTAATACTACCAGAAGAGTCGGCCTAGCCAGAAGGAACAAGACAAAGCGGATTTTTTAAAAAGCACTGGAAATACAGAAGGTAATAAAAACTGCAGCAAGAGAGGAGTAGGAAAATGGCATTTATATATGGAATATTGATGTCCTCTATCACTTTATAATTGATCTCTGACTAAGGAGAACACAAAAACCTGTCAAAACAAACCTGGTTCCCTTCCTCCTAGTTGCAGGTGAGGGGTGGAAGCTGCCAGCCGGTGCCCAAGGTGTCGGGACAGCACTGGAGGAGGATCCTGCACCATGTGCAGGGCCCACAGGCCTCTCTCCATCTGGAACAAGGATAGGTGGAGAAATCAGGGACACACCAAGGACTTAGTCATGTTCTTTTTTCTTTGCTTCTGGAACAGTCCTACCCTTGGCTGGGAGGCTGATTTAACTGAATCCTCTTGTTGGCTCCAGTGGGATCCTGCTGCTTCTCTGCAGACTGTCAGTCATGAAGTGCTTTGGAGACTTATTGGCAGCTAAATCAAGAACTTGTTTCACCCATATCTCTGCTCAGCTAGAGGAATGCAGAGACTGCCCGAGGGCTGCATTTCAAAAGGTAAATTCAAATGTGATGCAGTCCCATTACAAGTTCGGTGAACAACTTGGAATGGGAGAGAGTTGAAAGACACCACTTGGTAGGGGTAAAGCAATACAGATTCAGTGTCACGAGAGAAGCCTCATGGCTTGGTCATTGCATTGTTTCATAGAAGATATCTGAAGGCAAGCGCAGAACTTTAGGTGACTGATTATATTTTTGGTTCTGCTGTTCATGCAGTATTGTGATTTGGTCAAGGCACTTAAAACTCAGTAGTGTCTTACACTACCTTTGGAAATTAGCAAAAAAAATAAAAATTGCAAACCTATGCAATGAAACATCCTTCATAAGATCAAAGATCATTTATTGTTGTTATGATTATAATACTAAATTGAAACATTTCATAGAAAATAGGTGCATAATTGATAATGATGACCTTCACAAAAAAACTACAGACACTTTTCAAACTAAGCAACTGGTCTATAGTTATTGATGACATGTTATTGAATTATTTATCACAGTCTGAGTGAAGGAAATTATATTTGCTGTTGAAAACTACAGTAATACAGTAACAATGGAAATTCTTAGAGGAGAAGTGCTGGGTTTCATACACAGGGATTATGTTGAAGCAATGTGCATTGTACATAATTTGAGAGGTGTGGGGTGGTTACTAATTAGGTAAATTATTAAGCCTAGTAATTTAAAAAGAGAGCGGGATAGAGGAGAAAATAGGTGCATTAACAAACCCTTACAACAGATGGCAAAGTGTCCTCAGATCCTCTAGTGGTGAAAAAAAAAAATATATATAAACTTTCAAAGAATATTTTATATGATGATATCACCTAGAATACATTCACTCTGAGGACTCAGAAAGCAATCTAAGGGACATTCAATTAAATTATTTAACACAGGATGACAGGAAAGAATTAAAGAAAGAAATTTTCCTATCTAAATGTTAAAGCAACAATCCACTCTGTATCCACTGTTAAAGCTCAGGGTCCAGATGGTTGCCCAATAGAATTTTTAGCAAACATTTGGAGAGATAATAAGGCCTGTAACAGTAGATAATTACTCACTTCTATATGGCTCAGTGCCCCCCTCATCTACATTTGTTTCTGTAGCAGGTTTTTTGCCAAAAAAAAAAAAAAAAAAAAAAAAAAAAAAAGAAACAGACCCTTAGGGTTTTTTTCTGCTGTTGTTTTCCCTCCTCCTCCACCCTAATCTGTAATATCATCTCTGCTTATTTAATGCAGATGTCAAAATCCAAATGTCTGCCATCTTGCTATCTGTGGGACCATCTTGACAACTTTCAAAGAGGTGAACCTGCAGTGAAAACAGTGAAATTTGGTACTTTTTTAAATTAAGAATAAACTAAATTTATATATAGAACACAAATTTATATTTTTTTCATTTTTTAACTCATTTGGTCCATGAAAATAAACAGAATGTGTACCACAAAGGCAAGATAAGTTGGTGGTCTAGTTCGCTACAGTAAACAGTAGGAATACTACTGTGGTTTAGTAACAATATTTTGTGATATGGTCACACTTCAGTAGAAATTGAAAGGAAAGGGCTAGACCAAAGAATTTGATATCAGAAATTATCTTTGCTCCTTTGAGCAGTTAATGGGGAAAAAAAATAATCTGAAGTCTGTTGTTCTAAACCCTTAGGTGTAAAACCCCCAGCAGGGTTACCAAAGTCATTTTATGTTTGCAGCTACAATATATTTCTTAGTCTGTAAAAGCACTAATGTGAAAGATATGTGCTATGAACCAGAACCAGTGTTACCATCAGCAAACTGAAGTGTGAAAGAGACATTGTTATACTAAGTTAATGAAGCTGTGACAGTGTCCTAGATCTTACTGTTTATTTTGATTTTTTTTTTCTTCAAAACCAAATGTGCATATATAAAGTGTGAAGGCGATGATGTCTTTGAAAGGGTCATCAGAAAGAAAGCAAATCTTTGGATGCTGATGCCTTCCCTTTTTCCTTAATTGCATACTGCTCATCTGAAGAGCCAATAGGCAACCAAATTTGGTTTTAACATATTTTACGTAGCAAACTTTAGGTGGGTGAACAGATTGGGGATCTGTTTTCCTTGTGCTTGGATTTAACTGAGCCCCAGGCTCAGATTCTCGGCTGGTGTAAACTGGCACTGTTTCAATTAAACCAATGGTGCGGCACCAATTTTCAGCAGCTGATGGCCTGACCCCTTCATTCTCTCACCCTCTCAGCTGCTAAGGAGCGAGAGGGCCATTAGTCCAGTTGTTAGTGAATCATCTGGACAACACACTTGGAAGAGGATATTAAATAAATAGATAAAATGAGAAATAGTAAAACTGGGGGGGTGAAGAAGGAGGGAAGACATCAGATCCAAAAAAGGGATAGAAGACATCATTCAAAAGGAAAACAGAAGAACATAAAGAGTTCTGATTTATCAATATGCTTATACCCTTAAAAAAACAAACCAAACCAAAAGCTATGAAGAAAGAGTTAAAACATCAACGTTATGAAGACCGAAATGTTGGTAAGTTGGTAACTGATATAGAAGACTTTACTGTTTCAGCTATAGTGAGGATAAAATCAGTAGTCAAAACTCTTACTGGATAATTTAATTCGAAACACAAGTCCAACCTCCATGTACTTTTTCCCCAGGTCTCTCTGTCCCAGGCTGGATCTGAAGTGAGGACTTACGCTGAACCTTTCTCCCACCTCCTGCTCCACTAATACAGGCTCTGAGTAGCCACCATCCTGCTCATTTACATCTATCCCAGAAAACTTATGTGACATCTGTGATACAGAGATCTCCCCAGGCCCTCAGCATTGTAAGTCTGATTGACTCTTCAGATCATCTCTACAATATGGCTTTTCACATTCATCCATGTAATAAAACCCTCACCTCTCCTCTCACCACCTTGTATCTCCATTTTTGTAACATCCCTTTTATCTAGGTGAAAAAGCTGCAGACAACATTTCTCTTGACTGACAGCCTGGGCTTGTCTCTGTTTCCTTCATCTCTTCACCCTCTGCTTGTTGTCTCTCACATCAAGTGCAAAAGACAGTCATAGCTCAGGATCAATTCTGTACATAATTTCTCACTTGCTGTCAAGATATTAATTCTGACCTCCAGTTGGCATATGGTATTTAACCTGCATCATCAGCTTGTGAAATTTTCAATCACATTGTGTTTTCCACCGTATTTATCCTTATGAGGTTTCTTTGGCCTTTCCTGTAAACAAAGAGCCATGATATCTCTGCAGCCTCCCTCAAATTCCTCCTTAAAGCTCTTACTTACCATAACACCTTTACAGAAGGCCTTTCAGTACATTAACAACAGTAACAACCAGTAGTGTTTTGTTGTTTCCTGTATTCCTAAGGTGTTCTTTAAGTTTTGCCTTTCTCTTGCCCAGTATTTTAGGAGCAGGGGCCATTTTTTGTTCCATGACTGTAAAGTACCTACTACAAAAACATGCTTCTGTAATGAAGGTGTCCCAGTCTGTCAGTAAAAGAAATGACAATGAACATCGGAGGACTGTCAAGGTTGTTAAATCAGGTCTTTCCTTTCCATCAGTATTGGGATAAACTTAATATAGCTTGATATAATGTTCACAGACCTGAACACAGTATCTGATCACTGAAAACATGAGTCTTTCCTAAAAGAATGGTGGGAAAACCAAACATAAAGTAGTGACTGAAAAGTTGTATGACTCAAATTACTGGTTGGATACCTTTGATTAGTGGGTAAACTGAAAGAAACAGTGATCTTGCTTAGTCTGTCCTGAAAATAGATAACCAGGTTTAAGGGACTGTGTTGGACTCTGCTTGTCTCAACATTTCTGCTGCACCACTACCACTTCCTGGTCTCATCATCCTGTTGCCGCAAAGGGAAGGCGACAAATTGTCCCCGATGAAACCACGATGTCTGCCTAAAGCTGAAACAACAACATCCCTGGCAACAACATCCTTGCCAAGCTGCACCTGCACTCAGGCCGTGTGGAGGAGGTGAGGAAGATGTCCACCCTCACCCGCAAGACCACTGCGAACACCTGGGCATGGGTGCATGGAAGACCACGGGGCGACAATGAGCTCTGTGGAAATGGGCAGACTTTTCCAAGAAATCATGGGGACTGAGGCAATAAAAGGACTGCATCAAAGCAGGGCTTGGGGGCCTCCTTGGAGCGGAGGATTCGGCAGGGCTTGGAGCTTGGAACACCATCACCATCACTGAGACCGAACCAGCAGAACATCGCTGGAGTCATGGTGGTGGTATCTTGCCGCATCTCTACCGCTTTCTAGATTAGGGATTCTGACTTTTCCTTCCTTTTTCTCCCTGTCCTATCACTGCTAGCAGTTGCTTGTTTAATAAAGCTCACAAGGCTGTACGGCATCTGACCTCATTTGTGTCTTAATCTCGCTCTTGAGATCATTTAAGAATCCTCCCTGATATCGGATCGGGACACCAGGGCAGATCCCCCTGGGGAATATGGCTATAAATATTCAATTCATTCACCATTTTCTTATGTTTGCTGAATATCAGACTCTCAGAAATCACAACATAGAAAATACTGTTTTCTACAGTGATTATAACACTGGAAATTTTTATCATACTAAGGAATGTGAAGAATTACAATTGTTAACTAAATTCTATAGCTAGATCAAACCAAATTCAGCCTATGTATAACGAAGGACAAGATTCCTGTGTAGGAATTTCACTAACTTAGACCTTCAGTAAAACCATGAATGATGTAGAAAAGTGATGAAGTTATTCTTATCTGACTGACTGCTGAGTCAAACCCCAGAACAATGCTAGATAACACTCTGACATGGGAATTAAAAACTTTGGTATTAGACAAAGATTTGAGAGCTTGGTTTCAGACAGTTAGTATCACTTTTCTTGCAAAAATTTGAGACATCAGCCCTTGTGATTTGACCGCTTCAGGAAATATTCTTTCTGATATGTGGAATAGGTGATATTACTATAGACTCCATTTTGATTGCATATAAGCTTTTTTCTTCTGCTCATACTGCACTATAATTTCTGGGAAAAGGAATCATTCAGCACCATCATCTTTTAGGACTGGCTGTTGGTGATGTTCCCTGCACACTGGAGATGATTTATCCCATTTCCCAGAACATCCTTTTTGGAATGCAGTGTATATTCACAGAAAAACATACAGGTTTGTCTGGGCACAGAGATCTCTCTGCTTTTTCAAAGATAGTCTGGACTTTAGATCCAGATATTCATTTTGAGCACAGGGCGTGTCCTGCCTTCACTTCTCAAATAACAGAATTGGGAACCCCTTTATTTCCATGGTGGCAGTGGGACAACAACAGAAAGGGATCTCAGTGTGGACATGGGTGTCTTCTTCCCCACACCAAGAACATGCTTCTGACCCCACCTTGTTTGTCAGATACATAACCTAAAAAAGATGGGATACCTCTTTGTGTTCCTTTAAAACAAATGCTTGGTCACTCAAAGATGAACCCTCAAAGGTGACAGCCCATTGGCAGCGTATGTCCTTCTGAAATGATGGAGTGCTTGTGTTATCTCCAAAGGCATTGCCTTGTTACTCTCCTAGATACATTAGAGTTACCTGCAGTTGGTGTCAGCAATAATATTATGCAGGGTTTATATGTACATATGTCTATCTATATATGTTAAAGTTATTGTTATTTCTACATTACCATGCTGAACAGTTTCTCTTTGGGTTTGTTTGTTTTGTTGTTTTTGTTTGTTTTTGTTTTTGTTTTTGTTTTTTTTTTCCCCCCTTCTTCCTTCTTAACTGCAGAGATTTTTTAGCATATATGACACACAATTTGGTAAAAGTCAAAGCAGGACAGCATTGCTGAGGCAAAGTGATAGCATTATGTGCTGAGCCTAAGGCTACAGCCAGAAAGCAGCTGTCAGTGGATGAGTAATAGATAACATTGGAAGACAGAAAGCCCACACAGTTACAAGAAGTGGCACATTTCTCGCATATAGTAACAAATAAAAATGGCCAGGAACTGTGAAGCTTAGTTTCCTAACCCCCGGCTTTTAATTCACAGATTTCATCCAGTTCTTTTCCAAACCCTAATTGCTTCTTATTAGTAAAATTGAATTTATAACTGTCTAAGCAACATTTCTTTAGGCTACTAACTACACCTTTAGGTGTCTACATGAAAATGAGAAGCAGGTTTGGATGGCATCTTCATATTCAAGGTCAAGTTTTGTGTCAATACTGAACTTTTTGAAGTAAGAAAGAGTTCTCAACTCCTAACTTTGTCATTAATTTTCATAGTATCTCTCATTCATGGCTTTTAGCTGAAAGCTGAAGCAAAATAACACACATAGCAATGAATTCTTATTGCATTTCTATGCTAAACTGATAGAAAGGGCGAAGGGATGGCACTATACCCCTCTGAGTTTCACTTCTCACAAATGTTACAGTGCTGCAAATTTTCATACAAAGGTACAAAGGTAGAAAGACTGGGACAACACATTTGTGTTTAATGGGCAGTCTTTGCTCTTTGAGCAGGAAATTAGCATTTCTAATCCTGAAAAATATCAGCAAAGCTGGGTGTTCAAAAAAAGGCACAAAGTCAATTTAACCAAGCCAGTTATTTAGTTCAATAAATACCTTCCTGACCTCAACTGGAGATAAGCTTATGCCCTGGAGTATGGCTTCTGTCTTGTCAATGCAGGAAAGATAGATTTAAATCTGTGAAATGTGTATTCTGGAGATAGATGCAATGGGACAGAGGAACCCATTGGTTGTACCTTGATGGGTGCAGAAAGAGCACCTGGGCCTGACTCATTTCTATGTATCTGCAAAGCCCATGGGCAAAGTGGAGCTGATGTTGACTGGGAATAAGCATCATCCTTATCCTGTATGGATTTAGCCGGACAGTATATAAATTTTTCTAGACTCTTGGAACATTCACCCATGGTCTACCCGACAGAGATCAAATCACAGAGAATCACATTTGCCTGAAAATATACAACAGGCTAAAGTGATACAGCTTTCCTATAAACCTGACCTATACCCTGTACAGTATTTTCTATGTACTAGGTAGTCTATGTTGAGTAGTCTTTTGGACTGTTTAGAAAGAACAGGAAGTGTCTTGAAATGACTACATAATCTGAAGGACAGTAATAAATGATGCTTATATTTATACTATTTCACAATGTTAATATTTTTTCCTGATAATTTCTGCCTTCTGCAGTTACTTTCAAGTGGAATGTGATTTTTCTCAAATGTGAGATAATTTTATTGAGATCCAGGTTTTCCTTTACTATGAGGTCATCTTCCCATCAGTAACTATTTATATGTACTTCTTTTCCTTGGTGATGAAGAAGTTGTTTGCTTGAGTTTCAGCATTATAGGGTCAATGCCTTTTCTCCCCACTTATGAAATAAGGTAGGAGAACACTTCTCTGTATTGTATACCTAATGAGAAGAGCATGAAAAATAAGTCTAGGACTGCAGAAGGGTTCTCTATTAAAGCAATTGTCATGAAATTCCTAGTAAAAAGAAAAATGAGAACAGTTGCCTTGATCAGCAAATGCAAAATGATAACTTTCTTTTGACAATGGAAAGGCACCTCATTTTTCCAGGCCTTATGAACTAGTGGGAAACCTTGCATAAAGTCAACAGAAAAGTTGCATGGATATTGCAGAGGGAAAAATGGGCATGTATTGCCTCATTGAACAAAGGTGATCACCCACATGATATCAGCAAGGAAGGACAGTTTCCCTTTAATCTGCAGCTCAGAAGAAAACACGTGCCCTGAAATATTTAATATTTGCAATCACTGTGGATGGAAATAAACGATACCTCTCATCTTTCTCTCTCTCCCACCCCTAGTCATCTAGCAAATCTCATAACTGGTATATGCTATGGCTGAATGACCTGGCTTCATTCACAACTAAATCAGTACTAAAACAGTCAGGATGATAGATAGGAGCTTATCAATAATTGAAAAGAAAGGCTTAGAGATGTCCCATTATCTGAATAATTAATGCTGCACATGGGCTTTGTAATTCCTTAATAAAACTGACTGATTGATTTGCTTAATTAATTCCTTCTTTGACAAGCTTATTGCTTTCTTTGAAGACAGGACTGGCCAAAAAAAAAAAAAAAAAAAAAAAAAAAAAAAAAAAAAAAAAAGCCCAGTAAAAGGAAGACTCAATATTAGGAAGAAAAAGAAAGATTTAAAATCTTTCATAAACTTTAACCCTCCACTGGAGAATAGAATAGATATTCAACAGTTAATTCTGCCTTGAATTCTAGACTCCTCTCAATCTCCTCCATCTCTTGTCAACCACAAAAATGGCTCCACAAATGGAAATATTGACAACAGAAAAAACACCCAACAGATTTTTTACACCTCCTTTGCATTTCACCTCTGTTCATGTCCCACTGCAACTGATCAAACATTATGATAAACCGTAAAGTGTCCCACGGCCACATCAGTAGTAAACTTGGCTGAGCTTTAAACACCTTTGAATAAATCGATCTGAATGAAATTTTTAAAGCCCACTTCAGTTTAACAGCAATAATTACTTTGAAAGTTGGCTGCTGCCACCACTGCTCTGTTCTGTCATAAACGAAATGCTTCCTCAGGTTGGAGGGCTTACCTTAGGGAAAAAAATTAAGTACTGGCTTGAAATCAGCAGGCACTGTCAGCTTGTTGTCTCTACTTTTTTACTTTGTTGTTTGTTGTATTTAACTTACTTAAACTGTTGTGGAACTAATGTTGTTATCTGGCATGAACTTCTCCAAGTACCAGTATGTTCACCCTTACAACAGCTCCCTATCTGGTGCCAAACACTTGGTAAAAAGAAAGTGCATTTATGAGGCTCAAAGAATATACTGAGTCCAGTCACTGAAACCTGGCCATAAGGTCATATAAAAAATTCCTACATGGTGAACACTCCCAGAACATGACTTATGCTTATGTTTCTGAGCAATGTTTTTGATCCAGACACATGTTCTTCATTACTTTGTGACACAGAAATTCTTGCTTCTCATTCGGCTCCATGAAAAAAAGGATTTATCCCTAAAATCTGGTAACACATTGTTGTAAAATTTGACTGTATGGGCCTGAACTAGGGATTAAATCAATTTCTATTTATAGCTGTTCCACTTTAACCTAGATAATACCAACCCAGACCTCATCAACAGATGCTGCTAAAATGGTATTTTACATTAAAATAATATCTTGCATGGAAAGTCTGTTGATTTAGAGTTGCCTTAGAGAGATTGCCCCTTTATCTTCCTATTTTATACATAAGAAAAAAGACAAAAAGTGAACTGATTCTGCTGGAAAGTCAACAGGCTGTCTAAGCTGTACAGACTCGAAAAGCCATCACGCCATGCTGCATAAAGGTATTCTGCAGAGAAAGTGTAGATTACTGTGCAGACATGGTTTCTGGTCTGATTTCTGTTATATACTACTTCAGAGATCCTTACAGTATATTGAAATCTGCAGTGCAGACATTCTTGTACCTTTTAACTGTAGAGAAGAGATCATTATCATGCTTTTGACAAGCAAGGGAAAAAGAATGTGTGGACAAGATGACTCAGATCAATATTCATCACAGTAACTACATGGAAAAAAAGGATAATCATTTCACTAACAAAATTTACTCCATATTTTCCATGTGATAAATAAATGCAAGGTTTCTGATTTTTTGAAGGTGGGTGGTTTTTTTTTTTTTTTTTTTTTTTTTTTTTTTTTGTTGTTGTTGTTGTTGTTAGGACAAATTAAACATTTTCTTAGAGCTTGGACTCTTTGAGATGAAAGAAAACAGAAGGGTGAAAAACATAAAAAGTGAAGAAGGTTAATGACATTTATTGTTAAAAGTTAACACAAACTTTGTTTTAAGCTTTACTGATTCAAATAACAATAAGCTGAATATTGCACTTCTTTCTGAATCAAGGCACCCATTGAGAATGAAGAGAAAAATTGCATAGGCTGTCTGAGATGAACCTTAGAGCTGAAGGGTAGTTCGGGTCTAAACCTTCATGTATTTGGAGTGTTTCTAGTTGTGGTGTTGGTACTACACCATTTTATTTCATGTTGATTTCATGAAACAGTCAGAAAGGACTTCTTCTGAGGAGCAAGTCTGTAACGGCCTAGTGTGTACATTCAGTCAGTTATTCAAATCTTGTGCATGTGCAGAGTATCTGAATCTCAAATGACACATTAAATTGGATGCACAGTTGAGGGAAATAATTAGCATAAGAAATGGCTTTCTTGAGACTCATGATGAGGTTTCCAGGCTCATCATAGAGGAGATTTTGACACAACCAAGACAACTCGTTTTCAGCAGTTCTTCAGCTACATAATCCACTATCCTTCTACTCAGCATTTAAAACCAGAAAACCACCGAGACTTACAATTTCAGCATCTTCCAAGGCTGCTGTCTGACATCAGCATTACTCACTGCCTGACATGATCAAGCCAGTTATTTCCTTCTGCCTCATTCGTTCAGGATGGCATCACCCCTAGAAAAAAGGATGGACTTTTTAAGCTAGACAGTTCTCAAGCAGAAGGCGGAGTCTGAAAATTTAACACTCTGTTTAAATAAGATTGTTTCTCTATCCTGTTAAAAATGGTGTGACGGGAGAATTGAAGCATTATCTAAGTTGCATGGTTTGAAAACAGCTACACTGTCTTTTATTTATAGTAAATTATTTGCAAGTGTTTATCTTTTTTTATTTATTTTTTTTTACCCCATAGAAATAGGGATGTGATTGTAACAGGTCCAGGCAATATTGAGATATTCTGCTTAAACTCTCTTTCTCCTGCCCCTGTGTTAATCCTATGTCGAAGCACAGGAAGGAGCTTCACCTTTCTGGACATTATTTTGAAGTCTAGCCATAGTGTAATGCAAAATCCTAGATAAGTAATTGAAAATAGTTTCCACTTAGTTTTCAAAGTAAGCTTCCTAAATGAAAAGTAATATTTAATACTCAGGAAAAAAGTCTGTAAATAGTCTAAGATGATAAACAACATTTGAAATACCAAACTACACTGAAAACAGAAGTTACTTGTTCTGCATGCCCACTATAGGGTTCCACTATAACACTTTCTATATCTGTGCTAAATACTTTCCACGTGGTCTTTGCTCTGAGAAAATATCTCAGAGCATGAACCCCTTCCAAATTTCTCTCCAGCAGCCTGAAGCAGTTTGCTGTGGCCCCTAGCTCAGCTGTGGCAGTGGATTGCACAAATTCCCTGACTTTGCCTTGTTTATTTTTGTCTCATGTAACCTGTTTACAAAGGCATACAGAAAGTTGGTCTCATTACCACTCTCATGGGAGGCTCTTCTTGTAAATTAAGATAGAACAACAATTGCTGTTACCCAAAACAAAGTTCATGCTAGAATTCCATCCACAGAGCAGATAGACATTTGTGAAGTCATTTTCCATGTCCATACTTAAGGTCTCTCTAGAGGCTGGCTGTGCTGGGTCAGGCAGATGGTCCAAGACAAATGCCAGAGCAAAACCCATGCCTTGCTCCTCAGGGCTTCACATTCTCCCCACTTGAGCTGAGCTGCCTAGTCCTGCTCTCTACTTTCTCCTCTTTGCCTCTAACCTTGGGTCAAATGAAAATTTCTGCAGCACAAGAGCTGTGTATTTTATATTGTTGCTGGAACGGACTGTGATAGCTCATGGTGCTGTGTGTTTTGCCTAAAAAGTATTACCTCTGCATAGAGGTAATAGAAAAGACTTGGCAGTGCCGGTCAAGGAAGCTTCTGTCTCAAAGACACAGTCCTCAGCACAATAGTTTGGGAGAAACTAGTCATCTGTCTAGTCCACTGGTATGATATTGCTTTCACTGAGCTAAATATGAATATGAAGCTGAATAACTAACAGTGGAATTGCATTCATTAAGGGGTAAAAAAATGAACTCTAATTTTCAATTTACTGATTAGGATGTTTGTTTATGTTCTGCCTTTAAGGCGTCTTGTAACAGCAGACTATCATATTTTGGTTCTCATGAACCTCTGCAGTACAGAACAAAGATGAAGTGTTTACAATATATTCTTAATGAAAAAGAACACCCTTACATTAAATTGCACTTTGATTGTATTGAAATGAAATCTCCATTTCAAATAAAAAATTAACCTGACATTTTAGCATAAGCATATGTATACATATATATGTGTATATTTGAATTAAGAGACCTTCAGCATGGTGTGAATATATATTTCTACACACATATACTTATCTGTATTTGCATGAGCTGTATACATGTGATTATGTATTTTCATATTCATTCCCTCTCATTTTTTTTTTTTCCCAAAAATATTTAGTGGCGTATTCAAAAGAAATTAAATTCATACAATAAGAGCCAGTGTTTTAAAAATGTTTATCATGCTAGGAGCTGAAGTTTCATGACAATGTAACCTTTATATTTGCCAAATATAATTAAAATTAAATCTTTTTGTTGAGGTGGAAAAAAATATAGAAAATGAAAGAATCATCATGTTTTTTCACTACACTATTACACAACTTATAGTTGTGTATGACTAGAAAGTGTTATTTCTTTTTTCTTGCAGAAATCGGTCTAGAAAATAAAAAATTGCCCAGATTTCCCATGTAGAAATATCTCCATTCTTTTTAGTAGAGGGAAATAATTCTTAAGAACTTATAAATAATGTAAATGTATAGATTGTGGTTTTCATTTATATGTTTTTTAAGATTTGTTTCCTGGGGGAAATAATGCAGTTCAGTGATGTTAGAGATTTTATGGGTACCATGTATGAAACAAATGCTTGCTTAATTGTTTCTGGCATATAAATGTGAGTTGAAAAACACAAGTTCATAGCAGCTGCAGAGAAGCTGATCCTAAGGAAATGGAACTGGAATTCTTGAGCTTATCTATGGGATAAGTCTTTGATTTTAAAGGAACAAGGCTTTGATTTTAAAGGAACAACTGGTCATATTGGTGCATAGAATAAAATTACCTACATGCAACAGAAACAAGTGGTGCACAGGGTTACTGGAAAAATGGTTTGAAGGACTGAGAAATATGAAGTTTGTCTAAGTCTACAGTGCAGTTGAAGCAAATTGGAACTTAAGGAACAAGAAGGTGTGCAACAGAATAATGGACAAGTGTCTGCAGTCATAAAAAAAACATTCCCTTTCATTCCTAGAGATAATACCTATGAGTTGATCCATGCATTCACGGTTTTACTTATGTATTAAGGGTATCATAAAATCAAAACGTGATCTGCAAAAAGGTCAAATATAGCATTTATTCAAATTTGATTAATGGCTAAAGTAGATGCCTGTTAATGATGAGAGTCTGAATACGTTTGGTGCATAGCTAACATCCTCTTCCATCAACAGTCTTTAGTAGACACATATCAGAAGATAACCAACATGAAAACAGTTCACAATGTCCGGATATCTGTATATAAACAATACGGAGGTAATTATGACTACAGCTAAGTTTACAAAACCAGAGACATCAGAATCAGCCTGTCAGGTAGGCTTTAAACATATATGAAAGCTTCTATAGTTATCTGAACTCAACCTTTTTAGTTTTGACCATTGCCAAGAATAACATTGATCCATATCCCATTTCAAAGAGGAACCACACTAAATATTCAACTGCAAATTAACAAAGTTTGTTAAGCCATCATTGCTCTCATGCAACACTTAAGAATTGTTGAACTGGTGTTTATTGAAATGCAAATCACTGATCCTAAGTCCCACAGCCTTCATAACCATCATTTAAAAAATAATTGCACAGACCAAATCATCTCACTGCCTAAGTATCTGCCAGTTGAGAGTTCTTTAACTACTGATATCGATACATTTTTCCACTCTCTCCCTATAACACATTCCTTATTGACTGCATTCAGGACAGCTCAAATAAATTCTTCATTCCCCATTTCACTCCAAAGAGCAGAAAACAACCATAGCACAATGTGTTGTGACCAGCCCTCCTCTCCAATCCTGGTGCACTCCCCTCTTATACAAGCACCTCACCACAAACTGAGACCGAGAGGGAGATTAAGATCTTAGGTTAGGTTTTCAGTGATTGGAAGGCCTCCAAAAGAAGTGAGGAAACCCTTAGGCCTTTTGCTTGTTTTGTCTTCTATGAGAAGAACAAAGGCAATTTTATGTTAGTTAGATCTGAACCTGGTTTATATATATCTTTTCCTACCTTAATCTGGCTGCAGGCTGATCATCCTCCTAAATCTCAGTTTGCTGTATTCTTGGAAACCTCTCCTTGTGCCTTTGGGAAATGCTTTTCATCTTAACTCCTCTAGTTTTATTCCATTTAATGTTTCTTCTCTTGACTGGCAAACATTCTCGCAGCAGATGAGTGAAGAAAGTGTCATGTTAAGTTAAATGATGCCACTGCAGCACTAAAAACAACACAGCCCATTACAGAAGAAGCCAAAAGCCCCATAGGGAACCCTGAGCCTAGGAATCTGTAGTGTCCGTATATTGATTGCTTTCTCATAAGTTATTGAACGAAGAATATATTATATTATGACTCTAGCAAATGCTAGAATGTCCATTAATGTTAAGGGAGTCTTCATGGATTATGCTTTAGGTTTTTTCAAACACTGGAGATCTCTGAAAACACAGCACATTCCTTGTTAATTTTAAGACAGTAATTTTTTTTTGTTTAGGTTTGTTTGATTTTTTTTTTTTTTTTTGTTTTTTTTAGATTTCCACAAGAAACAAAAGTTCTCATAATGCATATCATTCAATGACTAAATATTTTGAGCAAACATATCAGCATAGTCTAATTATAATCCAAGTTGGCCAGCATTCCATCTTATATTTTAGTTAACTTCATATCTAAGTTGCTATTAAAAAAAAAAAAAATACAAAAAACTACTACCCTTAACAGCATTAGGAGTTTTGATTATTATTTATGTCTAAGGGTTCTATTTAGACATACAGTTCCAGTACAGCAAGTGTACAATAGGGGAAAAAAGCCAGTTCCAGCTCAAATTTTTTAAGGAATAAATTTAATAAGTATCAACCTGACAGAAAAATACAAGAAAATTACTAGATAACATTTATGAACCAGGAATGTTGTTACAGCCTCCTAGTAAACATTCAGTTAGGTTTTTAGTAAAAGCTGGAATTAAATGTATTCCTTTCCTTTGTTAAAAGCATAATCATCCTTAAACTTAAATTTTGAGATGGACTACTGATTTTGTCTGTTTTTATTTCCAGATGGATAGTCAAAACTACTTAAATGAGCTAGATTTTCATAACATAAGAATAAAGGCAACTAATAAAATTAGATATTTCAATTTACTACTAATTTTTCAAAATTCAGGCCATATTTGTTAATGAAAGTGAGATCATTTATTCTTAAGGTGAACATTTAACTATCTTGAAAATTATGAGTGAGTGCCTTCAAGAGTTTGAAGGAGTTCAACATTATTCCTTTGAGGTATTTTATGGATGACTCTATCTTTTTCATATCTTTTTCTCATAAATAACTTTACTTTAACATTGGTAATTTTGGGTGTATATCAGTTTAAAAAACATTTCTGTGGTTTGTTTTATCTCATAGCTTAATAAAACAATAACAACAAAACTTTAAACTAAGATACTTTATTAAAATTTTCTTTACTAATGATATCTTTTATGCTAGAAAAGTTAATGAAAGCATGCTTATCTTTTGCAGTGTGCAGACAGCTCCATTTCAACTTTGATCCCCTAAATGGAGAAATTTTTTCCTCATTTAAATGGGAAGCAAAGGGTTTCCATCTCTCCAGGGTAATAAAACACTGGAAGTCTGTGATTTAATCCCCTCTACAGTTTACCGCTCATTTTGAAAGTCTGTAAGATTTCATCCAAATGTGGGTCTCTTGCCCTGACCTGCTCTGTGCTAGCCTCAATCTCCACCTTCTCCTCGAACCTTCTCCTCTTGTGAACAGAACTGTTGTGCTGTTCCCTCAGTCTGTCCATTGAGTGCAACTAATCCTTAAAATTTAATTTCCAGTAATTCAAGATGAACATTTAAGCAGTCATCTTATAACAAAGAGGTCTTTGCCCTTCTGCAATTTATTTTCTCAGGAAAAGAAAACAAAATAAAACAGTACAGACTTATGTTCCTGAACAGGCTTTTTTCTAACATCAAACCGAAGAGTCAGCCACACATATCTTGGAGACCTGTACAAATCCTCTGTAAAAGTAGGTCAAGATTTCTTTATTGGCAGTAGTTAGCTGACTTGGTTCCCTGTTTCTTTTATCTTCTCCTCGTGGGACCTCCCATAAGGCCTCCATGCGTAGCCAAGGAGCATAGTGCTTGGTTTCAGCTCAACAAGGTGTTTCTGTCAGTGTTTTCCTTGCTTTCAAGACAGATACTGTGCTGGGCCTCAGCCAAGGTGCAGAAAAGGATGACACAAGATTGCACTGGCTTTTTGATTTCTCTTTCCTGGCCTACTGGTTAGTAGAGTACTAACAGACACTGGTGTAAGGAAAGGGATGACAAATCTTAGGAGCTGTTGGCCGGGCAGAATTGTGTCACACGTACACTCAACTTGTGGCTTGATATAAGACATTTAATCCCTCTGTAGTTAAGCCCCATTTGTAAAATGGATGTCAGGACATTGCTACAGCAGGAGCTGTTGTGAGAGGGAAAGGGTTTATAATTAATAGCTGACTAGAGGCTGGATGGCAAAATTCATTGGATGGTGGGTAGATTCATAATGAATTTCTGACCTGGGGGACAAACATCAGTGGTACTTCATTACCTGAGTCCTGGGATGAAGGAAAGGTCCTGTATCATTAAGCAGCCAGGAAGGAAGTCTGTAAATTGGGAAAAAAGAGGGAGGTGGAGAATCATCCTTTTCAGCGCACTAAAGGGAACTGGCCACAGTCTGCAGGTAAAAGAGCTCGAGCATGTAAAGGCAATTTAAAGCCACAGTTTAATCCATTTTATTTATCTTTCTTTTAGGATTTTTGATACTACATATAGTAAGATCTGTTTTACCAGTCTGCTTCTTTATGTCCTCCCTTCCTGCTCCACATTTTGCTTCAAGGTTTCATATGAATTCTCTTCAGAAAGTTCACTTAACTGTCCACAAGATTTTGATTCAGTCTCACCTGCCCACTCCTACCAAAAATATTCTTCTTTCTTAATTCTCTCTTGTTTAGAGGGATCCCAAAAAACAGAATTTTTCATAAAGTTCATTCTCAGCATTACCATCTGTGACACAATTGCATCTTATCAACAGTAATAGCTGATAACTTTCTGCCTGGGGAGGTCCAGCTGATGTGGACATGGTCCCTTAGGACTCAGCATTGCTGCTAGTCAGGTTGATCCAACACTGGCCATTTCATGCAGAAAAGCCTAATGTTATCAGGAAAGCAGCCCAAGTGCATTGTTTCAGGTGGTCTATAATTATTGCCACTTTCAAATTCAAATCTGTAACTCAGCTATATACCTTTGCTTTGTCTCAATCTGAAGATATAATCACCAACATAACTTTGCATTCTTGTGAAGGCAGAGAAAAAGAAAGGGATCCTGCCAGCAAGCTCTATTGAACAATTCTCATATAAAATGATTTTGTACCAATAGATGGTGCTGGATATGTGGCAAATCCTGAGTTTTGAGTTTTGAAAGCATTGTAAGCTAATTTTCCAATCCTATATTAAAATATAAAAATTGCTCTTGGATTTTCAGCCCTTGAAACTACGGAAGAGAGAGGATGGTGAATTTTCATCTTCAAGTCTCAGGTAAATGAGGTTCTGGTTCACCCCATAGAAGAACTTAGATGTTATACTGGGGTTATATTAAGTACAATCAGGTGTTCTAATTAAACCAGTGTCATCTCAGTGGAATGCAATAGCCCACCAGCAATGTCCTTTTTTGGTCTATTTTTCATGTTAGGGTCTGTAGCAAGTAACTACCCATATCATTAATGAATCCAGTTTTAAGGCATCACTTCAAAAGGATAAAACAACTTTTTCAAGTTATTCCTGTACTGAAATGAGAAAATGTAATATTCCAGGCAGAAACATGGGTTATCAGGTGAATGTGGAAAGATGTCACTAAGAGAATTTGTTAGAAGGTATAATGGTAGTCAGATTATTTCTTTTTAGTTTATTTTTTAGAACATATTTTGGAATAGAAAGATTGGATTGCAACTCCTGCCACTAATCCCAGCCTACTGCTATCTGATTTACCATTTGATAACCTGTAATAGACAGAATTGTTAATTATCCTTTACCATCCATGTTTTATATGTTTATTCCTGTCACTTCGGTACAGTTGTAGAACCTCAACAGATCCTCATATTCCTTTATCCTATTGAAAATACTTCCTTAATCCCAACATCTTTATCTCACTCCAAATATGTGAATGGGAAAGAAGAGAACACTACAAATGACTTTAGAATAACTTAATTCTGCTAAATAAATTATATAGAAAAATTAAAAGCTGCTACTACGCAGTATAATGCATATTTTATTATTTCCCCCTTACAATGTTGTTAAAAAATACATAACATCTTGATGTATGTATATTTCCTTGAGGAAGGTGCTCTGTAGCTCTGAGGCAGGATAAGTAGCATGTGATGTGGCAGCTGTAAGGTAACAACATGTTTTCCCATAAAAAGCAGAGTAAATGGGCACATAAATTCCATATAAACTGTCAGCATGTCAGCTATGTTAACACTGGGTAAACTACTGCCCTGGAGCCTCACTAACTTATGCACCATCATTTTTCAAACAATACACTTCAAGAACTCATATAGCTCTTGTAGAAGCAACACTCAGACCACCCACCTTCTGGCCACTTCAGCTGCCTTTGTTCCTGTACAAGGTCTGAAGAGGGATGAAATCTAGCCATTATTTTATATAGGTCATATTTTTCCTGGCATTTGAAAGCAGGAGGTCTGCAGCAGAGCTGTAAGTTTAACTATGTTCTCTGATAGATTATCCAAGTCCAGGATTCATCTCATCTAGCTTCAGATATCTACTCAGCAGACCTCTACATTTGAGTAAGTCACCCCAGGCTCTGCAGTTACTCGTTGCAGTTAACTGGGGTGCTGAATACTTTTAGGGAGCAATCCATCTGATCTACTTTAGCTGTGTACTTTAGCTGACATGCATCACACCTCAAAAGAGCCTAGGGAGTTTAACAGACATCAACACCTACATTATGAATGTCTAAGTTAGAAGACATAAATCAACTCCTGAATATCTTTAGCCCTCTACAATAACCATTCTGCTAAGTTACATTGTTTTGTTTTGTTTTGTTTTGTTTTGGTTTTTTTTTGTTGCTGTTGTTTTGTTTTGTTTTATTTTAACTGACTGCTTCCTTGCTTGGATATATGTAAATTGAGGAACCTCATACACATGGGCCACCCCAGCAGCTCATAAGAAACTATCCACCTCATCTTTCTTTGTGAAACAGGAAATCTGCATGCAGCTTACGTCTTCCATATGGAGAGAACTGTAATCTGCAAAAGCTGGAGGAAAAAAAGAAGGAATTATGAGACTGATTTTTATGAATTTCATGCAACACTCAAATGCAATTACATTACAAATACTACACACGGTGGATGGGTCTGGAATAAGATGAAACCTTACATAAGGTGCAACTTTGCTAGGCCAAAAGTTTGTGATGGTGTTTTATCAGGACCATTTTCTGTACTACCTGTTTCAAAAAAACACTTCTTGAGATAGGAGGGAACACCGTCATGTTGACAATTTTACAGTGAAAATGTTTGTATATTAAGAAGCCTTGACTGAAATGTAGTGATATATGGCTAAAGAAAGAAGATGGGAAGAGGAACCCCTTCATAAAATTTGAAAAGGACTTTTTTCCTTCATATTTCATAAATATATTTTGACAGGAAAACCATTACCCAGAAAAGTTAAGTTGTAATACTGAGAAAAATTTATTGACCACCTCAGGTTGCTTCCTATGTTCTGGACTGTGACACAATGGTCATGTAAGATAAGCAATGTCAATTTGAGGCAGTTAAAATTTTTATATCAACAAAAGCAATGAAACTCTTCCACATTCACCCTTTCTCTTCAAGGTCAAGTGTTCTCCATCGACCTCTTGAAACATGCACACAACTAAATTATACAGGCATATCATTGTTATCATAAATACATTATGTACTCTTATTTTCATAGTTAATATAAGAGGGTCAGAGAAAATTTTTACTTGAATAAGGGGGGTCAGTAACCTGAAAATGTTGAAGAACACTGCTTCAGAGAGATGGACAGGAAAGTCTTTATGACCTGATTTCCATGAACTTTAGCTGAGTTTCAAGTGCTGAGGAGGTATTTTAGTTTATGATAGAAAACAAGCTAATCTGAAGATATTCCTGTAGTTGTTATCAACAAGATATTCAGCATTTCTGCATGCCAGGTTTTCCATGTGAAAAGGATGTCCAAAAGTAATTTATTTTTAATTTGGATCCTTCAAGAAGGCATAGTGAATTATTATTATTAAATAATGAAGCAACAGAGTCTAAACATTTAATAAAATCAGGAAAATTCATTTGATGTCTTGAGTGTGAAGGATCTTTCTGAATTAATTTAGTTCAAATGGAGAGCAAAGTAGCTGATCTGTCTCTGAGTCAGGTACGTTCTTCTTATTCAGTTTGTATAGTCCCTTGCACAACAGCTCTGGTCTTTGATGGAGATTTTTAGGCAGTTCTGCAGTGAAATAAAGAAGTACAATGAAGAAAAGGAAGACATCATCATTATAGTGAATGCCTACAATTGTAATATATCCAAATACAGTCATTAGTCCTTAATTTAGTACGTGTCTAAATTATAATTATATCTTAATTTTAAAAACAATTTTACTTATATCTAGTTACATAAACAGTCATGAGTTTTTTGTTTGCTTGTTTGTTTTTATTTTTATTGTTTTTATTTAGAACCTCTTAGATTCCTGCCTACACACTAACGTTAAAATACTCAAATCTCTTATTACTTTGTTTCCCAGTATCAGGAACCATAAAAGTGGGAAAGGGGTTTTGTTTATTGACTCCAAAACATAAATTTGGAGTCATGCAATAGTTACATTCAAAGACTTACTTTGCAGATCCTAAAGATCATGTTGTGGGAAGTAAAACAAGGTTATGTACACAAAGTTACTGTATAGAAAACATCAAAACAAAATATGTTGATTGTATTTCATTACAACATGTAACTTTCTTGACATCAGATAATACAATATACAAATGCAATACTAATAAAAAAAGAGAATCACTGTTTGAGACAAAAATGCAGTAGTTGCTTTCAATCCTGTTATCAGAATTGAGTTGAAGTGAGATTTAGCTGCTTTTTTGGCAATGGGAAAGTTGATCTCACACCCCACAAAAATGTCCAGTAAAAAATAAAGAAACTCTGAAAGCTGGATAGTCTGTCAGTAACCTTTGTGCTTCTTCATACCCTTAGGTTTGCTGAACTGGGTAATAATTCTCATGAGAATCCTGTAATGCAGTGGTAGGTTTATTTTGTGTCTGAGGAAGTGCATGCAGACATTAAACAAAAACAAACAAACAAAAAAAAATATATATTCTTATAAAGGTTTGTGGGTTTTGTTTTCTTGGAGCTGAGAGAAAGGTTTCATGTTAGGATGTGATTTAAGATTTATGCAGATCTTTGGATCAATGTTTGTATGCTGTGTCTATAGCTAAGCCTTCTCAAGCTGTGATCCCATCAGATCTCTTGGGGCACTTCCAGCCGTGATCCTGTCAGATCTCATAAGCTAAATATGTTGGGCTAACTCAAGCTGCAATGCTGTCAGATTTTATCAGCTAAGCAGGTTTGGGATGAGTCAGCGCTTGAACAGGAGACTTGCAATGAACAGGTGGGTTTCGAAGGACATAGTGATTGTGATAACACCATGTATGTACATGATGTTCCCTTTTCCTTTGTGAAGGCACTGGTCTCAGAAAGAAACTGCATTCTCAATACGTCACACTGCTGGAAGGCAGTGCTTACAACAAGGAGGTCATGAAACCTCAGCGTAAATAAAGAGACTGGAAAAGATCTTTTATTTTTCTTCAGTTTCCCAGGAAGAAAAAAGGGTAGAAGCATGTAAATCAGGAATGAGTGAGTGCAGTCCAAATTTTGTTTGGACTAAAATGTGTATGTTGTTTTCACTTTGGAAACAGCATCATCTCCTGTGGCTCTGCCAACAGGACTCAATACAACTGCATAAAGAAGGAATAACTGCTTCATCTCTGATTCTCATGTAGTTTCCATTGTAAATGGATTAGGAGAAGACTTCTTAAGGATCAGCCTTCATTTCTCCTTAACAAAAGAATCTGTATATTCTACTGGTGATATTATTCCATGGCCTTCAGAAGCTTCTTTAAGATTCTTGTTTGTATGAAACAAATGTGCTGAAGAAAACAAAATACATGAGGTTTAAGAGGAGTCATATGTGAAGTGCCTTTCTTAATTTATTTTGTAACTCCTTGTCACTCATATCATTCTGAAACTGAAGCAAAAACACAAAGAAGCTGGTGAAAAATACGGAAATCATCTCTGGAAGAAAAGGAAACTATATTTTGAAATTGTATCCATTTTACAGGATTTATATCGGTATTTTTTTGTGTGTCAATATTTGTATTCTTTTTTAATAGATATTTGTAAGAATATAATTTATTTTCAATTTTTTTTTTTTTTTTTTTTTTTTTTTTATCACTAGAAGTCATTTTCTTATTATATGGTGAACTTAATTAAATAGATAAGGAAAAACCAAGGTCCTACCAATGAAATCGATAAAAAGAAGTGTACAATTTCAAAGACAACATTAATTAAAATAAAATTGAAAGATTACAGTAATTATGTGAATTTTTTTGTTACATATTTATTTTATGAAGGAAAAGAAAAAGTAACTCTAATGAGGAAAACTGCTATTGTTGGGCATATTCTAACCAGTTTTAGGAACAAGATCCTGTGCTGCAGTAACCTGTCTCTGTGATGAGAAGTTCCCTAAAAGACAGTCTGGCCACAAACTACAGAATGACCCTTGATAGATCCTACTGCCTTAAAGCAGTAAAAGGCAAGGATCTCTGAGGAAGCATTAAGCATATAGTCAGTCCACTGCCACCTTTTATCTTCAGTTGTGATGAATTGAAGTCCAGAGTATTGTCTTTTCAACACTTTTCAGGAAGACTTACCAGGATGTAAACCTCACAACTGTTCTGTGTGATTACCAGTTGATAACATATCCTGGTGTAATTTAAAAAATAATACATAGCAGCTACCTTTCAGGAGGACCAGGGTAAGACTCACATCAGCATATCACACTGACAAGGTTTAACAATGCTGAAATCTGAAGTCAGCCAAGGCTCCCCTGACAGCTGGAAGAGAGGAAGAGGAAATCAGAGAATCACTTTTCTGGGCTGCTTTACATTGAGGCATACTAAAATTTCTGCTTTCTTTTAATTGACTTTAAAGGGAGGCTTGTAGATTGATAGAGATATACATGCAGATATCTCTATTAGTTAGAAAGGCACCCCATGTCTCCCTTCGAGGATGTGCACCACAGTATTGGACTACCTTCTCCTCACTTGACTAAAATCAAGGGACTTTGTATCTCCTTAACATAAGCAGATGTCTTAATCACTTGCCACTGATTAGGCAACAGAGGGACAGGACCCCTTGTTCATAGTAAAAATATGTGAGATGTGGTTTTAGAAGGGTTAGGTCCTGATCATTTCATCTCTTCTCCTGAGACCCTGCATGTTGAAAAGATCATCAGCTCTGTAATTCAACAGATGTCTGAGTAACCATCCAGGTTAGACTAAAAAGATATTGACAGGATCTGGGCTATGCCTCAGGCTGCTTTCAGACTCGGGCAACTCCAACCATCCCAGGCAGACTTGCTTCACCTTCTCAACACTATCTTGTCAGTCACATAGAACCTGCTGGGCCTCTTATCAGTGTTTGAATTTTGGTTTGTTTTTACATGACTGCTAGGTTGCTGTGTGGTCACCCAGGAATGTGGAAGCTCGGCATGGTAATTTGTGCTCCATTCCATCCTGCACAGGGAACTGATGCCTGAGAGAAGGCAGATTCTCTGTCCTCGGGCTTGGGGCTGATAAAAATATTTGAACACTGCCTATGTGAAGAAAGTTTTCTGCTTAACTCTGCTTAGAGACACAAGGAAGTTTTCCCCTCCCCTCTTTTTTTTTTTTTTTTTTTTTTTTTTTTTTTTTTTTAACTGGATGCTTAGAAATTCCCATTTGAAATGTTAAACGGAAGATGAAGGTTCTGATGTTTGTGTCAAGATTAGCATGGTGGGTGGGAGGGAGTGGGAGATGTTTTCCTGAGGAGCAAAGCCCTCTGCACAAGAAAGTATGTCAATAAAGATGAGGGGAAAATAAAGCATAAAGGTTAGCTTTTTAAACAGCCGAACTTAGAAAGACTGCTCTTTGTGAAACTGGTCACAAAGGGAGTGAAGTGTCTGCACCAGAAAGACTGAGTGACCTTTTCAAAGTGTTAGGTATTGTTTATTTTCATTGAATTACGTGTGTATGTGCATGTATGTGTGTTGTGTGGTGATCAACTGACAGATGCTGTGCAGTTTTTCCTAAACTTGTGAGTCTCTACTAATTAGAACTGGGATGGAGCTGCATTTTGTAATTCACTGTTAAGTTCTTAATTTTGAAATATTTCCTGAGCCAAAATGAATGCAAGTAGGCAATGTTTTCCCCTTAAATCTGTTACCAAACAGATTCTGGAGACAGTCTTCTTGGTTTAATTGAACTTTTCATTCCCATTTTAATTTACTTTTTATATCATATTCATGTTGTGCTCTGTGATATTATGGACTGTACAATGTGGAAACAAAAGCCACATCTATACTAGTGAATTATACATGCTCACTACTGGTTTTGGATGAAGAAGCCAGCTGGCACAGATCAGTCCACCTCCTTACTGAGAAATTCTTTTAAACTCCAAAACTGGGTGGCCATATCCAAACTGCCTATTGAGAGTCATCCTTGGCCCGTGTTGTCTCCTGAACAGTTCCCATAAATTGTCTGGGGAAGTGTTGGTTACTGAGTGACAAAACTGTGCCAGGGAAAACTCTAACAATTTTAATTTTATAGGTATATTTTTTTTTTTCCAGAGCCCAGGAATATTTTCTGGCACTGGTTAGCTTAGAAGTATGAGCACAGACATTAAATCCTTTGGACTGAGCTGCACTTAATTTGGTCAAATACCAAAAGAAGAAGCAGGTCTTATTGTGTTTCACTCTGAGGAATATCTCCCTGGCTTTATCCTCAGATTAGCCTAAAGACTGTATTCACTCTGCTGGCTGACAGTTCTGGGTGATGGGAAAATGAACCCGCATGTGTCTCCTACATGCTTCTCTGTAAACAAAGTTTACAGTCTGAAAAAAATAAAATATATATACATAGACAAGAAATACAAGTTAAAGACCATACGCATTTGTGAGCTTCCCAAATGACTCTTCATAACAGATGTGCATCAAGACTCTCTCAGCTTCATTTTATGCACAGTTTTAAGGACACTTTACCTTTGCTTTTAGAAAAAAAAAGGTTAGGTTCAGTAGAATATTCTTTATATTAGAGTTACTTTTTAGTCTGGATCTTCTATGAGCAGAGAAAATGACCTATTACTGTAAGCCAGCCTAGTTGTGGATGGACAAATAGATAAATGGGAAGAAAGTAATTACAATTTATGGATTTTGCTCTGTTGAATAGTTTTCTTTTAGAAGGTGAGCTATCATTTTTTTTCAAGTAGTTTTAGATATCTTTGGTTAAATTTTCCAAATCTTCCTTTTACTGCTCAAGAGGCTTTATTCCTTTAGCTAGTGAAAACTGCTGTTTTAACTAAAGATTTTTCAAAGAACCATTAAAAAAATTACTTTTCATATTGTCTTATCTTATTATAGATAATACAGGACTACTGATATGATAGAAGCTCTACAAACCAACAAGATGCTTAGAGACATTCTAGTAAAACGGAGAAAGTTTTCAACCTGATTTAGTTGAAGATGTTCCTGATCATTGCAGTGGGTTTGAACCAGATGATCTTTAAAAGTCCCTTCTAACCCAAGGTGTTTTATGGTTCTATGATTCAGTGACCTGAGTGGCAGGAGGATTTCGCTTGTGATTCTTACACACAGTCCAAAACCCACACCCATCAAGGTGCTTTAGATGTAGATCCATACTCATGGATCAGTATATATGAATCAGTATAAATTTATTCAAAGGCCTCAACATCTGTTTAAGAATTTTAATAACAGCCATATTTCTAAAAACTTTTAACATGTGGAATACTTTTAAAAAAGTTATCTTATTTTTCTCTGCATCTTGGAGCCAAGTTGCTTTGAAATCTGTCCACAAATATACTGGAAAACAATTAATGTCACATTAAGAATTATATTTAGATGCACACTTTTAAAAGAAGTGAATAATTTCTATTGATCACCCTGCAAAACAAAATACATAGGATGCCAGGCATTTTCATGTTTTGAGAATCTGGACAGCTGTCTTTTATGGTGAGGCACAAAATTTTACTGCCTTTTTTGGTGGAATGCCAATTTTGGAAGAAAGTTTGTACCCTTCTTGCCCCTTTCCCCTCTGCCAAAAGATACAGAAAAAACACAGTAAGTCCATTTTAACTCATAATTGAATTCTTTCTTTCTTTAAATAGAAGCACTCCTTAAAATAAAATAAAATGCCACATAAAATGCTATTCCTACTACAATATAAACTGTGCTTTCACTCAGGCTCTCTGTAGCATTATCTCTAACGGCAGTGTAACTAAAAACTAATAACCTCATTTTTAATTAGCTGGGTTTGTGGCATTTTGCACCCATCTCACAGTTGTTCTTTCTACAGTGTATATCATTATTAACTCCAGATGTCTTCAAGGAGCTCTTAAATACACTTTACTAGCTTTCTTCTTTTCTTTCTCCTGAAAACTGTTCTCATAACCTTGTATTCATTAATAAAATAAAATTAAAAAAATCTAAATGTGATCTTAAATACAGTATGAGTGATTCTGATTTTATCTAGCTATTCTTTTTGTTCTGATTATAACCAAATCTTTTCCTATTTTTTAATGGAGTAATAATATATTTTGTAAAATATTATTGTGTTTCAGTCAGTCTCCCCTAAAAATCATTAAGGTGTGAGTTTAAAAAAGGAGACAACAGATATTACCTATTGGTTTACCCGATGTCAAAATAGAACTGACTAATTACAAAAGGAACACAATATATCTTGGCTTTAGTTCTTTTAGAGCCATAACGTATATGAAGGACTGATATAAAAGGACACCTTAGGAGTAAGTTCACTGCACCACAGTGGTGTAACCAGGAAACCCTCTCGGATTACAACCCTTCATCACAGATGTCAGAGAAGAGGAGACACACTATACACATTTAAAGAAATTTTTAAGCCATTGAAATTCTGACCTGAAGCCTACCCAAAATCATATCACTAGCTGATCCTGTGTCTTGTCATCAGGAGTCTATTCCAGACCAAACCAGGACAACAAGTGATTCAGTCTGTGGTCATGATGCCTCCAGCTGTGTCCCCATCATCTCTCAGGACTGCCATGGAGATGAGCAGGGCTGTGGAGGACAGCCTGGGCGTGTGGCTAACCCATGGGTGGCCCTGCCCTTTAGGGCTGGGATGAAGCCAGTCATACAGTGAAAGATATCCCTGCCCACAGCAGAGGGGTTTGGAACTAGATGATCTGTAAATCTCTCTTCCAACCAAAACCATTCTATGATTCAGATTCTAAAAGAAGGGTCATGACCTGTACATACTGAGTAGTGCCACAGGGATGACATAATTTTTGTTACTTTTTATAATTTAAAATATTTCCAACTGAAAATATTCCTTGTTTTAAAGCAAAGATGAACACAGTTAACAATTCCCCAGTTTCAAATCCATGTCTTTGTCTGTAGAGGGAAGGAGGACTGCTCATACTACTGCTTCTTTAAAAGGACTTTGTTAGTAATCAATTAAATTTCCAACATATTATCTGGATATAGAATCATAGAATCCTTTAAGTTGGAAAGAACCTTTAAGACCATAAAATCCAACTGTTAACCTAATACTTCCAAGTCCACCACTAAACTATGTTCCCATGTGCCACATCTGTACATCTTTTAGTTACCTGTAGTGAAGGTGACTCCATCACTTCTCTGGGCAGCCTGTTCCAATGCTTGACAACCCTTTCTGTGAAAAAAATTTCTCCTAATATCCAATCTAAACCTCTCCTGGTTCAACTTGAGGCTGTTTCCTCCTGTCTTATCACTTGTTTCCTGTGAGAAGAGACTGACACCCACCTCGCTACGACTTCCTTTCAGTAAGTTGCAGAGAGCAATAAGGTCTCCCCTGAGCCTTCTTTTCTCCGGGCTAAACACCCCCAGTTCCACAGCTCTCCCTCATAAGACTTGTGCTTCAGACCCTTCACCAGTTTCATTGCCCTTCTTTGTACACTCTCCAGCACCTCAATGTCTTTCTTGTAGTGAGACGCCCAAAACTGAACACAGTATTCAAGGCGTGGCCTCACCAGTGCCAAGTACAGGGGAACAATCTGTTGCCTAGTCCTGCTGGCCACACTATTTCTGATATCCTGTGCTCTGCTCTGGAGCTACATTCCCAGGAAACATACATCTTGGTCCTTAAAAAGTTTGGGAAAAGGTCATGATCCAGAAAACACAGGGACAAGGATTATCCTAGTCATCTTTGAGACATCTCTCTACATTTTATTGTAGAAGGTAGAGGCTTAGTACCGGAGTTGGCACTGTCTTTGCACATGGAAATTTTTCCTTCAACAAGTTTATATAGAAACAGGTAAAAGAAAGCAAATACTCAAGAAGACAGTGGGAGTTGTCCATATGACTGGTTTGAAGCATTTAGCTCTGATGCCCCAACTAGGATGTTGCTTCCTAGAGGACACTTAAACAATTTAATCCAGAGGGTGATTTAGTATATAAATTTAAGGTTCCTTTCCTGAACTTCTCTCTCAGGGATTTTATCTCATGTCATATTGGGAATTTAATTTGAATGTTTAACATTTAAGAGCATCTGTACCTTCTGCATAACTTGCTAAAACAAATCTGGTAATAGAGACATAGGTTCTTGATTTCAAGCCTTAAATACAAGGAACACATAATTTTCCTCCTATATATTTTTTCTTGGAAGACCTTATGCTTCTGATCATTTCTATGATTTGTACAATGACACCTAAATAAATTTGGTCAACAAGCTTTTACAGAAATGCAAGATCACTGTCACAGGGATAATGCAGTGCAGAAGAATATTTTGCCTTGTAAAAAGCTCAAGCAAATATGTTGCTTTCTATACTTTCTTTTTAATTTCTTAGCTCTCACTAACTGTCTCATTCTGTCTCTGTTTTTTTTTTTTATTAGATGGGTTTATAATCCTGTTTTTAGAGTGTCCTTGGATAGATTTCTATAATTAGCAATTATAAATAGAGATATAGTCTTGAGTTATGAAGTTTACTTTTATTGACCGCAACAGAAGGTTTAAGTTCAACTTCTCCTTATCTGATTATATTTACCAGAACTGTGGGAATTCACTATGCTATAAAAATGGACCTTGCTGCTAGCTGGCATACCTCAGAACATTTAAATAAAAATAGCAATGAAAATCCAACCAAATATTATTTATGTCAGTTAGATGCCAATGAAAACTAAGGCTTTCAGGGTAGACAGGATCGATTTTTAAATTTTTTCTCTCTCTCTCTTTTTTTTTTTTTTTTTTTTTTTTTTTTTTTTTTTATATATATGACAGAATGACACACTCTTCACTCATCCACTCAAGCTGAAGAATGACTGAAGAACCCTGTGAAGGTCAAACACATTTTCACCCAACTGATGCTCTTTTAAAACTGACTTAACCCTCCTTGTGCATTTCTGCACAGCATGGAAGTTAGCTTTGCAGCTTCAAATTAGAGTAAAATTTGGCGAGACCTTCCTTTCATAAAGCTCTTTTGTATTTAGCAAAACAAATTCCCTAAAAACAGAACTGTAATTTGCACATTGGTATGCATTCTGCCTATAATCATCTTCCCAGCAGAAAGCACCGTCATTTCACAAATGGCTCCAGAGTGCTCCCCAAAGCTAAGCAAAAGTGTACAGATACAAACAGAAATAAACTAATACAGGCCCTGATCCTCCAGTAGACATCTATGGTACAAAAAGGACAGCATTATCAAATTGGAGAGATAACATTTTGCTCACAGTGTGCAACAGTAGACACAGCAATATGAGATACAAGGAAAGTGAGACTTGGATACATTGTGGGTCAGCAGAGAAAGGTGTCAATTATGTGTGTACCTATGTTTCAATTAGTGAATTTAAACCACATAATTCTATTTTTGCAGGAAAAAAAAAAGAGAAGACTACCTAGACACAGAACATTGAGATCTGAAAATTGCCCCAATCCCCTGAGATATTTCCTCACCTTATATTTCTTGACTTCCTTATGCTTTCAGAGGAAATCAGAGATGGAAATTCTGTTGCTCACAGGCCAGAGATGCTAGCTGTAACTAGCTGACAGGTCTTTGCTTTATTCCCTGAGCAGGGGAACTGAGATGCCAAGGGTAGCAGCAGCCTTAATGGGCCTCATGTTAAAAGAAATCTCACTGGAAAAGGAATGCTGCTCTTTCAGGATCTCCTGCACAACCCATCATGCTTCACAACGTTTAGGTTGCCTATTTGTCCCCATTATATCAATCAGCATCTTGAAGAAATAGCTGTTATATATCTATATTCTCAAACATCTAGTTACAGTGAGCATAGGAGGATTGTTAGACTAAGAGAACTACTGACAGAACATTGCTCTGTAAATCCCACTTCTGTGCAGTACAAGTTTTTCTTGCCTATTAAGACAGCATTTAGTTCTGAGTGTACACTGTCTCTCATAGAAAAGCAACATCCTACAAGTTAGGACAGTGAAAAAGGAGAATAAAAGAGACATGCTGAAATTTCTGGTTGGATATGGATATTTATATTATGGTTTGGGGGATGCCCTTTTCATTAGATTTCTATGGAGAGGATGGAGGAGAAAGAGATGAAGAATAAAAGGAAAACATATAGAAACCAAAAACAGTCAAAAAGGAATAAACTGTGTTCTAAGAAAAAGAAGCAGTAGAGGAAGGTAGGAGAAAGATCAATGCCAAAAAATTATACTTGACAAGACGGCCATTCTGATGAGTCTTGTTCTGTGTTTCATACTGCATTTAGCACTACAGAAAAAACCACTTCCTCTTAACTTGTAAATACATGAGGAATAGTAAAGAAAATGATATTATTTTCCATATTTGTTTGGGTTTTAAATTATCATTTCTAATGTGAGGGGATATACACCAAATAACATTTTTAAAAATTAGAAAAAAAAAAAAATCAGATGTAAGATTTGTAAAAGCTTAGATTTCCTTTGGCTACAGGGTTCTGTGCTATGATCCAGCACATCAAACTTGGGGATCTACAAGGAAGGTGGAAGTTTTGCTCAGCACATTTTGTGTATCCTAACATTTGAGACATTTCATCTCACATCTCCTGGTCTAGAAGGCTAGATCATGAGTTTCTTGTACATGAGCCATTTGTTTCCATCTTGTCTCAGTTTCTCAGGTTTAAAATGCCTGGGATTATTCCAAATAATTTGGGCCATTTAACTAAAGTGTTAAATTTAGAACTTTAGTGACTATTGTTATAGTGAGAGGAGAAACTGACACATCTTCCATGGTTAATTCAATTCTTCTATCACCCTACTTAATGAATGTTCTTCAATTAGCTGTTGAAATTTTGTAGACTGTGTCTATTTCCACTGGCTTTAGCTAGGGTCAGAAAATTCAGACACAGTGGTCCTAATTTCTATAATATGAAAGATCTCTTTCTCTACAATGCCTCCTCTTTTAGAAAAATACCTTTTAGAACAGTACCTTCCTATACTGTCCAGCAGCCAAAACATGTCTCATTTCTCTTAGCACACCCATCCTTATGGTTGTGTTTCTCCACAGTATCCCTTGGCACAAAAAATTGTTAGGGAACCTAGAAGACAAAATATTGCATGGTGCCTTATCTACTCTAGGTTTTGCAGTGCTAAGGACCTTCTACCTGTAACCTGATTTTCACTTGCAATGCAGTAACCTTTCATCATCACACCCTAAGGCTTCTGCAGCAGTGCCTTTACCATGGCACCCCAAGTGCCCTTATCCACCTTGCACTCTGGGATTCTGACCCGTTATGTCCAGTTTCTTCTCCAAAGTCATTGCCCTTAATGTTTAAATGATCTTCTTCTTCTTCTGCCTCTTCATCATTTTGCTTTGTAGCTACTAGTCTATACCTCTCTGTGTAGACCCATTCACCCTTCACACTGTAGCTTTTTGTTTGCAGCTTCATATTAAAACAAACACAGCTTAGTAGATAACGAATAATACTTATTTTAAAATCCAGTAAATATTATCAATAATATACACACCAAAACTTAATGGCCAATTAGTGTGCAACACCTGCATCTAATCAGGCATGCTCCAACTGGCAATAGTAGTGTCATAAACAGTAACTGCCAATGGGGAGATCAAACAAGTCTTGATAAGAAGTATAATTATGCTGGGGACAAATCAAGAGAAAAGAAGATTTTTTTTTTGTCATTTTCAACTTGATCATTGTCACCACCTCTGGCCCTGGAGAAGATGTCTAGAGGAGGAGGCTTGTTTGTGTAAGTCATAATTTTTCTTCCCACCTGGATATGGGGGGAGAGGGTTTCCTGTTTCTTTCTCCTCCTTTTTTCACCCCCCATCCTAAGGTAACTTTGAAGTTTACGTATGCCATCACCTATGGCCCCCATTAATAAGCTATGTACATGGAAACTTACTTGAACTTTCACTGTGCAGCAAAGGAGATTGTATGACAAGCCAGAACAAGGTAGAAAGCAGGTAGGAGAGAAGGAAAAAGTGGGGCTGGATCTCTCTGCAGACCATTTCATGTCCTTGGATTGACTTGGATCATTAAACTTGTGTTACAGTCAGGTATCTACTGGGGAAATAGGGGTCATAAAATAAACAGTTTATTCAAAAATGAGAAACTTCTCTTCTCCATTCTTACCCTCAATCTGAATCAGTAATGTGAACATCAGGGGGCCATCACACCTCCAGTCAGACTGTTTTGCTGATGATATTTTCTCAGCCTTTTATGTTCTTAAACTTTTAGTCACCTCTTGAAAGAAGCATTTTAGAGGCATTAAGTTGGAAGTCCAGGTGTAATTGTATCTCTGGAAGGTATAAATGGTGCCTCTGAGAAGTATTTCAAAATTACACCAGGGACATGTACAAAGGCAGAACACCTTTAATGTGGCGCTTGTTTAGAGATGGGACTGGAGAAGACATGCTCCTCTAAGACTCATTACAAAATTTACAAGAGGACTTGTTTTACCACTAGAAATGCTGATATTTGGAAGTTAGTTCCATGAGAATGTGTCAATTATGATAAAATTTCACTTTGTTAAAAAAAAAAAAAAAAAAAAAAAAAAAAACAAGTAAGAAAGTGAAATCAAATGGAATCTGCCTATTGTTTTATTGTTTGGGGGGGGGGGGATTTTTAAGAAATTTTCAGTATAGGAATAGTTTTGCTATGTTTAATCAGCCCACACCACATCTGAGAGCAGTGAATTGTCAAATGCAGTCCTCAAACAATACTGTATCCTCTTCCTTTTTCAAGTGCTAGCCATCATTCAAGGATAAATCTAGGTTATTACAAATTGATAGAGGGAGAAAGCAGTGTGATTGGCACAGGAGTATGCCACCTTGCTTTCATACTGATGCACCGTTCATAGTTGTAAACTGAAGCCTTCCTCACATGCACTGCATGATCCCATGGAGGTAAACGCTAGACATTTAATGGGTTCAAAATCTTACCCCATCACAGCCAACCGTTGCTTCCCCTTCAGATGTAATATGGTAACTATTAATAGGATCTCTTGCAGGCTGACACAGTGCAGTTAACGGCCAACTTAAAACACCATATTTCCTGGTAATCTTAAAGCACTCAGCAAAGTAACACTTTGATAGCACTTCTTCAACTATATCTCATATTGACACTGGAAAACAGAGGCTTGAAATGAGGACAGCCCCTATCATGACAAGACCAGAGTTTATATTTTCTACTCTTCTTTCAGGGACATTGTGGGGAATGAGGAAATGATGGATGCAAACAATATTCAGGTAAACATATTCTATATTTACAGTCCCAGAAAAGCTTTTGAAAGGGAAGGTAAAGTGTGCTTTACAGGAATTCAATGTTATTTAATACAGTTTACTCAGAGGAATATGTTCTAAATTCTAAAACTGTAGAGAAAAGCTTGTATCTGTGTTTAAAAACCCTTTACAAATATCTATGAAAGTGTTTTTACTTTCTAATATGCAGAACAGACTGAAGTCTGATACTATTTTAGGACCAAATATTATTTCAGGATAAACTTTAGCTCCATTGTTAGAAGGATGGAAGACTAATACTGGAGAAGGATCTCTGGGATCAAAGGAGTGCTCAGATTAATAGTTTGCTGGGCAAAAATAAGACTTTTGAGAAAAAGATTTTCATCTGCTTTTGACACTTTTCTGTAAGAAAAGACAAACCTATCTCAGTCACTCAGTTACTGAGAAGATCCATAAGTGTGTCTCCCGTAGACAGAAGCACCTAGAATACCCCATTCCTCTCTAGGAACAGGCAGCAACAATGCTCCACCCTTTCCCTATCACTTCTATTATATTAAGCAGCATACATAACTAACTCTTCATTTTACAATATCAGAGGGCTTTATTTATGGATTGTCACCTCAAATCTATGTCTAGCTTATGTTCTAGTTCATGCGCTGAGCATTACACATGCTTCTCTGCTTCTACACAGATATACGGAAGTAAAAATACTTGAGAGGAAGAGGCTGTGCAAGCAGTGGGATAGCCAGCCCTGGTCATTGCTCAGCTCACCGTTAACTGATGTGTGAGGTGTAGCATTAACCGAAGAATACAGACTTTTCTGAATTGTTTCATGCAGGATTTTCTGTCGACCCAGAACAAAATATTAAGAAGGATATTTTGTTCTTCTATTTTGTTCTATCTGGGGATTTTGTCAAATCCATGGACTCACTCCGAAGCTTTTGGAAGAAAGGTGCAATTAACAATTAATATATACATATATGTATGTAATTATCTGATTTTTAAGAGTTTAGTTACAGTTGTTAAGGAGGTCAAATGCTGTTTGAATAGCAGGGCTATATAATGTGAGAAACTGTGGGACAATTGTGGTAAGATTTGCTGGTCAGCCTGACTCCACAGCTAGAAGTGATCCCAAATTGCCTGACTTCAGATGCTTGAACTTTATTGCATTCCCAACACTTCATGGGGAAAGAAACCTTGGACTGGAGAAGTAGAAACTATTACTATTACCATGGGATACTATGAGTGAAGATAAACCTTCTGTGAATCAGTTTTAGCCATTAATTCTCTTATGAACAGGGTGTCTCAGGAGATTTCTGGTAAACTTTGTTTTTAGCTGTGACTGAAATACTGCAAGAAAAGAACCCTTATTTCCACACAGCGGTTTTCATACTTTCTCTTCAAATCCCAGTCAATGCCAGGAATTGCAGATGAGAGTGAAAGTGGGAATCAGAAGTACATTACAGAACTGTAATGAGGTTTTATCAGCATTAATTTGGAGGAGCTGTAGTGCTTAGGATGCAGCAGAGCTGTAGGTATAGGACAACATGTGTTTTTGTTCCAGTGACATTAAAACTGGGATCTCTGAAAAAAACCCCATGTGGTGTATTGAACTTTGTATACAAATTATTTTCATTACACCAAAGAGTGCTGAAGTCACTAGTTCAGCCTTTAGGAGATCTAGGTTAAAAGAATCTTTGTATCTTCAGGCTAGATCACAATGGCTACATCCATATTACTAGGTTTAAGAAGATCAGAAATATTTTCTGGGCAGTGAAACTTAACCTACTATAGTATTAAATAGTTAGGAAGGTCTCTGGCCTGTTTTAGACACAAGAGGTTAATGACACCCCATGTATATCCAGAAGACAACAACCAGCAAAGGAGTGCCAGTGTCAGACTCCTGGGGCTGCATTAAATTATTGAGTGTTTATTTGTTTGTTTGTTTCTTTGTTTGTTAGATTTTCATGTAATTTGAGATGTTCGTTCTGAAAGTTCTGGTTTTATTTTTTTACATGATGCACCTGTCTGACCCCTTTCTAGTCTTGTTCTCAGGACATTTTGGACTCTATCTGCTTCCCTGATTTCTTTGGTTGGCATCTTGATTTTTAAATTCAAGTCTGTCTTGTTCTTGAAGAAATTAAACTGGGACACTCTGGGATATCTATCTATGCTGCTATATAGTTCCTGGGAATTAAATTTCTTTTTCTTTCAATATTCTTTGCCTTTTATCCTCCCTGTCTTTGGAAAAAAAAGTGACCCTGGGCTTGACAATTCAAGATTTACTTGCAATTTTAGCCTGTTCACTTCTAATTAAACTCCAGTGAATACTGAACATACCAAACACTACCTTTTTTTCACTTGCCACTGTAGTTTCTGCAGTACCCTTCCATCTTTCTTACAGACTTGTAGGTCTAAATGCCCTTGGCGTTTAATGCCTATCAATCAGGATATTATAGGTGCTTTATTTCACCTGAAGAACCTCATCCATTTGGTCACCCCACACTGACCAGATCAGGTCCATCACAAAAAGTGTGGTATCATAACTCTCTCTTTTATAATCACTGCTGCCAGGACAGAGATGGATGCTCATGACTGACTGCCCCTTGAAAACTGGTCTAGTGATGAGACACTTCATCCTGGACATGAGAAACATGTTATGGATCTCTGTCAAACAAAGGCTTCTACCCTCCAGTTCCTGTTGTCCTGGGTCATATCATACCCCTCAGGTATATGAGGGATGAGCAGTAGATGTAATCTCTTATGTTAGAGATAAGTCACTGAGAAGAAGATTCAGGAGGTGAGAAACCAAGTGTGCCACATGCAACTCAGTAATTAAAAGCAGCCTGTGGATAAGAGAATCTTTGTTCTAGGACTCTAGTTCCTCTTCCCCAGTTAGTGTCACTTTAAAAAGGAAAAGTGAGCCCTACTAAATACATAGAAGTGACTCTTCTCATGGGAAGGTTCTGTGACAAGGATCTTAAGAAAACAGAGAAAGTGACCCCTCTTACAGGGTCTCAAAGTCCCTGTGTCCTGACCCCAGTTCCTCAATAGACAAAAATGACTGAAATATCAACCCTGCCTGGAAGAGCTCATACACAAGGTAAGCACAGGAACAGGATGAGACTGCAAACTGACAAGGGGGAGGGATGTACACTGCAACAGCAAGACAATTATGATTAGTGTAGACAATTAAGATTATGATTTAGCCGTAGGATCCCCAATAGCCATTAACATGATATCACATTTTTCTGACAAAAAAATTAAAAGGGAAAATTCAATGGTTAAACACCAGTGCTGAAACTCGGGAGTAAATGTTTGCCTTGAACAGGGCTGTAAGCCACATGAGAGAGACTAATTAAATGAGTCTGCCCTTAGTTATGTCATAAATGAGAGAAAGGGTGTATTGTTTTTGGTTTTTTTTTTGATTCCCAGTCTGACGAAGATCAGCGGAGGGGAGACATGGGGAGAATAGGAGAAGGAAGAAAGATATTCCAGGATGAAAAATGATTTCCAAGGTTTCTTTTGTTTACAAAGCCAGCTAAAGGAAAGAAATGTTTCTCCTTCTCTCTCCCAAAGATGGAGCTGTTGCAATAAGAGAAGTTGAGCACACCGACAAACATGCACCCACACACACACAAAGTTCTGCATTCCACAGCAGGACTTCAAGGCTTCTCTGAAAACACAACTGTTTCCTTTCTGTAAGGAGAAATAAAAATCCGTATTATTATAGCAGCTGCGTTATTGCAAAATTCTACCAAAACACAACGACTGATATTAAGTATCTAACCCCTCCTAATTGTCTATTTCATGGGCTTTAGATTTCTGGATTGCTAAAATAACCATCTGAAGACAAGACTTCGATTCATTTTGTTTTATTAGTATTATTATTTCCTTACAATAATAATAACACTTTACACTTATACAGCACTGTTCATCCGCAGATACAGACAATAAGGACTGGATTGCTGCTATTATCCTATCACACCCCAGAAATGAGAAGGGATAGAAATTTCTCCAGGAAGCTAAAGCTGGGAGAAAAATTTCTCGAAGCCTTGAGGCCCAGGGGTGATTCAGAGGGAAGGGTAACTAACTTCGTAACAGCAAGGTCAGCTGTTTCAGTGAATTTCTTTCTGGATGAATCCTTTCAAAACCTTTTGGCGTTATTATTTTCACCGGAAAGTTAATTAATAATAGAAACTCTTTAACAGAGTCATCTGAAAAGTCTTGAAGACAAGAATTGGGGGGGTTGGTTTGATTTCTTCTGAAATATATGTTCCAGTTAAAGCACAGCTGGACAAATGTGAAAGGAGGCAAACTGTTTTATTTTGGGTACCAGATATGACAGGCAAAATGTCCCCTCTATTCTTAAAATCTGTGAATAAATGATTGACCTGGTGCTTCTTAAATCACTCACTCATGGATTTAGTGAGGGCTTTCTAGAAGTTAATGACTTTTGAAACAGCATTTGTTTTCAATTTCATTGCAGTTCAGAAATATACTCATATTGTTGCAAGCAGTGCCAGAGAGTGCAACTAGTTCAGCCCTATTTGCTCCTTACCTTGCAGTCTAAAAGACAATAAATGCAGTGACTTCAGTAAAGAAAAGGGAAAGAGGCAGCAGACAACATGGGGATAACATTTCCCTTTTACTGTGTACTGACATGAGTTCTCCTTCCCAAGCAGGCTACAACCTACTCACATAAGAAAAGAGTGACAGCAAGCTGATTAGACATGATATTGTTGCTGTCTCATTATCTCTGTTTATACATGGGGAAACTGAGGCTTAGTTTAATGTTATCTAACTCCAGATTTCTATAACATGGACATCTAAGCTCATCACATCTGGTTTCTTTTTAATATGAGAAGGAAAAAACAAACATTTTTAGGTCATGGTTTATTTGCAATCTTAGCCAAGAAGTGTCTATTTCTTTCCGTTGACAACTGGAGAAAACTAGATGACTCAGATGAACTCCACATGTGGCATATTTGGTTTGTGAGGGGTAGAGGGACCAGGCCTGTAAACTCTGTAACATGAGGCACAGAGAGCCTCAGATGCCACCATATTTTGACTGTCCTTCAGAAAACAAAATGAAAGCTTAAGTCACTCTGTGAAGGCAAGTATAACTGTCCAGATATTGCTCTCTGAAGGACATGATCACCACTGTGCAAGGCACAAGATCTTTATCTTCTCAGCTCCAAGAAAGCTGAACAACATCACACAGGAGATCCATGATGAAGTTAGGAAGAGAAACCAGGACTTGTCTCCCAGGATCATCATCTAACCCTCAGTCACATTTCGTTTCTTCAGTGGCTTGACTCAGTAGCTCCATGTGCTGTCTCCTGCCCCTGACACAAATGAAGCAAAACTTACCACAGTGATGAAACAGACAATGAAAACCACTCTGATAATTTTAAAAAACAAAAACAAAAGAAAAAGCATGCTTATTTGACCTGGCACATGGCTTTCCCTTTCAGTGCTGCTATTATTCCCATCTTAGACTCTTTCTACTTTCTCTCTTGCCAGCAGGAAAGAAGTAACACAGAGATGTTTTATGCCACTGAGACAAAGAGGTATTGATCCTTTTTGCCTCTGGAAAAGGTTTCTAATAATTTCCAGATATATCATAGATTGTGGTGCTGCTATCTTTAATTAAAACATGACACAAAATAGAAAGCAATTATTTCGGGATTTTTTTTTTGTTTTATTTTTCAAGTGCTGATTCTTTTTTTTTGTTTTGTTTTAATGGGCTGTTGTACCAGATCAAATGACTTGAAAGTTGAGCACACAGAAAGTATAAAGAGAGAGGAAGAATATTTGCTCTTGTGTTTGTTATTCATGGTATTTAAATATGATGGTTTGCACTTTATATTCAAAAGATTTCATTATCTCTGGTTTGCTAACCCCCTTGGCCAGGGGAGCTGTAGAGAAGAAAGAATCCTCTGTCCAAAGGAAATCTATGTCTGGATCAACAGAACACATTATTCTGCCAGCATCACCCTTTTGCAATGACTACAGTAACACCCCCCTGCACAGGCTTGGCCCTGTGGATTTGGGAGATAGCTGTTGGCACGATAAAAAGGATAACAGAAAGTCAGAATGACCCTCTTTCTACACAAACTTCTTTGGCCAGAAACAGAAGTGAAGAATTGACTTCCCTATTGTTGCAGTCAGATCAGAGCTTCTCTCCAGTCAAAACAGTACATAAGATCCCAAATTTAGCCACTCTACTGGTAATAGCTACATAATGGTGAAATTTAGCAACAGACATCAACTTCATTATTATACTTTCTTACAATGGTGTCAAGTATTGTCGTTTCTCGTTTATCAATTATTTGCTAAGTCTTCACTGAGTTCACTGTGGAAGAATAGTTAGAGTAAGGAACTGTTACATCTTTGACTAAAATAACTCTTCTAGAAATTCACCCAGCTTATATTTTGGGGTTCCATATGAGTTCAGGTGTTTTTAGGATTTTAACCTGGAAAAAAAAAAAATAAACCAAAAACAAAAAAACAGGACGGGATCAATGTACTTAGGGTACATGTAGAATGTAATATGTTCCCCTCTTTGTAGAATAAACACTTCCTTCTAAATGCATCAGGCCAGAGCTTTTACTTTGTCTAGAACATTAATTACATTCCTTTCCAGAACTCCAGACTCACATACATTTAAATTTGTGATTAGTCTTTTCAAGAACATGTAGAAATTGAATCAAAGAAGCATTTTCAGAACAAGTCTGTACAAAACATGCATCTCTCATTAGCAGTACAGAAGAATTTGCCATTTAGGAAGGAGCAGATATCTCCATACTGTCCTGCGCACTTCTTTGGGAGTCCATGGTGGTCCTTTGAGTAGTTATAATCTACCAGAGATTCAACAAGACTTGTACAGACTCTTTCCTCTTCTAACCTACACAAGTTCTCTGGTGACCTAAAGGGAGAGCGTAAGACCATTATGGTTTTTCGTGTGAAGCTCCTACCTCTCTGTCCAGGTGCTCACACTCAGGGAATCTTCAGTCCCTGACACTTGATCTTTTACATGGCTCTAAGGCTAGATAACACATTTGGGTTTTTGGCTGAAGGTCCCCTGTTTACATAGAAGGTGCAGGAAATTATTTTCACAGCCTCTCCCATTGCAGTGCCTCAGAAACACTGCACAGAAATTAAAAGAGGTAAATAATTTTCAATACATTTTTGTCCTAAACTGTCTCAAAGCATAATCACAAGGCAGTTAAGTGATTTTGTTAATATCAGTGGGGAGCCACTGACCTTAAAAGCTGCAGTTAGAGTATAGTTGTTATTTATTAGCCCAAATGACTTCATTATATCATGTTGGTTGTCATGCTATTAAAGCAGCCATTCTTGTGGGATCTGAATAAGATTTTTTTTTTTTTTTTTTTTTTTTTTTTTATAGTAGAGATAGGAAAAAAATGCAATGATTGGTAGCTCTATTTACTTATACATATAACATCAACTTGGATATTCTCCTGGAAATCTCTCTGTATACATTTCCCTCTCACATAAACACACATCTTTTCTTTCATACCTTATTATCTTGTATATTTTACTCAATAGTAAAATTAAATATAGCAAGGTCTTCAAGTCATGTCTTTCTCCAGTCTTTGAAAAGGATGCTGATTTCATATGCCACAACAATTAGTCAAGTTATGAGCGAAGTTTTGTATGTTTCTGGTTCAGATAAATGTGGGTGAACTCCCAAAGGATGTTTATTCAGTTTTTACCTGGGCTAATAGAATCTCTTGAGTCTGAAAATTTGGTCTGAGAATGTCTCAGGAGCAGAGCTGTCTCCTGAGAATTCCACTACTACCTTCTGCTTCCTAAATAACAGGAATTCAGAAATGAAGGTAATAAAGAGTGTTATTTTTGTGAGCATCCATGAATGATCAGTTTGGGTTCAAGGTCATGTCTTGGATACATGTTAGAGTGGAATAGGCTCTTATTTTACCTGAACTAATTCAGCCACCCCTTGTTTCAGACAAAACAGTAAGACACACACAAAGAATTCCTACCAATATCCCAAAGAATCAGGAACAATATACAGGCAAATAAATAAAACATTTGTTTAACACAAATGGGAGATTCTGGGCAAAAAGAAACACACAAACTACTCTTGTTGTTTGAGATTTACAGATCCGTATTTCACAGATGCCCTATTGCTTTATTCATACTGTTAAGGGAGGGAGAAGCAGCCTCTAACCATCAACACCCATCATTAAATCATTACAAAACCTCTCTTGTTAAAGAGACAGAGTATATACATATATAAAATATACACAGCTATGTATATATTTATATTTATAAAATTCTTTGTATAGCTGTGTGGAAATATGAAAAGCTTCTTGAGACTGCTTAGCTTGATAGTTTACCCAGTTTTACCACTTGAAATAAATAAATGTTTTCCAGTTACCACATGAAAAGCAACCTTACTTTGAATAAAAAAAAAAAACAAAAAACAAAAAAAAAAAAAAAAAAAAAAAAAAAAAAAACAAAAAACCAAAGCTGGATGATTTTCCTGAGCAGTGGTGAAATCAAAAGGGAAGGAAAGTTGAATGACAAACATTGGGTGCTAATCTAAAATGTCAGGGGATAAGCTACAGGAACCAGAGAAAACTACACCATAGAACTCTTGTGAAAAAGAAGCATATTTTAGATAGTATCAGAGAGTAATGATTATTTCTGTTTGATGGAAGAGATCTCAAGGATGCCCCATATACCTTGTGTGTCACAGAGGAGCAGACTTGAACATGTGGCCTGAAGGAAAAAAAAAAAAACAAAAACAAAAACAAAAAAAACAAACAACAGTAAAAACAAAAAGGGTAAAAAAGTGGAAATAAGGACACTGATAAACCTGACTAGTATAGACATAAAATCTTGCCTAAGGATCTTAATCCTGAAATCACCAGTGTGACAAGCCCCATCAGCTTGAGTAGACCTGTGGATCTGCCCCAAGTGAACCTTCAGAGGACACTTAACTCTCTCTTCTGCTAGTAACAGAAAACTCTCCTACTCCTCCCTAATAACGAAGAGCTTTACTTGCAATCTTGAGAAATTAAGGAAGGAAGGGAATATCATACTTCATTTAAAACCCTTATCAGTTGAGGCAAAATTTCTGTTTCTAGCCATTCTATTTAGAAGAAAGGGTGAATAATCTCAGTGTTAAGTAGACATAAAAATTTGTCACCTTCACATAAAAGTTTTCTTATAATCTATGCTATGAAAAGTAACCCATATTACTAAAACCCTTGTCTGCCCTTACCTAGTAGTCTTTCAAAATGTAATTGGAAATTAAACAAATTTGTTAGGAAAAAAATTTCTTTTCACATTTTAAAATTCTTATTTACAAATCTTCCAAATCAGCAAATGTCCCATGAATTTGTACATTGCTATCACTTGGGACACTTAGCACTCACATGGAAGAGCACACTCGGGTTGGGTGGTAGCAACAAATGCTGGAGCTGCTGTGATGTCCAGTGTGACTAAGCATATGTTCAGAGAGAAAAGGGGAGTTGAAAGATTCATGGATAAAACAGCAGCCCTCATGAAAAAAAAAATGAAAAGGAGGGAAGAAAAAATACAATTTGGTTGTTATACACTCTGAAACTTCTGATTTTAAAGGCATTCTTAAGAAACTTCTCAAGTGGGTAGCCAGAAGTCTAATGACTCCTAAAGAAAAATCACACAAAGGCACTGAAAAGAAAGGAATGAATTACCCGTAAAAGAATTCATAACATATCTTACCAATGCTGCTTCAGAGGAGAACGTAATTTATGAGTAGAAGATAAAATGGAGGAGTTTGGTAAGATTAAGGATCCTTTTTCAAGTTTTATAGTGAAACATTCTTAAGAACATTAGGAAATTTTAGTGAAGAACTGACTTAAATTGAATCTACATTTCTCTAAAAGCAAACCAAATATTGATAACATACATCAGACATTAATGTGGGAAAGAAAGTTCAATGTGTTGTTTGTTATAAAGGAATCTTTTTTCAATTGCTTTGGTGGCCACCTGAGATTTATATCCTTACGATCCTGAGGTTATGTGAACATAATATCTAACATTTGTTTCACAAATTTGTTTAACATCTAGTATTTGTTTATACATACACACAGGCACACACAGACATACACAAAATGTAAAGGATAACTTTTATCTGTTATATGTTACCCTATGTCATTGATAGTTACGATATTCACCACATCAAGAGCTGTTAAAAGAATCATTTCAAGGTGATACTCCTTGTTCCTAACACTTCTGCAGGTAAGGACACTCTATAGCCTGTAAGAAGATGCAGATGTACTTCTGAACATATTACCCAGGTCCACAAGTCAGTGTACAGATTTAAAAGGTCATTCCCCCTGCCTTAATCTCTCATTTTAACTATTTTGACTGTCTGATATTCCACATTGGGAAGAAGAAATATGAAGTTGAGACATTTACTTAATGAAAATAAGATATTCTCCACTGACTCTAATGATTTACTTTGTACCAAATAAGGAGTTTCCCAAAACTTCTGGCCTCGGAGCATTTGACTTCTGTGTATCGTACCTGAATCTTCCTTCACAAACTTTTTCAAGAGTACTTGCATATATTTATGATAAAATGCTTGTAAGTATCTGAGTAAGTTTAAGATATTAGTTGGTATCATTGCCATAAGATGTTTCATGGCATAAAATCAATAGCGGGACCTGAAGGATGGGGGGAGGGGAGGGAAAAAAAAAGGAAAATTAACAAATCTGGGTCAGATAAGAAAAGGGCTTTCTCAGTTTGAGATATTGTACTGAAGAAACTCCAAATACTGAAGCAGGATGTACCACACAGTGGGAAGTGCCTTGGTTGTGTCTAAGGCGCTGCTGCATTTTGTTGATGGGTAAGATGATATGTAAGTGTGAGCTTTTGACTTCTATACACTTATGTCTTGCTGGAGATGAAACAGTTAAACCAGTGGAACCAAAAAGAATAGATGAGGTCAAAGTGCTGAAGAAAGGAAATAAAACTTTCCCTATTGCTGATGATAAGCTATGCAGAGAATTATTTAATCGTTTATATTGCACCTAAAACCTCAAAAAAATTGTTTTAGTTATAAAGAGTTTTAGGTCGATGGACAAGGCTTAGCCTAGTTCATGAGTTCAGGGGGTAATTTACCACCTTCCCATTGATCATGAACACAAATATCACCACCTGGCTTAATAGTGACCTGTGTTCTTTTTCCACCAAAATCTTCAGAGCGCAGACAAAGGAATCAAGGTTGTTCCTCCCACAATAAATGAAATCAGGAGCTGATATCTTTATTTTTATATATGAGTTCAGTTTTCTGTGGCTGGCAATACAGCTGTCCTCTAGAACTCACCCAAACTGATCAACAATGATCAGAAAACTATTAGTTTCAGTGGGAATTATTTGACTTTGGAGATCTGTTTGAAACTTATCTGGTTGTAATTAATCTCTGAGGGCTCAAAATTACTGATAGGCTGTAAATGAAACAGCAGTCCATTGACTAGAAGACATAATTATGAGAAAGTTTTCATCACGCTATTTCAACTGCACACCTTATTGATGAAATGGAGAATTTTCTGTTTTTGGACACTATGGACTTTGTTCCTTGGGAACATTAAGGAGGTGCACTGTGCAGAGTTGTGGTGTGACCACACAGGAGCAAGTGGAGCAGATGTGACAGATCAAGAATTCACACCAAGTAGGAAAATGCCATGTGTACTTCTTGGACCAACCACATTGAAAAGGGAAAAAAAAAATCATCTATTTTAATATCTCTGGAACAAAGCAAGTGAAACACTGACAGTGTGTAACAGATGCACAAATTTACCTTGGGTGATTAATGTATTTTGAACACAGAACTGTCATCTCAAGTCCTATATGTTTTTATCTGCTTTAGTGCTGCACACCTGTGGTTTGTTGATAAAATATCTGCTCTGCAATGAAGACAACTGCCATGTTTAGTGCTTTAGTCCCTTAATAATCATCTCACTTCATACATATATGCACATACATGCACACTATAAATATGCTCAGATACAATTACAAAAATTAACAAATGACAATGAAGAAAGGGAATTATACTAATGCACCACTCATGGACAATGCATGCTAACCAAGCTTGTGGACCTTGACCCATAGCTCTATAATATCATTATATGCCTGCATATTCATACCTTTGACTCTGTCATTGAAGTACAGGAGCACAACTGCTTGTGTTTAGGTAAGCACAGGAAGACTTGTAACAACCCAAACAAAACCCAGGTATTGGACCAAACAGTAAGTTTCACTAATACAAAAAAATCAAGTGTCAATCATTCTTTTTATCAACTGAATTGTGATATGCTTATAAACCCCAGAAATTGTCCCATCTAACTTCAGAAATCAATTTTCACTTTAAGTATGAAACTTTAATTGATTTTCACTTCAGAAGACTACATACTTCTGGTATAACTATTACCACTGCATAACAATTAAAATGAGAAAAAAGCACCTTTTTCTGAAGGTATTAAAATTGAAGAGCTGAACATTTAAGCTTGGTATGTAGTTTGCACTGGCCTAGAAAACAACATAGCTCTCTGATAAATGACTATGCAGTTCTTGTGAGTTTATTTCCATGCAACAATAATTCTGCTGTAGTTCACAGTCATAAGGCCCAAAATATTGGCCACTGCATTTATGCTACATGATGTTTCATGACCTATCAAACCAAATAACTGTCATAACCATAGATATGCATACTTGCCTGCAATTTCTGGAAATTATTGCAGTAGAAGATTCACCTATCTTAAACTTACTGTTAAAATGCTGATATTGTAGTTGACATTTATTAAAAATACATGCAACTGTATTTTTATGTATATTTCATGTATATTTATGTATCTGCATGTTGTCATCACAGCAGGGGAGACATACAGGCTTAATTAGATCATTATTTGTTTACAATATACATCCTTTCCCTCCTTCAGAATGGTTAGAGTTAACTCACACTGCAATCTTAAATCACTAGCTGAGGTCTTAGTTGCTGCAGCTGTACTATTTAAGGTGCACACGAAGCTACACAGCAATAGAAATAAGAAAACTAAGAAAAAAAATCCTCTTAAAACACAGCAAAAAATTCCAGGGAAAATTCACTCACCTCTCTTGGAAAATTTAGCTCTTTTATCTGTATGTATATGTGAGTGCATGTTCATTCTCCAATTTTCATTAAACTAGTTTCCTGCCCAGGTTTTTGAAGAGGCAAGAGATGGCAGTATTGACACATCTATAAAAGGCAGCAGTTCATTGACTAAACTAGAATATTAGGATTGTTCTCTACATTTCATTTTTATACTTTCTTTTGTGTGCTTTTTCCCCCACTCTCAACATATATTTTTAAAAAAAAAAAGATCAAACCCACAAACTAAAACCACCCCAATGCTGTCCCCACCATCCCCCTTTGAAATCTCCTCTTCTGCCCCTGTGAGACCAAGGGAAAAAATAGATAGGACAATCTGGAAAGATTTTGTGGTATGTTGAAATAAAGAATTAAACACAAACAAAAACATGTGGAGAAGAAAAGGGGAGGGGAGGGAGGAAGAAAGCATGATAAATTACTGATTACTAATGGAATTGTTTCAATCAGGAACTTTAAAAAAAAGAAGGGAAAAATAAATGAACTTGTTTCTTTTCTTGATTCTAGCTTTTTACAAGAAGATCAAAAAGATTTATGACCTGTGTCTCTTCGAGTCTGATGCCAGAAAAGAACATGTCCTCATTAATAGTCATTTTCTCATCAAAATAGGGCTTTTATGCAGGCAATGGGCAAAGCTTTTATAAAGCTGATTGTTGACAAAATTTCAATAAATTTCAGTGCAATAAATGGCACACAGAGAAGAAAACTAAAAGGGTGGCTATAACTTTTATACATTCTGCAGGAAAAATCAAATCTGTCTTAAAACCAAAATCCACTAGTGAAAACCTGTAAGAATCAAAACTGTGTGAGCTTGCAAGGAGAGAACCTCAATGTTTTAGGACGGTCTTTGGAGAAAAAATAAAAACAGTCAGATTTTTTCTGTGTCTCTCAACTTTAGCAAAACTTCTTAAACTAGAAATCTTGAGAGAATTAAGTTTTCTCTTGAGATTTCCTGCACAACCAGGTTTCAGATGAGTTAGTAATACAGTCAGCTGGGGACAATCTCCCATGGTATATTACTGAATAATTAGTTGCAATATGGGGATGTTATGCCTCCCACCACAGACTCCAGAGACCAAATACTGGGTAGAACAGGCCATTTGTTTGTTCTGGTATACTGGTCCTTGTTACCAAATAACCATTCTCACTCTGTTTGGACAACATTTTCTAAACCTAAATAATAAAGTGATGAAATCAGCGACACATAAATATATTTTCAGTCACAAATGAATATAAAGAGGGTTGCAATGTTTTTGTGTTTGAGGTGATGACTTAGTCTGAGTCTTACTTTCAGTGTGTTTCATGTTACAGCAGCAAATCCAGCTGAGAAGATACTTACTCCTGCCTTTCCCCAGAAAATTTTCCTCTGGTTCTGCTTATTGACCTGCTTTTGTTTGTTTGTTTTTTTTTTTTTTTTTTGTTTGTTTGTTTGTTTTCTATACTTTAATCTGATGCTGTGATGAGGTCTGGTTTAAAAAATGTATCAATCTCTTCTTTAAAGTAAGTTTTTACTGTTCTTATTTTCTAAACTAACATATTTTACAGAGGTAGTTTAAAGAACTGTAATGAAGTGGTAACTTCTTTTGAAAACGTGGAAAGAGGCTGAAACAGAGATATGAGAAGAAATCTAATGAATCAGCTTTCCCATACCCTAATTTGTACTATGGGATTTAATTTTTTTTGTAGGTTTTTGTGTTGTTTATTTTAATTCTTTAATAGAGAGAAACTACTAGACCTATGGCTGTGCTAAAGTCCCACCAAGTTTCTGTAATGCTTGAGGACTCAAGGAACTGCTAAGGACAAGATTCAAAATGGACATAGCATGGCACAGTATAAGATCTACACTATAAGGTCTACAGCATTACAAATGTAGCCCATTTGGTGCAAAAAATAGTTTTAAGGTATTTCTGCATGTTGCAGTTGCTCTTAGGTAGGTTGGAACCAAGCCCTGGTCTATGACTAAAGAAACAATAGAAGCCTCTTGAGTTTCTGAGCATTTTGACTAGCAGAAAAGTAGCATTAATATATTCACTCTTCCTGAAGTGCACATGCAAAGGCTTGCTATATAAACATAGTATATGCATGTATGTATATAAAAATGTATCTATATTCAGATTTGTGAGACCATATATCTACGCATATACATACAGAGTTATGTGTGTGGTTTTAGGGATTTACTGTACACACACCAATAAAAAGGAAATGGTTTTTGAAGGACATTTTTTTTTAATTCTATCTCTTTCTTGTTTGCATCACAGTTCTTCACATTGTCACACCTTGACCATTCATATAAAAGCAGAGGAAACAAGTAATCAGGGAAAAGCACAGGAAAGTTGTCTATTAACTTGTTTTCCCACTGGAAGAAATGTAACATCCACTTACAACCTCAGGAAACACCAGTGGTTCAGTATTCCTGCAACACTCAGCAATACCCACATATGGCTTTCTCCTACTGAACTTATTCCACTATGACATAAATGGCCATATTTTTGTTCCAGGGCAACGTAGGTCTTCTTGCGTCAGGTCTCTACTCCTTGTCTAGGGGAATTCTCTTCCTCTCATTTGAGGAGCTCCTGTCTCCCACCACAGCAGTCAGTAGGAACCCATTTTCCATACTGGTTTGGTGTCAGGTAATAATGCTGGGAAGAGACACTTGCCTATATCACCAGCCGCTGTGTGTTAGGGTAGGAAAACACTGAAATTGGAAAGTTTTACTGCATGCAGTACATAAACACAGGAGCTTTCACTCGGGTAGTTAAGCTGCTTAGAGTTATTTTAGGTGTGCCTGTGTCAACCTTCAGCAGAGGCTGGACTGCCAGACAAGTTTGGGTGGAAGTAGACTGGAGGAGACTGACAATCTCTAGCTCTGAAGCTTGTTTTTGTTGACTGGAAGAATGTTAGGTAGTAAGACACAGCAGAGCATCAAGTAATGAACTGAGGAAAAACACTGTTATCATTCCCAGCCCTTCAGAAACTTTCTAGGACAAGAAGACAAGAAAATACTTGTCTGTAGATCTGAATAAAGAGAATGTGACAAGTATTTAAGCTAAGTGCCTTCTTTTCAGCATGATGTCCAGCGTATATTCAGCATACTCATTTCAGTACCACAGAAAACATTTGGCTGACAAGAACTTGAAGGACAGCAAAAGATTTGGCCTGCACCACTGCCTTCATATAGAAATTGTTGCAAGTATAATAGGTTCATCATAATAATTCGTAGTGTTCAACATTTTGTACACCATCAAAAACTCCTGACTTCATCACATTCTAATTTCAACTGGTACCAGTGACATCAGTAAATAGCAGCCAGAAAGGATGTAGAATAACAAGCAAAGATGCTTCTTGGAATCAAATTAATGGCTGAAGCAATCAACCAAGCCCTGTGCAGCTATGGAAAGAGCAAGTGGAAAGTTTTGTGAGTGCTGACAAACACTTAAAACACTTAGTGCCAATGAGCGCTTTTTTTTTTTTTTTTTTTTTTTTTTTTTTTTTTTTTTTTTTTTTCCCATTGCACTGCAGCAGAATTCTTTCTGCACAAACTTAATGCACCAAGATCTGCCAGGAGGTGAGTTTTCTGTAAGAATGATGCATCTCAATTGTCTGAATGTAGACTGAGTATAAGGATGTTGGGATTTAAGAAATGCCGTAACTACCTTCAAATACAGAGCCTGGTTATAGCTTGTTGAAATTCATATATTGTTGTACATATCACCAGGAAAACACCCTTGTAACTTCGCTATGTTATGTCACACAGCTGTGAACATACTGTCACTAGATGACAGTCCAGCCATTTTAGCTTCATAGAGTAAAGTCATTGTTCTCAAAAAATTAAAAGAAATAGTAATTTTAACTTTTTTGCTTTTCATAAATGGGTGCTGAGTTTCATTTTCAAGTCACAGTAATTGTTATGGCACTACAGCTCTTCTTTTGAAAAAAGCCACTGCTTTACAATTGCCACTATCCTTTTCAATGAAAGACCATACTTTTACACACTTAAAAGTTATTTTTAGAAGGTAGAGATGTGTTACATAGATAATTAAATGTTATTATTAGTCACTACATTCTGTAGCTAAAAACTGTGACTGAAGTCTGATAATAGATTAACTCTTATTGAAGTATATGTTAATATATTCATATAAATATATGCCTTCAAAACAAGGTGCGTAGCTTACAATACCTCCAACTGTAGTCATGGACATACAGCTGAGTGCAGTCATTTAAAGTAGAAGCAGGTTTAGAAGAATTAATGCTATGCTCCTTCATTTCAGAGCTCACATGATAGAAGCAGGTAGTTGACTTACCTCTGTTGTGATTTAGGAACAAAAGACACTGAAGAGATTGTACATATTTTAATTTGTAAGATGAAATAGATGCAGAATCCTAACGTTTCTGATATAGAAGTGAGATCAGTCCAACAGTTCAGACATATTTTATAAGAGGAATGAATAGATGAGTGTTCTTATAATATTCAAGGGCGTTCATATAGCACTTTTTATGCATAGAGTTAAAGTGTTTTAAAGTAAAAATATAGGCCATCAGCTCAATATTACAGCTGGGCAAACCAAGGCTCAGGGAATGAGGGTGTGAGTATGAGAAGTGATTTAACCAGTATCACACAGAAGAGCCCTGTCTGAGTCAAAGCTAGGATTCAGATATCTTATCTGATTTCTACCAGATTTATATTCACTCACTAACATGAAAGAGGAGAACAGTAAATCCTTTTCTTGTTTGTTTTTATTTTTTGTTTGCATCACGGTTTCTGGGGTTTATTCCATAATAGATGAATGCATTTTGCAATACATTCTTTATTTTATTTTTAATTTAAACTGGTGACTTCTTTTTGCAAAGGTAGCATAAAACTACACAGATATTGTTTTGTCCATCCATCTGTCTAAGCCTCAGGGCCTGATTGTCGTTTTCACTGAGACTACTTTATACTGCTCTAACCATGTCAATGAACCTTACAGTCATGGCCATAAATGTAATTTACACCTACTTGAGAGCTCCTATGCCTTGCCAAAAAGATGTATCTTCAGGAGAAAAAGGCTCTAATACACTCTGAAATCTAAATGTTGATCTCTTTTGTAGGAGCATTACTTTCATATTCAACTGCACAATCCAGAAGACATAGGCAACTTACGCTTTTTGTGATGTTCTTGACAGGAACATGAACTGAAATTATAAGTCTACATCTTACTTTCCAGTAACACTTGGTTCCAAAGGGAAGGCTATCATGGATCATTCAAGGCATATCTATGCCCACCCATCACTGCGAAGGCTGCTGGATCAAGACATGCTGCTTATCTAAGGGATCATGGTGGAGGCTCCCTCCAATTATCCACTGGAGCCATTCAGGTTCTTTTCTGGGCACTATGAGAGCAACTTCCCTCCATTTCAATTTGCTAACCAACTCTACTATCAGAATCAATAACCATAGCATATATCTACAACAAGTCTGATATTTTCAAACTGAAAACCACAACATGTAAATGTACAAAGATAAAGAAGGCTTTTCTATACTTCTGATGTATACATGTATAGAGAGGAAATAAACTTACAGAGAAATATTATACCTAACATCTTGTAACACATGTTTTTGTCTCATCCAGTAACTTATCTCTACGTCTGGTCAATAGAAACATTTTCAGAATATTATCTATATTCTCTCCTGCTAAATTAACAAAAAAAAAAAAAAAAAAAAAAAACCACAAAAAAAAACCTACAAAACTATACCAACAGTTTATACTATGAAATTAAATATTTCTTTCAAGGTATTTTATTGAGATTTTCTCTTCATATCCATAGACTTTTCTTAATCCTTCTTTATATTTATGATATCTTTTGGCTGAGTGATATCCCTTGTCAAGGAGTTCCACAGTCCATTTATGAATAATGTTTTAATATTGATTAATCAAGAATGTGTTTGCTTTCAAATTCAATTAATATCTATTTCTGCTAGGGAGTTTATTCTCTTCGCCAGCCAGAATGAAACATATTTTTACTTTGTCTTCTTTTATGTATCTCACAATTCTTACAAATCACAAGACAGGACCAAACAGGCCACTGAAATGGTGGTCTGTCACCTTTTCTCATTTTATGATATTGTTGGTAAACCTGTGTCTCAGAAAAGTTCAGTAGAAAGCTCTATCAATTTTTTCTGAAGCTGATGAGACCTAAGACCAATGACTATGAAGTTAGGTACTTTGCAGTGTCTTTACACTGGCAACTCCTATAAGAAGTAGTTAGATTTAAAAGTTAAAATCATCTTATAAAATTGACAAGTAAAGGATCTCCCTCAGAAGTACTAGAGTCTATCTATAGATGGGAAAGACTACAGCAAATTCTCTCAGACCCAAGTCTGACACTTACATAATTTTCCTCTGTTCTGAAGCTAGGATTTCTCTGTTGTTATCAAACTTTCCCTACAGAAAGTGTTTTATCCTTTTCTTAGATATGTCAGTGGAATGTCAAAGATTTTGGCAAAGAACTTGATGTGTCTTTCCCAAATACAAAATCCTCTGTTAAAATCATGAGTTTAGGCAATTATCTCCATAAGTATCCAAGCTAGGTGCAGGTCTTAACTGCTCATTTTAGCCTCACAGAGCAGAAATAAACAGAAACCTGACAGTCTACTTCTTGTAGCTTTTAAATATGCCCATAACATTATTTACTGGTTGGTCTATTAATATCAACTGTTCCAGGTGAAAGATCTCCTCGGAAATGTTGGTCACAGTTGGGAGTTCCTTGGGATATCATTATCTCTCTACAGAAATCTTCCAATGGGTCAGTGTTGCAATACAAACAGCAGCCTGGACTCTTGAAGTCAAGCCTGAATTCCCAGATTTCTCATTTTCAGTGTCATGTGTTGTGTGACCCTGGGCAAGGTGCTTAATTTTTTCATCTGAACCTGGTGGTAATAATACTTCCTTCCTCACACCTTTTCTTCTGGCTCATATGTTTGAAACCTTATTCATGTAATGGGCTCAGTGTTAGAAACGACCTACTGTAAGTTAATTGCAAGATCACAGCTATAGATTGTAAAACCCTAGAGGAAAGTACTTGTGATCTTTTTTATAACATCTATGAGACTGGGGCCTTGATCTTGGCAGGCTTCTAGACCCCAACCTAGGATTAAGCTAGTAAAAATAATAAAATTACACCTAGTATTCATGTAATGGGAGCAGAAGCACCGTCTGACTTTTCATTTCTCCTGAGTCTCTTCCAGACCACAGTACAGTTTTTAGTCACAGTAGTTTGTTTGTTTGTTTGTTTCTAATGCTTTGTGTGTGTCTTCTCAAGGCTCAGCAGGCTAAGTTCTTAACAGAGACTGACCAAATTATAATTTATATCACCTATACATATTTACATAATTAGTTATTATTTATTAGTTCTTTCTAGTATTTATTATTATTAACTATTTGATTATTTTATTCAGAATAAATGACCCAGCAAACAATGAATTAAGATCAGAGCTGGATTTGAACATCATACTTTTCTAATTTCTCTCTGGTTTCTTTCTGTTATTTCCCTCCAAAGCCTGCTTTCTTGACAATAAATCGTTTTCCCATCAGCACGACTACCCAACAATTTACAGCAAATTTCCTATCCAACAATTTGTAGCAAACATGGATGTGAACAAGTGAATAAAAACTTCATCCTTGCCGTAGTATTCTGTCTCTGATATAAAAGAGAGAAGGTGACGATGAAAGAAGGGAAAAAAATAACCCCTTAAATCATAAGCTTTCCACACGTGTAAACCCAGTACTTAGTATACAGCCTTGTCACCTTGACATTTATTCAGCTTGCTGGAGACTTGTGTGCCCTCAGTCAAAGCTAATTAACACTTAATTGACTTCATGAGAATTTTGTTCAGCAGTTCTGATTTGCCACTCATTGTGAAACATGTAGCTTTAACTTTTGAGAGCTCAGCAGTTGTGGGAGGTTTGGCAGGTGTCAGGGGAGTTGGGAAGTGAAGGGGAAAGGGGGGCGTAGGAGTTTCTGTCTTGCTCTTTTCTGTTTCTCTGTCTCTCATTGAAACTGATACAAGGGCACAAGAGTAACAAAATACGGCATTCAATAAATTGTCATTGTAGATACATTTTATTTAGCTAAAAGCACAATTTACAGTAGTTGTAGTTTGATTGATCTGTTGATAAACACTAATGTTTTGCAGTTGACAATTTTTTCATGTTAATTTCCTTAACTTTGGCAGTCCTGGCTGGCAGGACCCTATAAATAGTATCAGTGTCATCATCCTTTTTAAGTTATTAATGAGCCATCGTGTTTATAGAGGTTGGGATTTGGGGACAGGCTGTGCTTGACTGCAGTTTCTGACATTGATGCGTTAGCAGTTGGAACTGGGTCTAGATTAGAACAAGTAGGGGAGAAAATGGAAAAGGAAAAAGCAAAAAGAAGCTCAGTGCTAGCCAAATGTGTCTGGAGTGGACAAGAACTGTTAATAATTAAAAGATAATTAAAGTATATTGAAAATTACAGGATACCATGCACAATCTGCTCTGATGCTTCTGCCATTTGAAATACACGTCTGAATAATTATCATTTCACCTGTGATGGAAGATCCTTTTTTTTTCAGCCCTCCTTCCCACTGTGCTGTGCCTTAGCCTATGTCCAGACTTTCATGATTGCCAAGGACTGACAAGACACTAGAGAAGGCATGACTAATTAACTAGGCCAAGCTCTCTACTGGCTGGATTCACAGCAACTTCAGTCAAAGCTGCCAAACATGTAAGTACATGTTTGGATAAGGATGTCCTTCTCCAATTGTGATGTTCTAATGAGCTGTTAAATATTTGCCTAGTATTAAGTAGAAGGTTCTTTGTGCTAGAAAAAAGCATAGTATCACTATTTTGTATCCCTTGAAAAGTCAGTGCATCTGCCTCGTTACTGTAGATGGGCACATTATAAGCTTCTTCCTCCACTGAGTAAATGACAAGCTCATGACATTGTGAGGGCCTCCAGACTCTCTCAGAAATGCTGGGAGTGTTTTTATTGCTACCGTAGGACAACAAACTCCAGGAGAAGAGACTTTTTTCTTTTCACAGGGTCATCAACAATCCTGAGTACTAATAGAAGAATACCAGAAGAGTGACAGAATACCAGCTCTGATTCTTCTGCTAATAGAACATACAAAATGTGGTCTGCCTGAACCATTTTGCACTTTTTGGAGCTTCCCCTTTTTCTTCTTTTGTCTTCATTTTAATTACAGAGAAATATACTTAACTGATATACTTAACAGGATCTTTTCCTTACATATATATATATGTCTCTGTGTATATGCATATATATATATGTGCAAGTACTCCCACACTAACACAAACACACATACATGTATATATGCAAATACAATACTAAAGCAAGCCAAAATTTATGTGAAAAAACAGATATGACAGTATTTACATTTTTAAAACTTATCAGAACATTTCTACAATGACATATTGAATTTGTAAACAAAGCTCTGTAAGAGACCACTAACATCATGACATATAGTGCCTTGCAATCAAATTAACCATGAACATGTGGATGAGATTTATCTAATTTCTAGCCTTAATTAAGGGTGTATTTACATTGTGGATGTGTGGGTTTTTTGTTTGAATTCTAATCAGGAGTGCATTTCTCAAACAAATTCCCTGTTCTTCCTCACTAGCTATGCTTTAGTTCACATTGTGGAATACATAAACTAGATTGTCCACAGATGAAAGTACTTTGTAAAATGTGCTGCTGGAGTATGACCAGTGTAATCCAACCACAAATGGACATTCAGTCCACTGGGCTGTAGCAGAGCTGATCTGAAGTGAAAAAAACATGTATGTTTTGGACTCCAGCCCCTCAGAAGCTCTATGGATCCACTCCTATTGACCTTCAGTACTTACTAAAGCAGACATTTCGTAGCAGATATTGGATTTAGTGGTTGTCTAGGCTTTGTCTCTAGTCAACAAAAAGAGATAGACACCTTCAAGGGTGTTGCATCCCAATCACTGTGCATACTTACCTGACAAAGAAATAGACTTCCTGTAAAAAAGCTATGTTCCAGAGAAGTCATGAAATCTGAGAATTACTTATTGGTAAATTTGAGGCAGGTTTCTGCTCGCAGCTAGGCTTCCCTGTATCACCTTTCTGAGATACCTAATTATTCCTGTGCACAAAACAAAACCGAACTTATTGTGAATTTCCTTTTGGGGGATGAAGGGCATAAAGTTTAGGTAGTCAAGCACACAATTTTGAAGGAGCTGATGTTATTTGTCCGATTCAGCTATAAATTCTCTGAGAAAGAGTCTGTATTTTTTTGTATGTGTGTGTTTGCATACCACCCAGTACAGTTATCTTCATTACAGAAGCAACTTAAAGACTGGTACTAATATGGATATACCTATTCTGGGGGTGAATAAACATTTTTGGTCTAGGAGAAGGAAACCTATAGCTTAAGAATAAGAATACAAAGTACAACTTCCAATATTTTCCATTGTATCAAATGGTTAATTTGGTTGTGTGGCATGTGGTAAAAGGCTCAAGGAAATCTACATGAAGAATGATAAAATTCCAGTCTAAAATCCCATATAGATTGAACTCAAAAATTAAAGGCTCTAAGAAACACAACAAGAACAGTGTGAACTCTTACACACTTTTATCAGTTTTATTTATTTATTTTGCATGTAACCAAGCACTAAAACATACATCCAGTACCTTAGGCAACTTACTTCACCTTAGTGCAGTAAAAGATTCACAGGGAGTTCAATTATAGAATGATTGGCTAATTTCAATAGCTTGTTTTAGCTATTAAGCCCTCCACAAAGACTTTATGAATGTTCTAATGAATACCTTGCAAGACTTTCAGCGTAATGAAATTTGTATTAAAACACTATAAGGAGTGTCCCACAATGTAAGGTCACTTCCATTTGTTATCATTACAGTCCTAGGACAAAAGAAGAAAAGGAGAATATCTAAGTTTTTGTTTTCTTTTTTTTTTTGGTTGCAGAAGTGATGTTAACTTTGAGCACATAACCTGCAGTGTTAACTTTCAAGTAACAACATCACCAGCTTATGGTGACCTAGCAGACTGTTGAAAAATATTGCTAAATTGAGCTATACTGGGCAAATCTACCTTTTATTTTCTCCTCAGGTAGTAGTACAAATACAATTCCAGAACTTGAGATTGAGTTACAGTTGTTGGAGGGTGGCGGAGGATCTTCAACAGCTCATACAAATGAAGGATAAATGAGGAAGGGTATGATTATAATGAAATAGTATGTGAACACCTATCTGTTAACCAGTAAAAAGAGAGACATGAAAATTTTAAGTTAATTTATACCATTTGAGAAATAGAGTAGAAAGGCATCCTGACTCACAAGAAACATAAGGAGAGTCATCCACAAATAATAAGCCTAGTGACCTATCTTCAAAATGTGGACCTATGAGAAGAAGACACTTCTCAGACAGCAAATATGTGGAACATTAGTTATGAAAAAATATGCACTTTCAGGACATTGACTCATATATTTTATATAACTGACTTTGATATTCATGCAACCAACATATTAGTTATTTATTTTTGTGGTCAATGAAGAATAAACCTCCAGTATGTCAGGTCCTGCATAGATATGTCATCAGACACAATCGATGCTCGAGATAATTTCTGCATTTTTTCATATAGACTGAAGCTGTGACTTTATTTTATCTGAGCTGTAGTATTGCAGAAGCATTAGGGGTTTGTCTATGCAGATATATACTTGCAAAATTATCCTGAATTAATTTTTAAAGTGGACTATTTCAATCTCATATAACCGTCATGTGGGTCTCTGACTGAGAATTAAAGCAGTCTTATTTTGATTTTGCTTGATTCACTTGTAAAGTTGCACTGCATTAAGGTCACTTGAATTTTGAGTAAGTGTCCAAACAGAGACCATAAGTCATTCCACAATAAATTCACTGATAAATACAGACTAAATTATTGAATGGATATATATAGATGAAAGAAAGTATGAAACAGTCTCAAGTTCACTAGGTTTAGATAATTATTAATAAATCATTAGAATTATTAATTAAATGTTGTTCTTGTTTGACCATGCAAGAGACAGAACAAGATTACATTCATGTGGTCCATTATACTAGTTCAACAGATAAAGATGGACTAGTACATTTAGGTAATAAGTGAAAGGTGAAGTGCAATGGCTTCATACACACTTCAGATTAGATGATGACAAGCACTTCCTAAACATCTATATTGGGATTCATGTAAGTAAATGTGACTATTACAGCACTGACATCTGTTTCGAATTTGGTGACTGTAGGCTATCTATGTATTTTGAGGAAGAAAGGGGCACTTCAGCATAAGAATCATCTAATCATAAAATAACTGTCTAAAACTACATCCCAAAAATTCTGTTTCTGTCTGCTGATTATACAAGAATGCAAAATGTCTATCTTAGGAACACAGACTTAGTGCAGATTAAATGAATCTTACCCTTTTAGTTTGTCTTGCTGCTATGCTGTGTTATTTGGTTATTTTTTTCACTTATGATATATTATAGCCTTGTTTGCCACAAGTGAGAAATGTTCAATGCATGATAGTCTCCTATAAAGCTCATTTTGAAGATGAAAAATTATTGAAGTCCGGTTTCTTCATAATATGGAGTACCATTTGCTAGGCTGTTTCTTCTTATACATTTACATATATAACAATATACCCTCTCAATAATAACTTTCCCAAAAGGTATTTCTAGAAAGAATGAGTAAGCCATGAAGTGGTAGAGGAAGTGATTTTATACAGGTTACCATTACCTGAATAAGACTAGTATTTATTCTTAGAGTTGATATTAGGATAAGGTGGTCATATGATGGTGCTGAAATTCTATTCATTCTGATTAGGTTTTATTCAGTGATTACTCAAAGAATAAATGTCTGACTGAAGTCTACTCTGTTCACATATGAACACTGGCTGCTTCATAGGGGGAAGAGGAGCTTCAGCCTCTGATCATGTTACAGCTCCTAGAAAGTAACAACATTTTGAACATGTATTTTCCTCTTAAATTAGTTTTCTATCCATTTATGGAAAAGCATGATACTTCCTCCTGTAACACATTACCATAATAAGATCCTCTTCCTTTATTTTATCAGTGAGTCATGGGGTTAAAAGGCAAAAGAATTTACATTTAATATTATTTAAATTTTTTACAGAGTTTTCTGTCTTCAAGGGATTTTGTAAACATTGTCTGTAAAGGTGTGACAAAAGCTTCTGAAGAGGACAAAATAACAAATAAAGATTGTCTTAGAGAAAAGAAAAAAGAGATTTTACTTTCTACAGTTGTTTTTTTTCTGATTGGAGTATCCATCATTATGGAGACTAGTATGCTGTCATTAGTATATCTGACTGTAATAATTTTATATAAGGAGCTGTTTTATGTCTCCTAATCTACAACTCAACTGTCTTTAATATTTCTCTGGAGGGCAAAGGAGAAAGGCCACTTTTAACACACCATTATAGACCTTTAGATTAAGCATCTGTCCAGGTGGATGTGCAGGAATGGATGTACTTTATTCTGTCTTAACCATCAGAGTCACTCAGAGCCATTGTGGCATGGATCCTGACCATTCTGCTTTCCTTCTTTTATATGATCCTACATTGTAAAACAAGAATTTGATACTTCTGTGTTAATATCAATGTTCCCACATAAGATCCCACTTTTCATTGGCTAAACTGATCTACAGCCTCCTAAAACTGATAGAAAAAGATGTGCTAAACACCACTGAATCAGAATTCTTCTCTTGCCACTCTCAGTAAGGGCACTGCCTCTGCACACTGACACTTCCATAGACCACCATACCCACATGCATATAAATACTTATTCCTCATGGCATGGTCTAAGCTCAGAATCTGAAGCCAACGTTGAAAGGTGTTTGTCAATTTTATTATTTTTCTCAAATCTGTGTCACCTTGAGGAAGTTATACTGGGACACAGGCTTTGTATTGACTTGTTTTCTCACAAAAGAGACTTTTGTGTCACCTGGATGTTAGAGAAAATAGATGCCTGTTCAATGAACTGCATCCTCTTCATAAAAACCTTATCATTTCAAACAAATATGGGCAATTATCATTATCTTGGTGATGTTAATTCTGGCCACAAATTAAGCTGATCTGGCTATAAAAAAAAGAGCATGACAACAAGTACCTTCCTGTGCAGGAACACTGATGATGTTCAGGATAATCCATGACCCTGAGATGCATCTTGAAATTTAAGAAGATTAAAAGACCATAAAAGTCAGGTCTTCTTAAAACTCTGTTAATCGACACTCCCATATCACCAGCTCTCAGGCTTACAGAGAAAAATTAGTCTGAAATGTATATTATAAATAACAGCCCTGTGATCTCAGAGGGCTTGAAAATACCAACATGGGTGTCCAGAAAGGCATAATCATACTGAACCCCCTAAACATAACATAACCAGTGAGATTGTCATATAAAGAGTACCTCAAACTGAAGAATGGCTTCTTGAATATTCCTGATTTGTGCTATTTGTATGTGTGAGGGAGAAATAGAAGAGTGGAGGGGAATGGAGAGTTCATTGTGAAAATTTTTGTTCTGTGTGGTGCTTAAGTTTTAGTGAAAAAGTGCAACAGGGACATGACACTAAAGACTTTATTTCTTCAAGAAACACCATTGGAATCAAATTAGATATGCACATTTCACTGGGAATAGCTCACAAATAATTCTCCATGGCCATATGCACTTCATTCAGTCCAGAGTTAATTTTGCGTTTTGTTATCCTCAAAGGATAACTTAACTTTAGTTCTCTTTTAAGGATGTAATGAATAGTTAAGAGGGTGGTTGTGTGTGTGTGTGGATGTGAAAGAGAAAATATTTGTTTCTTTTAAAAAAGAGAAAAAGAGAGAATGACATTGTTTTTTTCCTAGCTTCTCTTGAGGAAACTATAGGTTAGGAATGTCTTGATTCAATATAATTTACTGTAAATTCTGGACTAAACATATTCATAGGTCTCAACAACAATATCATATGCTCAAAAAACAATTTTTTTAGCATGTACAAATCACCATTTCCCTTTAAAAACTAATTTCTTTCCACCAGCTAATGTGTTTCTACAGTTCAGTGCTACTAAAGATATCACAATAAAACCTGAATTTGTCACAAATAGGAAAATGACAGAAAGTTGTGTAAACCAAGACTGTATATTTGAGATTAAATGTGCTAGTTTAACTTAATATGGGAGGAACTATCATTACAGACAAAGATGAGAATATCATACAGGAATAACTACATGATCTTGAGGACAGAAGGAATTGAAATCAAATTAATTTAACGGAGTGAATTGCCAGGCTATTTGCTCCAAGAAGGATAGTAAGAATTTTTGCTTTTAGAATCAGGACTGATAGGGATGAAGATAATAATCTTGGGTACATCAATCTTTCACCAATTATTATTATCAGTCCAATGTGGCTAGTTTATAAGATCTGGGTGATACAGGGAAGAACAAATGTTATTTGTGCAATGTAATTCTCTGACTCAATCTGAAATACCGGGAATGATTATGGGAACAAAACTGAATGGGAGAAAGCACAAAGAAGGACTGCTACAGAGACTGGAGAATGGAGAATCCATTGAACTACCAGAGATGAAAGCGGATGGGTGGTTTTCACCTGGCAAAATGAAATGTGACAGAATATCACTGCAGTGAATAAACATTTTGAAAGAGTAAACATCAGGAAGTAAAACAGGCTGCTTAAGCTAAGGAGCAATGCCGGTAGAAAAGAAAATTTTTATGTAATGGTTGGGAAGCAAATAAACTAAAGATTAAGAAGTTATTTTATAAGAACAGAGCTCTGGAACTGACTTGGTAGTGTAGTCACAGGAGCAAAACAAAGCTAAAATAGCTGAGTTTTCAGTGTTGTCCATATGTCACATTTGCCTGCAAAAAAGTAATTCTGGACTCAATGTCTCAGGAGTTACCTTCCTGACAATGACCTGAATCCTACAGTAGTTTCTAAAACTTTGAAGATTTGATAATTCAATTTTAGAAACAGACATCTGAGAAATATAAGCTGACCCTGGAGAACTGTATAGAAATGAGATGGAACACAGAGGATGACACCCACCTGACTGGTTAAAAAACCTCAATAAGTGTGTGGCCCTGGAATAAACCAGCTGAAATGATGCACTAGAAACGAGAAGATACTTCCAGAATCAAGAATTCACACATAAATCTGGAAGTCATGCAGAAACAATTGCTACATATTACCCACATATCATTGAGAACTTAAAATAACTTTGAACTTAATTTACAAAAAAGTAGTAAAATTATTTTTCATCTTCAAATCTTATTTTCTTTTTGCTTTTTCATACTGAAGGAAAGATGTATGGACATAATCAGGCAAGTCGCTCTATTTAATTTCATTCTAACCACTACTACTGTTATGAAAAATCCAGGGTCACTTTTTAGATGCGAAAACAATTTTTATGAATTACTTTTAAAATGAAATAAAATAATTCTTAAACTGAATGAGAAAAGACTTCTTGAAAGTCTGCATAGAGTTTCAAAAAATGATAAAAAAAACCCCAAAAACAAACAAAAAAACCCAACAAAACAAAACAAAACAAAACAACACCAAAACCAAAAAACCCCACACACTAAATAAATAAGTAAGTGTCACTTCAGTTGTGTCAGCTTCTGTGAAAACACTTCCTTGGTTTCTGTGTAATATTTGATGCTGTACAGAATTTTCATACTTAGGACCTTGTTGCTTCTATGATTTTATCCTTCTGGCAAAACCTTTTTTTACTTATTGTAACTATTCATGGGAAATTGGGCTAAAAAATAAAAATAAAACTAAAACTGTTTAAAAGCCTGATGCACGTACTGATCAACATTTAATTGAGAAAAAGATGCAGATGAAATTTAATTTCCAAATCTTCAGCTTTTTAAAATAACCATCAAAGAGCACTGTTCCCTAAAGGTTTTTATTTTTCATGCATGAAGATTGAGTTTATGAGCAAAACATTTTGTAGATTTTCAGTCACAGCTCACTGGATGTTGTTCTCAGGAGCATTTGTCTTCACCACTGGAAGTAACTGTCTGAAAAAGCTGTATACTCTATCGACTTCAGGAACATGTGAGCTTGAACACCACATGAGTACCTTGGCTCACCATTTGTGATCTTTTCCTCTGGACAAGACCTTTTGATTCCAAAGCTGTTCAGTATATATAGAAAGTAACATTGAACAAACTGTGTGAAAGCAGATGTTTCACACAGGGGACAGTTTTTTCCTACATGTTATAAACCCTATGATGCAAAAACCTCTTACCAGTTCCTAAACTCTGTGGGGGCTAATGAGTTGTGCTGGAAGATGCCTCATGTTTTATATGGAAGGTGATTTTTTTTTTTTTTTTTTCTGCGTGTTTAACATCTGCTTTAATCTTTTTCAGGAAGATCTAAATGGAATACAGTCTATGCTTCTGACAAGATACTTCACCAGTTACCTTTTGGCTTAACCCTGGTCTCTAACTGGCTATCATGGTAATTTTAAAGCTAGAGTAGTATAAAAGAATCAGCCCATGTCCCTACCCAGCGCATCCAGTTTCATTGATGCATATTCTGTGATTTAAAGTGAATGAATAAGTCATGGATGTGATGCTCACTTACAGGGTCACAGCCTGTTACTAAGTAAGGCTCTTTGCTAGACTTTATCTCCAAAAGATATGTGGTATAATAGACGAAGATCCTTTATACCCTGAAACATCTTTACACATAGACTTTGATGACTTATCCACCTTGGGATTTGAATGTGGGGTCCTCCTGCCAGACGGGTGTGTTGAACCTGAATCTCCTCCTAACTCCATCTGGGTGACAAGCCAAAACATGCTTGCATGATGATGCAAATGGTAGATACTGGGAAAGCCTTTTTCTATCTCCTGCTCAGGAGACATCACAGCTAAGAACCAGGCAGATAAATGACTCACCACCATCTATTCTTTTGATGTGATTTATTCAAAGCATCACAAAATGTTTTGCCCTTAGAAAGCAGATAGTGGTGAGGAGGATGCTTTCCTGGGCTAGGCTCAATGCTTGATGCAAGTATGCAGAGAGAGAAAATTATATTGAAAGATAAACATGGGGATGACTGAGCATTACTTCCTAACTGGTATGCTCATCCTAAATGCTATGTTCATCCTAAGTGGTATGTTCAAGTAAGGAAAAATAAAGAAATGGTGTCAAGGACTGTTGGCATTCCTCTGAATTACTTTAGTCAGTCTTGCTGCATAATAAAGAGTTTGGAGAAATTAGGATCTGAACAAAAAGTCTGGCCCATATATTTGCCTTTGTCTGTTTTAATCCTCCAAAGGGCAAGTATCCTCTATCCAGAGCAGAGTTTACATATTGCCAAAAAGTGGCACACAACATCCAAGCTTGTTTATCAAGTAGTACATCTCTTCCCAGGTTTCTTATCATAGGAAAATATTTTTGTTTAATTGAAAAAAGAGATTAGTAAATTTCCATCCTGCTTTTCCTTTGCTTAGAAACACAGATACTCCAAGAACATTGCCTTATCTCACATTAATGGAGATATCCTTTTTTTTTGCTGTTAGAAACAGATCTGAATGTTAATAGCATAATATTGGTCTGATACTTTCCCAGCATCTTCTGGTTGATGCTCTGCTAAAAGACCATAAAACTGTAGCAACAGAGGACAAATCTCCCTCATGTTGTGAAATCTGCCTCAGTTTCTGAAGTTAAACTGTTGTCTGCTGAGTGGCTGTGCTCTTTGGACTGCTGCTTGTGTTTCAACACATTTTCAAGGCAAAGAACCTTTTCTCTCCTTCCAGAAATTAATGTTGTTACAGATGTGCCGATACAGTCTCATATGGAGACAGAAAGTGACTTAATGAATAGTATGAGTACACCATGCAGAAAGAGTGACTTCCAGCTGTGCCAAGTTCAGCAACTCTCCTGCTGACTCTGCTGGCAGGAGGCCCTGCTTCACACAGAGGGTCTGTTATGTCCATACTAGGTACAGCAACCTCTTAAAGAGTAAGCAGGTTCTAATCTGAGAGCTGGCCTTGGCAATGGTCTCTCACATGGGGTTCTTAGCCAATGGACAGCAATGTAGATATGGGAGATTTCAGCCAATAAAATGTCCTACTCTTATCTTACTTGTCCTTCAGTGATGACTTAAATCAATTCATTTCAATTCCCTGAGTGATGAGTATGGAAAATTCTGGACAAATTAATCCTTTTTTTAAAACCACATGGGCTGATCAACACTCTCTCCCACCTTAATAATTTGGCAGCCAGTAAAACCCTTAAGTGGAACACATAAGAAGTCCAAAACAGACCAAAAATTTAGGATTCTAAATAAATGGCCTGATGTGCAAAAGGGCTGATCCTATTAAAAAACATAACTCTGTCATCTTAACATGCGTTAAGAAACCACACATTAGGATCAAGTTTCATAAAATCTTAGCTGAGAGGATTAACTAGAATAGGAAAGGTTAAATCTGCTTTAATTTCTGTCAACAACTGTGATGAATACATTAGGAAATAAAATGCAATAACTGAGACCTGTATAAAAGCTATTTTTTCCAGAGCTTTTTAGTAAGGGACAAAAAATAAGGTTCTGTCAAAACTGTTTTCCTTTGGAAAAAACGATATGAAGAATTTAATTTTCAATTTAGTTTACCTGTGATAAAGTATGCTGTTTTTCAAAAGCATCTGCAAGCTTTTGGTTCAGACAAATTCTTAAAATAATAATAATAGTAATAATAATAATAATAAATCATATTATTTGTCATTACTGTGACTTTTCTTACTGAAACTCTTTTGCAATCCATGATATTAAGTGTCTTAGGCTTTCTGGAGGACTGTATTAAAAAAAGAAAACAAAAAACAAAAACCAAACCAAAACAAAAACCCCAACATTCTTTATGTGGTGCATATTTTCATATTTATAACCTCACTTCTATCTAAAAACAGAAAGATAGTTCTGTATAAATATTTGAATATCTGAGAGAAGAGGAGTTAATCAGTCATTTGTTATGGGAAGTGATTTTTCTTTTTTGTTACACTAGTAAAATATCAATTTTTTAATATTTTTTACCTTTGGGATCATAATATAAACTGTAAAGATCAATTAATATACTCTATCACTTGTCTGTTTTGTTATATGAATGAGTATGATAGGCAAGAACAGTATCTCAAGTAAAGAGATCTAAATGGACAATGGACACTTTTTGATGAGTTTCAGAAACCAGAAATCTTAAAATGTTTCTTCTCAGTGAAGTTTTTTGGGCTGTGCAATATCTTTATAAAGTAGAAAATACTTGGCTTTAAATAGTTTGTAGCACAACTGGCACAAGTACTGCTGTCCGTATCTGATTCTGGAATTGCCTTTGTTCAGTGTGAGTGTATATATCTACTATTGCAGGGAGGTAATATTTCTGAACTGAAAAGCCAGACCCAAACTTTTCCTGCTCTTATTCTGGATAGCCCATGAACTATATAATTCAAACTGTTTTGAAAATTCTGTAAAACTTTTCAGTCAAAATTAAAGTAAATATTTCCATTTGTGTTAGGTATTTTACAGAAATTATAACTTTTTCATTAATAAATGGCTTATACATTTGTTATCCTTCCTAGACTTCTCATTTTTTTCTTTGTGAATCAAGGAAAAGAAAAAAAGAGAAATAAGACACATAGGGGAAAAGTATGTTATTTTGATTTTAGAAAATAGAGAAAAATCTGTCAAAATTATTAAAAATGTTCATGATTTAAAAAAATCTTAAAAATATTTAATGCGAAATGTTCACCAGTTTTTACTGTTTTCCAGTAAAGAAGCCAGCAGTAGTACTGTGTTTCTACATCTACTCTATCTTAAATGTGAATGGTGATGTGATGTTGCATGTTTCCTCCTGGAGGGACACAGTTAGTCTGGAGCAATTGGCAACTCCTGGGTTCTTAAAACATGACATTATTTTAAATTCCTATTTCATCTTTTTGTATGTTTTCTATCTTCTTAAACTCAGCTGAAAATTGAGTGTATCAACTACAGAAGACAAAAGGAACAATAATTTTTAAAATTTCAAAATCTGTATATAAGAATAGAAACTTCATTTATTCAGAAGATTCAGAGAGAAGTTGTTATCCCAACATACATTCTGTTCTAAATAATTTCAGCAACAAGTTTTTATGCTAAGCATCCTGTCTTGAACTGCTTCCATTTTCAATCTCATTCACTTTTTTTCCAAGTTGACAACTTCTGTTGGCAACAGAAAAGTTAAAGTTAAATACTTGTTCTGGTGCATCATTCATCAATATCCTTTTAAGCAGTTACCTACAGGTATGAACAATTGCTGTGTTCAAATCAGGTGAGCCATGATACACACACTGAGCTCTGAGATTTACTGAAGTCATGCTTACTTGTGTCCAGCACAGCTGAGCTTCAGGCACAGCAGTATTTATGCCACAAGCAGGTCTTTATGCATGCACCCTCCATACATCTAATGACTGCTTCTTAAGGTATGCATTGTCTTTTTTTTTTTTTTTTTGTACATGGCACTCAGTGGCTTCTCAGTGGAGAAATGTTGTCTGCTGAATTTAGGTGCACCCTGAGAACAAGCATACTTAATAAAGACTTCCTGTCCTCATTGTCAGCAGTGTTGTATGTTTTTTTCCATGTCTTTCTTTTCCAAGGAGGGTTCCCGTGTACTGACTCTACCAGTCAATGACTATGTGATATGCCTCCACATACTTACTCACCTGGACATGTGTTACACCTCCACGTGTGACTTGCTTATTTAAAATTAGATGCTGTAAGGAACTGAAGGAATTAATGCCTCAAACATTCATCTTCACAGAAAACTTTGACAAGCTGTGCCCTTTGTGATTAGTCTAAGGAATACTGCCCAAGGAAGCATGGAGTGTATTGAAGGATGCATGGCTTCACTCCCTTGAAGTTGTATTGCTGAACTCCTCAGATAAGCCTCAAAAGAGGGAAACAGGGACTGAGTTAAACCATATGTTCAGGTTAAAGGACTGATAAGAGAGATAAATAACCAGCACCAGAATGACCTAAGCAAAACCTAAGGAAAAAGTAAGGGTGGGGGAGCGAGCACAACCACTGATTTGATTGACCAGGGGGTTAGTGTGCCCCATTCCCCCTCAATGCATATGCAGAACCCATACTCCACCCTTTCCTTGTCTCTCACGGGAATGAGTTCATGGAATACCTATCTCTGTTTACTATGCTAATCAGCTGACAAACTTAAAAGGCAAGAGAAAGCTTTATTATATGTGCACCCACCACCCAAGTTTTCCAGACCTGAGACAGCACTGGAATGAAGGGTGGTGATTTGACTCTTCTCCTTTGCTTTTCTTTCATTTCTTTTCATTCTTATAGATTTATCAATAAAACACCTCATCGTTTACTATCCTTTTCCAAGTTTAAGTTGTTTCTACTGCAAGTAAAACATTTTAATGAGTCTTTTGGTGTCATTTTACCTTAATTTAACCCAAGGGGATCACAGAACCTTTACAACTCCCTGGGCTCCCAGTCTGACTTGTAACAGATGCAATTTCACTTTCGTGGGGTTTACTGGAAGTCTAAGGACTGCAGCTGGAGCAAAATTCACCTGACATTGGAACTAGTTCAAATTTATGTCTTCAAAATAATATTTTTGAATGTGTTTAAATGGTACCTTCACAAACTATTTAAAGAACTTTGGACTGAAATGAGTTTTGCCTTGATTACTTGGAGGTCAACACATTTCAGTAACTTAGGTTATAGGACTGTTTTCAGTCTTGCCCTATAACTTCAGTAGAAATTTTAGTAACTGATGATCACTCATCTTTAAGAATAAAAGAAACAACAAATACAGTCCTTCCAAGTCTATTACAGTAGTGCCTTTGCCTTTGTATCGTAGTGCCGTCTCTGTAGAATCCAAAGTCTCAATCTGTTTTACTGAGAGAAAGAATCCCCAGAAACCCTTAAAAGATCATAAATGCAGTAGGTGAACATGTCACTTACATGTTTGTCATCCAGAAATCTGTAGTAATAATAATGCATATCTTAGGCTTTGAAGCCAATTTCTCTTTCAGATTCTCCAATTCAAAAGCTGAATGTGATTAAGTTCTCTTGCTGTTATCCTCTCAGGCTTTTTCTCTCCTCCTTAAATTTATTTTCAAATATAAACACACACATATGTATATACAAATTCTGCCCTTTATTCTTTGACTCTCTTGAACTTCCTACATTTTTTTTTTTCTTTTAGTTTTTAAAAGAAGACTTTTTCTGACTTTTTGTCTGGATCCCAACTACTTATCAATTTAAGTTTAATAGATTAGCAAACTTTTTTTCTTTATTGGCATAAGTAATTCCTTACCAGGAGGCAAAGGAGGAAGAATATTGCATTAATGAAGCAAGCAAATGTGTAATAAGGGCACCAAATAGGTAGGAATAAATGAAATATATATTCATAATTTATGAGAATTGTTAAAGAGATAATGATATTATATAGCATGTTCTATGTCATTATTTTCCATAAAGACAAAAAGAATAAAGCCAATTGATTTTAGCTCTAATTCTTTTTATTTTATCGAGTCTGTTACTCATTCTATGAAGCAGAAAAGAACACTGTGGGACAGAGCAAGGAATTAGGCAGTATTTCAAAGACACCTTTAAGTGAATAAACAGCCACATTCAGGAAAATATATGCATTCTGATTTCATCTGGAATAGATCTAGTTTTTCTTCTTAGTAGTTAGAATAGGGCTGTGCTTTGGATTCAGTATGGGATTTGATATGAGAAGAATGCTGATAACACACTGATGTTTTCTGTTGTTGCTGAGAGATCAAGGACTCTCCACATTGCCATGTCCTGCCTGTGTGCAGGTGCACAAGAAGCTGGGAGGGAACACAGTCAGAGCACCAGACCCGAACTGGACAGTGAAATATTTCATATTGTGTAATGTCATGTTCAGTATAGAAAGGAGGGGTGGCTGGTTCTCTCTCACTTCTGGGATTGTGATTGTGATCTTGGCTTTTCTGGGATCACTGACCAGGAGCAGACTGGATATTGGTCAGCAAGTGGTGAGCAATCACATTGTGTATTACTTGTTTGTACTTTCTATTATTGTTATTATTGTTTTATTTTATTTAAATTATTAAACTTTTTATCTCAACCTATGAGTCTCCTTACCTCTGTCCCTCCAACTCTCTCCCCAATCCCCTGGGCATGGGAGGATGAGTGAACGGCTGTGTAGTGTTTGGCTGCCAGCAGGTTTAAACCATAACAGTCCTTTGTGTCACCCAACATGGGGCAGAGGAATTAGGGCTGATAAATATAGTAATTAGAAGGGGTAATGGGTAAAATACAGACTTCACTCAGTTAGCAGAATAATTATGGGAATTTTGATGGATGTAATTGTGGTGGAAGGATGATGGTTGGATTATGTGGATTGTGTTTTGGTGTGACAATGTTATTTTTATTTTGATGTGGGGAATTTTTGGTGGGTTTTGTTGTTTTGTTTTTGTTTTTGTTTTGTTTTTTTTTTGTTTGTTTGTTTGTTTTGTTTTGTTTTGTTTTGTTTTGTTTTGTTTTGTTGTTGTTGTTGGGGTTTTTTGTTTGTTTGTTTGTTGTTTTTTTTTTTTTTTTTTTCTGTTGATCTGAGTGAGTATTGTCTTGTGTAATGAATGTGGATTTTAATGATAATTCTTAAATAAGCAATTCCCATAGGTGAGGGTGGAAAGTTCTGGGTTTGATGCTGGGGTCGGGTTCAGTAGGGGGATAGGAGGGCTACAGTGGTCACCTCCTCTGAGAAGCTTCTTGAAGCTCCTCCAGCTCCAATTCAGACCTGCTTCTGGCAAGGTCCAAGCCAACTGGTGATGGTGGCTACACCCCTGTGAGAATATATTTGGGAAGGGGAAACTGAGAGAAGGAGGACTTGTGAGGAAGATAGTTATGCAAATATCGATGTCAGGGGAAGAAAGGAGGAGGAGGAAGGTGGCAATATGTACCAGAGCAGAGACCCCTCCCAGCAGCCTGTCATGAGAGGGAAGACTGTTCCCCTGCAGCCCATGAAGGCCACTGGTGGAGCATATGCCCACCTGCAGCCCATGGAGGATCTCACTCCAGAGCAGGTGATTACACCTGAAGAAGACCAGAAGCCCCTGCTGTTGTAGCTCTGTGCTGGGAAGACTGCACTATGCAGGGGGGACACACTCTGGAGCATCTTGGGAAGAAGCTGAAGCCCATGAGAAGAACTCATGTCAGAGGAAGTTTGTGGAGGACTATATTCCATGAGATGGACCCTGTACTGGAACAGAGGAAGAGTGTGAGGAGTCTTCCCACAAGGAGGAAGGAGCAAGAGGACTGACTGTAACCCCCACTCCCTACGCTCTGCATCACTGAGTGGGGAGGAGTTAAAGAAATCAGGAGCAAAGCTGAGCTCAGGAAGAAGGGAAGGGTGGGGGGAAGGTGTTTTTAAGATGTGGATGTATTTCTCACTGTCCTGTTCTGTTTGATTGTTAAATTAAGTGTTGTTCATCGTGGTGTTTAAATCAAATTGATGTTATTTTCTTGCCCTAAGGAGTCCGTCTTTTGCCCAAGACTGTAATGGGTGAGTCATTCTTCTCTGTCCTTGTGTCAATTTCTAAGCCTTTTGTTTTATCTTCTCCTCCCCATTCCCAGGCGGAAGGAGTGAGTGAGCAGCTGTGTGGTGCTCAGCTGCTTTCTGGGCTCAAACCACGACACTATGCTACCACCACAGGCAGAATAAAAGCTGTTCTTGAAACTTTTTCAGTCTAAAAGCAACAAAATATTGGGCTAGGATTTATTTTTAATAAAAAACAGACCTCTTAGAAAAAAATACCTTTAAGTACCTAAATATTTAAGTAAATGTTTATGAATTCATGTGAACATGTGTACAAATGGATACAGGAAGACATCAGAAGTAGCATAAAGAAATATGAGGGGAAAAAAAAGGTTGAAATACTAAACATGTATCCAATAGCCCCTACATTCTGAGAGAATTTTTCAGGTTATATGAACAATATGAACTACAGATCAGTGCAAATCATGACATTTCAATAGAGATCTAAATTATATCAGAATTCAGTTGCATTTGATTCTGCAGACTAAGTTTAAACAACCCTCTACTGAACAGAGGGAAAGATTTTTGTTCTATGCAAGTTCTTGCAGAAAGAAGTGTATTAACCATTTGAGCAGTGCACTGAGGCAGCTGTGTACAATAATATGGAAGTACAAAAAGGAAGGAATGGTCCAATTCCTTGGTAGTTCTGTTGTGTGTAGGTAAGACCAAATTGTTGACAAGTCCACTATAGATTCTGTCAATATTAGTGTGGTGAACTGGAAACACCTGGTGTCTCTATTGCCTACTGAACCTTTGCATCACTATAGAAAACTCTAACTAACATTAGATAAATCAGTGTTTACCTGAAAAGTGAATCAAAAAGAATCCTATCTTAAAAGTCTCTGTTCTCTGCTTCATATGAGATTATATTCTCAGACATTTATTTTAGAGGAAAAAAGAAAGAAAGAAACAAACAAAACAATACCCCAAACCCAAAAAAGGCTAAGAGGACTTTACTGACATCATAGTTCCAAAAGTATTATTCACCTTGCTACATATGTGAAATGTTTCCAATGGTTTCCTATACATGCTTTTGAAAATGTGCATGGGGAAATTGTGACTTACAGATAGAGAGACCAAGACTGTATCTATTCACAGAATAGCAAAAGATATAAAACCACAAAGAACAATTCCACAGGAATCAATAAATTAATATCTTGACATTGATGGCAGAAGACTGGACTTAGTGACAGAGAACTGTCCATTCAGTCATATTGCTATGATTACTTGTTCCATGTCAGTAATTTATTTCTGTAGTTGTTTAAAAAAATGAGTGGGTGATTACATTTTTTTTTTTTTATTATTATTTTCCTGCTTTTGTTGAACTTTGATTTTTTTTTTATTTGTTGGTTAATTAATCAAAATAAGTCATGACAATTTCTTAAATACTTTCCCCTAGTATTTTCTGAACACTGAAAATGTCAGATTCCCATTGTGTCAACATATTGAAATATGAAAGAAAAAATAAGTCTTGGTCAAACTTTATCCCTTTTACCTCTAAATTTGATTATTGTTAAAATGGGCTAAAGCAGAATTGATGTCAGTTCTCGGAATCTGCCAAACAGTGAGATTTATGAGGCTATGCAACTTTTTCTTTAGGGAAATAGAACACTTCTCAAACCAAGGATACATGAATTGTGAAAAACAATGTAGGGAAAATTCATTGTGTAGATGAACATTACATAAGCTCACAGGACTACACTTTCTTTTTCTTCCAAAAGGAAAGTTAGGGGAAAAAAAGGAGAAACAACTTCTGTGGGGGAAAAAAAAAAAAAAAAAACAAAAAAACCAAAAAAAAACAAAACAAAACAGTTTTTAATTGTATATTTTCCACATTTTTATTTTCCTGGTTTTCAGGCTGGGCAACAGATAAATAGTCAGATAGAATGAGTGCAAGTGCAATAGAGAATATACAGAACTGTTAGAGAGGATGACTTGATAAACTTCCTTGCTTCTCTCAGATCTCTTGTTGGGCTTTCCAGAAATTCCTGGCATCAGTTTGGACTTTGTTTTCACTAAGGCTCCTAGTAAAACCCTCAGAAATTTCCATTAGTTTGATGTTAATGCATTAACTTTTAAGAAGTTAACATTTGTGAACTATCTTCTGAAGTCATCACAGTACTTCCATTGACTTCAAGACACCTTTATAAATTTACTAAAGATACTTTACTATGGATCTTGTTTATGACTTAGTCTGTGGTTTGTGAATGAGGTGGTTTTCAGGAGCAGACCTCAGTTCCTATTTCATTGGTTTTCCATTATTCATAATTTTTATGTTTTCAGCCTAAACACTTGCATCTGCATTTTTCATCGTGGATTTCCTTGTTCTTTGTATGTAGCTTAGTTCTTGTTCTGTCTAAACATATACATATTGAATTTACATTTTTCTCCACTCCTCCAATTTCATCTCTAAAGTTTTAACATTGTCAAGCAGCTTGACATATCTCTTTTAGGGTATGCAGGTATTTTATGTGACTTGAAGAGAAATAATCAAAAAAATACAATGTTTAAAAAATGACCACTTCACAGGTATTTTCCCTAGTTTTTTAATATATTTTTTTTTTTTTTTTTTTTTTAACACTGATCTATATATTATGTTTTAGAGGATGTATAAAATTGTAGCCTGTGTCTGGAAATGGCAGTGAAGGAGTCTTCTTTTTGTAAACCGGTGATCTTTTTGTATCTAGTAAATTACAATTATACTTGTATAAATGTCTGATATTGGGCCAAAGACTCTTCTAATCAACTGACTTGTGTTTTAAGTGTAGACACCATTCTCAGGCATCATGTGACTCAGGTGTATTTCAAGAGCTATATAAATTACATCTTTGTATCTGCCATCTTCCAAAATTATGTTTAAAATACGTCTTCCAAGTCTAACCTATGACCTCTGGAGGTTCCATCTGATCTGAATGTTTCTAGCCTTTTTTTTCCCCTCCTGCTCCCTTTTTATTTTCACAATTTCTCTTCACAGTCTCCTAACTAGTTTTTTTTTTTGCAGTTTTTGTCCTGAGCTTAGTTATTCCTTAAGAAAATAATTTTGTGGACTCTAGTCCTAATCCAAAGAAATACTGAAACATATTCTGAACATCACTGCACTAGTTAAACCATTAAGTTTACTAGATAAATAACTAAACAATTCATTAGCAAGTAGATGGACAGATCTGGATTTTAGAATCAGTTTTTCTATATCTTTCTTTCTTACCAAATATTTTATTTCTCAGATTTCAAATAAAATTGAGTTATATTTTTCTTATAGATTATTCTCTGTGTTCTCTTTTCTTTCTCTATTGTTATTCATTATTTAACTTCTGTAGTGATGTTGTACACAAGAGTTTCTATAAAACTAAATTATATTGTGCTGGCGTAAATCAGTGGACTCAGTGGACTCTTTCTGTCAATGTCAAATACTATATACAATACTGGTAACTTGGAAAGTACCTTAATCCTAAATTAGTTGGTGTACTTTCCCCAAAGAACTTATGTCTTCTTTACAAAAGATCACCACGTGTATTTATTTATTAAGTGACTATGTTTTAAAAGTTTAAAAGTCATGTATCATGTCCATCATGCTGTATTGAGTTCATTCACACATGGTTGCTACGTCTTTGTTTGTGCCTTTAGCACTCTGTTTTATGTTACTTATAACTGGCAAAGGCTCTTCCTTTGTATTTGATCATCCTCAATATTATCTAGGGAACACGCAAACACATACCACTTGTGTAATTTAAGTCTGAGATTTTCTCAACGGCCATACATTACTATGTACCAGATAAATTAGTTCTCTGAGATGGTTTTCCACTGCTATTCCAATTTTTAATCAGTGATCTTAGCCTATATCTCACTTATTCAAGCAAAAGATCTACAAATACTTTATTTCAGATCATTAAGTCAATAACAGGTATTTGGGCAACAGAAAAATAATATTTTTTTGCCATTTTTTTTGTCTTTTTTGTGTTGTTTGTTTTTGTGTTTTTTTTTTGTTTTGTTTTGGCTTGTTTTTTTTTTTTTTTTTTTTTTCCCCTGGGAATCTGGGCAGTGAGTTTGGCTATGTATTTATTTTGTATTTAAATATTTATTATTTTTTCCCCATTTATTTTTATTTCTAAGCAGAAGTCTGAAAAACAAAAGCCTTTCCTCACAAAAAGACTTGTGCTATTATTTGCAGTAATGCAAAACTGGAATAATATTGATAACTTCCACCATTTCAGACATTGTAAGTTTGTACCTACATGATCTAAATTCCTTTTTGACTGATTGCTCCCCTAGTATTCAAGAACTGCAGGACAAAGCTTCCAACCATTGTGCCTTGACACGTAAGATAAACACATATTTGAGGTCACAGTACTTAATTCAAGTACTGAAGTCAGTACAAAACTTTTCATAGAATGAATAGGTCTTGATTGGTTCTATCCTGAATCATTATAAGGTGTCAATTTTACTGTATTTCTGTCAAATATTTAACTCTGTCAAACTCTTCATTATTACTATGGCCATCTTAAACCATGAATGCCCTCCTTCATGTTGAGAGCAATGTCAGGATAACACTGGACACAGCACGACTCATGCTCTGAAGAAGCACCAGTGTTAACAGAATGAGTATTAAGTATTTACTTCTATAAAACTCTTTTTTTTTTTTTTTTTTTTTTTTCTTATGGAGACACGCAGGACCTCTCATATAGATTTTTACATAGGTACAGCTTTAGTAACAGTAATCAAATATAGAATAGAATAGAATAGAATAGAATAGAATAGAATAGAATAGAATAGAATAGAATAGAATAGAATAGAATAGAATAGAATAGAATAGAATAGAATAGAATAGAATAGAATAGAATAGAATAGAATAGAATAGAATAGAATAGAATAGAATAGAATAGAATAGAATAGAATAGAATAGAATAGAATATTTCATTTGGAAGTGACCTACAACAATCATCTAGTCCAACATCCTGACCAATTCAGGGCTGACCAAAAGTTAAAGCATATTGTTAAGGACATTGTCCAAACACCTCTCAAACACTGGCAGGCTTGGAGGTATTGATCACCTCTCCAGGAAGCCTCTTCCAGTGTTTGACCACCTTCTTGATAAGGAAATGTTTCCTAACGTCCAGTCTAAACCTCCCCTCATGCAGCTTTGAACTGCATCTAATCACTTGATATCAGGGAGAATAGATCAGTTATTTCTTATTTTCTGCTTGTTAACGTGAGATGAGAAACAAAGCCCAGGTATCTGGTAGATAACGTCTCATGAGTTCTGTCTTAACCCTGTAGCTAACTCTTCACCTGCTCTCAACAGGCAGATTGGGTGAATCATCACACAGAGCCTTTAGTTGCCTCTGGGTTTCACAGTAGCCTCTACAGCCCCATTCTCCTTTTATTAAGGCCAGTAGTTATGGTAACCTTCAAACCAGGTACCACAGTGAAATATCTCGAGAGGTGAGATGAAGACAGACTCTACTTCACTAGCTCTATGAATCTTTCTCTAGAAGAGATTGTTTTTCTTTCTGTTGACCAGAAAATTTGCCTTCTAATTCAGGCGTGTAATGGAAGTAGGAATATGCTTCTGTCACAGTGCTAGGCTACTAGTGTGCATCTTTCTTTCATGCTCCTGTTGATACTTGTGGGGCACTGATACAGACAGTTCATCAGATCATTTTCCCTTCCTTCTTCAAAGACATAAGTAAGCCTTCTTATTTTTTTATGACCACATCCCACTCTTCTTAGACCTAGAGATCATTTGTGACTTCTTGTTTCTGATATATTCCCTCCAGCTTCTGCTTTCCTGCTGTGATTTCTGTTGCACATATTTAAGCCCCAAAGGCAATATTTGGATAAAATTATCATTGTCAGGGTACTAACTTCCATTTCCATCTCCACTCATTATTTACATTATTTGTGTTGCAAATTACACATCAGCAAAGGTAGCCTAGTTCAATTTAACTACCTCAGACTTATTCTCTGAGATGCAATATGTTAATAAAGAGAATAAAGTAATTAACAACTAATAAATTATATGACTAATAAATTTTGATGTGCTTTTTTTTTTTTTTTTCTCATGAAATACCTACATCAATTCTAATACTTACAATACACATTTAATCAACACACTTTTTTCATCATTTTGGGTGATATACAGCTCACTAAGCTTCAGGCACCAGAAAGTTCACTATCTAGAACAAGTCACTTTCTCAAGTTCTAGCTCTCTGTAGGAGAGCTTGCCTCAGATTTGAATACCTAGTTTAGATCAGGTGTCTAATTTTGATATGGGCAAGGTTGTGTAAAATGTATCTATCCATCATGGACCAACTGTGATCTGTCCTTGGGAAGTACTTCTAACCTGACAAGCAGCTACCTTGTTGTTGTAGCTATGCTCTGGTATGCCTGTTTGTTGACTGGATGAAAATTAATAGTGCTTTCTTGCTTTCTCTTCTACATTATTTTTCTAAAGTGGAGGATTTTGGGTGGGATGATACACATTAACAGAGACATGCACATTTATGTGTGTATATTGATCTCACGTGTGCATTAGCTCATGAGAGAAGCTCTTAGACTACATCATCACTAGATTCCATGACCTGGAAACCCTACAACCACTTGGAACATTTCTATTAATCTCTTATGTGCCTATTAAAAATAACTATTTTTATTCACTAGCTAGTATAGGCAATCCTGGGATTTATTTAGATTTTCTCTTGCATTTCTTAACCAATTTAGATTATTTTAATTAAGTCTTTTCTCTCTTCAATACCCCAGCAACATAGCTGGAGAGTAGTATATGGAAATATCCATAAACGCATAACAGCTAAGGGCCTTTGTTAAATATTCATGGACCATTATATGAGAAAGACTTATATTTCCACATTTGGTAAGTATTTCAGTTTATAAAATCAATTTATGAAATAGTTGTTTCAGTCTTTTTTTTTTTTTTTTTGGTAGGTGATTTGAAGTTCAAACTAGGAAAAATCACTGGTTCCAGAAGATGAAGGAGAAAAAGAAAATTGTAGGTCATTTTAAAATCAGAATACTTTGTGTCAGACAGTTACATCTAGACTATTAAAATCCTTGTGCTTTATGTTCTTACCTTTACATGCTGACTTAAAACAATGTTTGTGTGGAGACATGCTACTTTATTAGAAGGATCCCTTAGATCAGTTTTATTTCACCACTATGCGTCTGATGCTAGTTCATTCAGTAACAGAGACAAGAATGATGAGGCGAAACACTTTATCTTGTGTATGGAAAATTCCCTCTGCCTTTTTCAAAAGCACCTTGGAAAAAAGCAAAACAAAACAAAACGAACCCCAACGTGTTGTTTAGAATGGATACTAGGGCATATTGCTCTGAAAATGCAGGACACATCACTTGATTCTTTATAAATACCTTTGGAATTAATTAGAATTACCACTGTGTGCATAATATATCATACACTAAGAATTCACAGCAATGTTATCTACTTGTGAAGGTGAAGTTGTAAAAAGCCTTGTAGGAGGTGGAAAAGGTTACTGACATTTGAAAGATTCGGACAAGCTGAGACATATAAAACTGGACTTTATACTCACTTATAACTTAATAATGAACGTGAAAAATAGGTTTTCTGAATTTCTTTCTGTTTCCATTTCTTTGCATGTAATTTGTTTTTCTTAGGTGCAGCCAGGCACAATTGCTCTAGACATAATACATTCTAGTCTTAATTGTGTTTACATCTTAGATTAGGGTTTGATCTCATGCTTGATGTAGTTGTTTATTTGACTTCACTAGACATTGGATTTGGCCAGAGGGACTCAATTCACTGATGTACCTATATGTGTTCCCTAACTATAATTTCATGACAAGCTTCATTAACTCTTTTGAGAATATTCACATGCTAATAATTAAAACCAAATGTAGCAAATTTAGGACTTCAGAGACAAATTGTTGCAAATTCATGAAGATATTGTTTCCAGAAGATGACAAGTTCTGTCTTCACATGCTCAAATTGCATTTTGCTAGCGCAACAAAACAGGTACCTCGTCTTCCCTTTCACAGCAGTGTAGGAACATACACTGCATTTCAAATAAACCAGTTGTACTCTTCACAGCAAACACAGACAGGTTTAACTGAACCCAATTTTTTAGCTATTAACATTTTCCTAAAAAGTCTTCATTTTTTTTCCAGAGTGGTTCAACATGTTTCCTTGACAGGAGTCATGCTATTTTCTGTTATACAGAGTGCTGTATGGAAGAGCTATGTACACTGAGAATGGATATTGACAATCTGCAGGTGTAATTACTCCATGTCCAAAAAAGCAACCAGTGTTTAATGTCTCATCCCTGCCAAATACTTAACAGTCTTGTTTTCTTACAAAAAAATAACAAACCCAAATCATCTTTGCTTTTGAACAAGTCTCTACACTCCAGTCTTGATATGCTTCTGAAAGTATTCCCTTCAGGACTTTGAAACATCTATGTGATAAAACCACACTTCTAATGAGTTGAAGTTTAACAAACTGTAAAATGTTAAGATGTTGCCTACAGCATTCAGAAAATAATACAAATGGAGATAAGCAAGTAGGATAAGACACAAGTCTTAATATCTGGTGATTGTTTCAGGAAGAAAAGTAAAAGAGTTCTGATAAAAGAGCTCAAAGGTTGGATGATCTACAAAGAAAACTAGTGGGTTTAGGGCACTAGTCTATTAATTTGGTATACTGTACACAAAGATCTCTACAGGCTTTTGCAGTACATCAAATGCTGCAGTTCCATGAGCATGTTGTTACCCAGATGCTGTTGAAGGTCCACGAAAATCTCTGGTCGGGGAAGATTACAAGGGAAGAAATGACAAATATCTGCCTCATGACAAGTAATTTGTTACTTACCTGGAACTTAATCTAGTGGATGAATTAAATTGATGAAGTTTTGAAGATCATCACAGATGAAGAGGAGAATGAAGTCAGGGTGTGAAAGATGTATCTTCCTGTGAAATTGGAAAAACTTCAAATTCTGATCCAGGATTAGCTTCACTTTAAATCAGTGGTACAATAAAAGTTTCAGATGTCACCTGTTCTAAACAGAAATTATTATCTTTCTTCCCTTACACAGATACTAGTCTTTGAATAGGAAAATATAAAATGAAATCTTTCTAATTTGAAGATCCTGCACCACTAAGTGCACCACTGAGAATTCACATACTCTTCCAGACTTACATGTTTCCCCTGTTTCTGAATTTTGAATAAGGTCCTCAGAGGCTGTGCAAAACAACACAGTTTCTCTAATTTAAATATATACTTTTTAAGTACATCAATATCGTGGGTCATGTGAGAAGTGTTCTGCTCCTTGCTTAATATCATCTAGCCTGACAAAAAGGCTTGGGGCAAAGTTAAAACTCTTTTAAGTATTCAGACAATGATCACTGTTTCTTGATGCAGAAACTGGGGCTACATCTTGTTTTCCTTCTGAAACATTAACAGTAGTTTCATTTCCATCACTACAACATGGGACATGGAAAGTTAGAATATAATTTTACTGAAATTTGGGAATAAATAATACAATTAATTTATTTTTCTTTCAAGTACTTGGCCAGTCCATTAATTTGGTGGTTGTCTAGTTGAAGCTTCAAACTTCTCATCTTTGTTTGCAGTAATATTTCCAAATGTCTTATCATGCTAAATGAAAACAAACTGTGAGCACTGTTCTTGTTTCTTCCTTTAATTTGAAAGTATTCATCTGCGGGAAAGTACCTTACTCAGACTCAGTTAATAGTCTAGACACACTCAGTATCTGGTGTTGAACAATTTATGACTTCTCTGTTTCAATATTCCTGTCTATAAATGGGGGAAGGTATACTTGCTTATCTCTCAGAGATGTTCAGAAGCTTGGTTAACTCATTAGGCTAAAATTTTTCAAGGAGTGTTCTTGTATCTAGTTTTGCCTGTAAATCTGACTGTGCAAATCTGTAATGGCATATACAATCCCTTGCCTTGTTGTAATATTTAGTATTTCTAAATGATCTGTCTTGCCAGACTAAAAGACTATATGAAACAAGGACTCTCATCTTAGATAATTAGTCCAAGAGACTGTAGTGAAACTAGTTACAGAAGTAATGCTAATATGCTTTATCCCTTTGGGTGAAATTCTCGCAGCTACGTAATGCCTAAGAGCCACATAAGGCCCTCTTAAATTATGTTTTGAGGGCTTTAGTGGGATTTAGAAAGTACAAACCTCTTGTTCTGGATTCTTACACAAGAAAGAATTTTATTCTTAACTTATATTTAGGGTCTCAAAAACTGTGAAGTCTTATAAGAAAGATAAATCTTTAATATTTGAAAATGTACATTCACAATTTTTACACTGACATGCATATTTTACTTTCAAAATTATGTAGGTGAATTCATATATTTTCCATATATCTATTTTTGAAAACTTCATTCCTAACTCTTTCTATATTTTCTCCATTTCTCTCCTCCCCTTGCCTTTCGTTTCCTCTTTTTTAGCAACCTAAGTTTTACTTCAATTTGCATATTTATATATGTAGTATTTCTGCCCGATCTTTGAAAAGAAAAACTCACTAAATTCCTGGCAGAATTGCTTCCTTTCGCTTTTCCTTTTTTTTTTCCTTTCCCCCCTCCCCCTTTTTTTTTTTTTTTTAGGCTTGGGACTGTGATTTAAATAACAACTGAGAAAGCTGTAGTTCTGCAATGCTTTTCATAAATGAAATTAACAAGTTTCTACAATTTGAAGGTTCTATATGTAATTCTAAAAACCTTTTTTATTTCCCTTGCTTACCTCAGGGCATGGATATAAGGGGGACATGTTTGCTTAGCTTCTTGTTAATGGATAAGAGATAACTAAATGCTGAATTTACAAAATACTTGCCTGTTGTGAGTTTTATGCATAAGCACCATATTAATATCATCTCTAGGTTTTACCTGAATAATACCTATAAAGTCAGTTCACCATGTACGAGAAAAAAATCTGCATTGTTTAATTCTACAGACCTTTAAATGATATCCCAAAGTATTCAGCATTAAAACCTTCACATAGAATTTGAATTGCAAATGCTGAATTTTCTTCATCCAATGTTCTAGTCTGTCACGCAGTCAGAAACAGGCTTGGAATGGAAAAACAAAAAGAAGTTTCAAATATAATTAGAGTGAAATCTTTTGCAACAGTATTGGATGAAACAAAATCTACCAATTTTAAGGTACAAATGATCTAAGTCATAGAGTGCTGTTAAGTGATTAGAGCCCAAGGCTTGTATTCTGATGGTAATACCACAGTACTTTGTGGAATTAGAAACATCACCTTGCCTCTCTGTAGCTACTTCTGTATTTCCAGAGATATCTTTCTAAATGGCATTTTCAGACATAACCGATAATATCAATAGTTTCAGCAGCAATGTAATTACCTAAATAATGCTAGTAATGGTTTTCAGGCAGTATAGTTGACTGTAAAGTCCTCAACAGAGTTGAAATCTAGTAATTGTCCCTCAGATGAGACAGTTAAAAAAATTAAAATAGGTCTCATTTACCTAACATTGGTGTATAACTTGTTCAAGAATGTGTATCATTAAGCACTGACCTAGATGCCTAAATACAGGTGGAAGAGATATCTGTCTGGATGTCTTCAAAACCTCCTTGCATTTTCCCTTAAACATTTTACTTATTTCTTTTAAAAGGGTACTTTTTTGTTGCCTAAAATTTAATTGTAAGCTTAGCACCAAAGTTTGGTAGTCTTGGAACACATTTTGGCTCTATCAAGGTGGTTAGATAATAACCTGAAAGAGCAGATGATATTAAAGTATTTGAGGGGTTAGGTAGAGTGAATATCACCATAGCAGGCATTTTGTGGACTAGAAAATAGTATGGTAAAAGCTGTCTCTTTTTGACAGGTCCAGGGATAACTGGCATAGTCCTTATGAAGAATGTTGTAAGAATTATTGTCTTTCATCTTTTTCCATTAAAACTGTCCATATGGGGAAGAGAGAGGAGGGGAGATCCATTATTTTCTTCAGTAGTGAAACCAGAATCCTTAATACTGTTTATGATTCAGTAACTCGTTTCTGGTTCTCTTTAATCTTCATAAATATTTACATCTCACACTTCTGTTTCTGCTTTGTGTTACAACATCTTGGAAAATACCCTTCCTTTTTCAAACCTCTTACCAAAATATGTGGTCATCATAGATATTTGCTGAATTCTGAATACTGAAACTCCCTCCCCTCTCGTGCCTTGTTTCTGAGACCTGAATGCCTACTTCTATGAGCTGCATGAAATGCTGAAATTAAACTTTTTTCCTTGTTTTACAGCACAGGTTATGCCATTGACATCTCAATAATACTCTGTTCTTACAAACCTAGGTGTATCTTTGTCCCGATCCAATATCGGGGATGTCCCGATTCGATATCAGGGAGGGTTCTTAAACGATCCCAAGAGCGAGATTAAGACACAAACGAGGTCAGATGCCGGACAACCTTGTGATCTTTATTAAACAAGCGGCTGATAAGAGCGATAGGACAGGGAGAAAAAGGAAGAGAAAGTCAGAATCCCTAAGCTAGAAAACGGTAGAGATGCGGCAAGATTAATCACCACCACCACGAGCCCGCGATGTCCCATTGGCTCAGTCTCAGTGCAATCGATGATGGTCCAAGCTCCAAGCTCCTCCGAAGTCCACAAGAGGGATGTTTTGGGAGCCCACATGCGCACACACACACATGCAGTCACCGATGCACATGCACACACACACATGCGCACACACATACGTATGCGCGCACGCATACGTGCACACACACATACGTGCGCCAGTACAGAGTACGCAGTCCTTTTATCGCCTTAGTCCCCACAATTTCCTGGAAAAGTCCGACCATTTCCACGGAGCTCGTTGTAATATGTTCCGCCCCGTGGACCTCCATGCGCGCATGCCCGGGTGTTCATGGTGGTCTCGCTGGTGAGGGTCGGCCCACAGTGCCTTCAGCCTCTACACATCTTCCTTGCCTCAATTTCCTCCCAACCCGGCTCTCGCGCAGGTGCAGTCTGGCTGGTACTGCCAGGGATGTTGTTATTTGCGCTTCGGGCAGACGTCGTGGTTTCTTCGGGGACTACCTGTCTCCTTCAAGGCGTACTCTGTCGCATCAACAGGATGTGGAGGCCAGGAAGTGGTAGTGGTGCAGCAGAGATGTTGAGACAAACAAAGTCCTACACAGTCTCCTACAATCTTCTTTATTTAAATTGACATTCCTAAGTCCTATCTTCAAGACAGTATAGAATTCCACCTTAGCAATTCAGTTCTCTTTTTCTTCTGTTTTTTTTTCTGTTCCTTACATTCCCTTAAAGTTTGACATACTCATTTGGCTCCAATCTTATAACTTTCTTCAATGTGCACTTTCTTTTACTAGATTATTTTTACTCCTTTATTCTCCTCACCTCACCTCACCTCTTTCCAATTCTATCCTATAATCAAATAATAATTTTGAAGACATTTTATTCAGACATAAATATTATATCTTGTGTCTACTGCATATCTCATCAAAGTCAACCATTCTATTAGTGACATGGAATATTTTAGAGAGGCTTTACCAGATACTCTGTGTTTCTGTTAGTTTGGTTTTTGTTGTTTGTTGGGTTTTTTGTTGTTGTATGGTTGTTTTGTTTTGTTTTGTCCATTTTTTTTTTTTATTATTATGTTTTACATTAAAGGTGTAAACTGAATTGTAGTTCATCCTTTAATTTTCAGGATTACCTATCTAAAAATCAGTTGCCAAGACTGAAGTAGTGATCAAGACTCTCTTTATACTCAACGACAGGAGAAAGCAATGTCTACAGGAAGACTTTTGTCAGTTTAAAACAGGGATCTAAACTTATGAGTTGAATCTCTTTATGGTGGTTTCTAAATTTTTCTGTTGACTATCAAGGGAGAGTGTACACCTAATTTGAATAAAATTATAAAAGTTATGAGTGCCACTCCTGAATGGGAAACTAAAGGGATTTATTTTGCAGCATTGAACTGTTATGTGAGAATACTGTGCTTCTTCAACATCTGCAACATTTCTTCCCTTTAAAGGCAGCCTGGAATCATATGCCCCCATCTGTACTCACGTGCATCTCTAAGCAGATTTCTTTCATAAACCTTGTATGCAATATGATTTGACCAATAAATATGTAAATAGCTGGAAGCTGAAAAGCACCTTCCCTCAAAAAAAAAAAAAAAAAAAAAAAAAAAAAAAGTTGGAAGTTGGAGTGTACCTGAGACTTCCTGATAATGAGAGTGAGAACTGGAAGACTGAATTTTCAATCTTAGTGGGTCAGGGGCTGTTCCCCCTCTTAAATAATTCTCTATGTTTTTAGAATACACTAAGTAATTATAAAGGGGATGACTGATTGGGACTGCTTTTTTTTCTCTCAATAATCCAGATGTGCATACAAACACAGTGCTTTTACATTTTCATAATATTAAAAGTCAGTAGGTATCTGACAACCTAATGGGTTAATACTGTGTTGAAAATTTATATTCCCAAAGGCTTATATAAAAGGATCACCAACATGGAAAATCCAATGGAATTTCCATGGCATCAGCCCATGAGATTACACTGACATTTCCATTTCAACAAATAATAAAATCCATAATCTTTATGCAGCCAGTGCCACACTCCATATGTTACTTCTTATTTTATTAGCGCTTTATCTTTTTTTTTTTTAATTTGATACACAGAAAATGAGTCTCATTCCCATTGTGAATCAAAGAAAAAATAGCAGTAATAATAAAAAGACTTCAGTTTTGATCAAGAATCACAATCCATTTATTATAGTGCTTCGTTTGCTAATGACCTTGCATTTCTATTCCCTGTATTGTGTCTACTTTTGAAACAGTCATATTGACTGAACATTATCTCATTCTGATCTTCCTTTTTCTTCTGTCTAACAGAACCCCAGGCAATATGACTACACTGTTATTATTTGGAATTTAAACCTAAATATAGATTTTTGTATGAATAATCTGTTTCATTATTATCATTAAGATTTTGTTTTGTGTTGTGTTTTGTTTTGTTTTCCCTCTGTACCACAGACCCTTGCTCAGCCTCTATTGCACTCCATCTTTGGCATAAAAGATCAAATGAGAGGTGCTGGACTCTGATCACTAAAAATAACTTATTTTCAGCAATATCTGTTAGGGATGCAAATAACTAAGACAGGAAACCAAGTAAGGTAGGAAAAAATGATCAACCACAGACTCATGCAGGGGAAGGTGAGAGGAAGAGGTAACAATGTACTGAAGTGTAATTCCATTTCACTGTTTCCAGCAGGGTGATGAGTTTTAGCACTTGACCTTACGATCCAACTGTTATAGCCAGATTTATCCTTCCTAATATCCCATTCGCTTCCTGGGAGCACTAAATTTAGACTCTTGTTCAGCTGTGTTCTTTCTCCTGTCAATGGAAGGAAGAAATAAGCACCTCTAAAAGACAATTCAGCTTATTTTACATCTGACACAGCATCTGCAGATGCCTTTTTTCTCTCTACTGAATATAATGGAAAACTAGGATGACTGTATGACTCAATTAGGTAACTCTGTTAAGTGACAAAGTCAGTATAACTCCATCTGGCCTTTAACTAGTAACCAGTTCACTAAAATTGCAGCAGATATAGATATGATAAAAGACTGTGAAAAGTGAAAATTGAAGCTGCAATAATCTCAGGTAGAGTTGGCAAAATCATGATCTGGGGTTTCTGAGACATATCCATGGAAATGGTGGATAGGACAAAGCAACTGCAGCAACATTACAACTTTTAGAAGAACAGATACTCTAGGACATCTCAAACAGTAATAAATACCTATGAGTAGGCAACAAAAACTTTTATAGACACAAAATGTCACATTTTCCTGTGCCATTCTTAACCAAATTATTTGCAATTACTTGCAAGTACAATCCAAAGGGACAGGTTGAAAGCCTTCACAGTATTCTTAAAACTATGCTGCACTTCTTGAAAACTAAATATTGCAGAAAAGTTATGCTGCTTGTGTACTGAGATCACTGCCTGCCAAGTGATGGACAATATTTTCTTGCTGATTCTTTGTATTTGTGGATTGCTTTAAAGGTTTTGTGTTTTCAGTTGTACTTAGATTATGGAACCTGAATTCATCATTTTTATTAGCATTAACTGAAAAACAGCACTTAATTTTGGTTGGTAGTCATACAGCTGTACCTTTGTTGTCAATGAAGAGAAAAATATACCATCAGCAGGTGTTCAGACCTGAACTTCATCTGGAAGACCTTATTTCTCTGCATCAATAACAGTGATCTCAAGACAACTAGACACTTCATTTCATTTAGGTATTAGAGTTAGGAATCTAAGACTAGAAGATGTTAATCCAGCTGTAAGCTTTTAGAGACAAAAACGTGTTTTTCCTGTACTAATATAACACATAGACAATGAAATCTACTCCATGACGACATGACAATAAAAATAATACAGAATAGTAGTAACCATAAGTTATCTGGATGCGTCCTCTTCGTCTAACTGTAGTAATATTACTCAATTACAAATAGAGAAAGATTTAAGAAAAATTCAGTATAGATAAAGTATATTTTCTCAGTAAAAGAGACAAAATTCTCAGAGTTTTTCAAAGATGATTTTTTTAATTGCTAACTCTACAGTCTTACCCAGGGACCTGAATAAAGATTTCCTCATTATACCTGACAGTTTTGCCCTTGCACCAGGTGGAGGAAGAACACAGGAACACAGAACCTGCCACACCAGATCAGACCTGCAGTCCATCTAGTCCAGTATTCTGTTGCTAATATTGGCTAGTGCCAGATGTTTCAGAGAAAGGTACAATAACCCTTCCATAGATGCAGTCAGACTTTTCCCTGTGAAAATCTTGTCCCGACACTCTATACTTAATGATTTTGGGCATGAGATATACATTCTGAAGCATGAAAGATATAGTTCAGATAAGTAGAGAATATCTGTCCCCAAATTACCCTGATTGCACTACTAATTGTCTAAAAATATGGTTTTCCTCTCTCTACAAGTTTCAATTCAACTTAGAAAACTTCAGAAACTTGGTATCATCTAAGTTAGAAGTCAAGTCACTCTAAGCTATCTCTAAAGTTAACGATGTAAGAAAAGTCCCATAAGTACTCAAGTAAGTAATTAAACTCTGATGTGATCTGAATTATTGTAAGAGTTGCTTATCTTTCTCTTCACGAGTATGGAGTAATATTCACTTCTCAGACTTATCAGGTAAGTGCCTTAAGTCAGGTGAGATGAATTCACCTACAAGGCACTTGAATAAATTATTCAGTGGAATTGTTCTTTGCAACAAATGGTAGGTTTTGAACCAAATCCATTAGTGCAACCAGGATGATTTGCAGCTCTCTGTAGAAACTGAAGTTCCATAAAACCAGATGCTGACCAAGTCCTGCATCTTCTCTGTATGAGTAGTGAAATATAAATCAGTAAAAACATCAAAGTAGGATTAGGATTGCACAAATGTTTAGAGTAGTTAGGCATAGAAGTCAATGGGCTAAGTACTGAAGAAATAAAACATATAAAGCCTCTTGTCTGTAGCAACAACAAAAATAATTGTCTGTATTGCATGCTTATTACAGATTCCTTCAGGTAAATTTGATTTAACCAGTTGAATTTTCAGTTAAATATCACTGAGAATTTGAACAGATATACATGAGTACAGTCTTCACTGGAAATGTAATCACAATGAAGGAAAGCAATGAGATACTGTGTTGTAAAGGAACTCATATTTAATCACTTACTCAAGGATGAGTCTGTTGTCTGATACTAACAATATTTATATTTGTGATTTTTACCTCAGAAATGTGAGTTTGATAATGGAGGTTAATGTTCAGTTCATCTCACTTTAAACATTCAGAAGTTATCTGCAAATTCATTGCAATTACCCAGGCTTCCCCCTTTCAGTCAATGAAGAGTTGAGGAGCAGCATTAATTACATTCATGTTTGTCATCTTCACTGTCAAACTTGAGTACTTGTTGCATATATTGCACATATGTTACTCAATATAATTCAAAACCTGTGTTAGATAGGAAGAGTGACTATGAACACATGCTTGAGTTTTGGATGACTTGAGTTAAATGGGATGAATGTCATTTGACTTTCCAGATAAAGCAAGATTTGAGGCACCATCAACATGAAAGAAGGACTGTGATAAAAAAAAAGTCAACTATATTGAGAACTAAGTGAAAAGTACTGTGAAATGTAGGTCTGCAAAATGTATTTGAGGATTACAATTGCTAATTCTTCTATAAACTGGGAGTTTGTCAGTTAGAAATAACAAAAAAAGGGGAAGACCTAATGTATTAACAGATCATAAGAGATCTATAAATAACCACTGTGATGCATCTGTGAAAGAGATTAATGTAATTTTAGGCTCCTATTTGTCAAGAAAAGATTTTAAATACTATATGTGTGAGTAGTTTTATTTGGATGTTGGCATCCCATGCTGGTTGTCCTTTCTTAAGAAATTAAGAAAAGTTAAAAAACACCACAAGAAATACGTTGACAAAACAAAACAAAAAAATAAAGAAAGGCAGTTTTATACTATTTACACTAAAAGAATTTGGCATAACTATTTGAAGGCTGAGACAGGAATATGGTTTCAGTCTGTAAATCCAATGATAAATGGTGGGATAAATATAAGAATGGAATTTAAATAAAATAACCTAATAGATAATATAAAAATGGATTTAATAAAATTCAAATTAATCTTAAAATTAAAATATAGAGGATAGTTTTCTGAGTTTTGAAGTTGCAGAATAACCTCGGTAGAAACCAAGTGGGTAAAAGATAGTTTTAAGACATGAAATGGTGTATATATAAGCAGGGCTGCATGACAAAGCTGTATTAAAGGGAGCTTGACTGTTAATTTCAAATATTTTCAGTCTTCTCTATTTACAGTTGAGCTGCCTTTATTTATTGAATTTATGAATGTCCACAATATTTCTATAAAGACTGTCTGTACATTGTTTCCATTTTGTAGATGAGCAGATAAGAACTGAAACAATTTACCAAAGTGGTATAACAATACTAGTGCAAAGTAGGGCACTGATGAATTCCTGAAAGCTGCAGATAAGAACCATACTTCTTGGCTGCCCTCATTCTTAATTTTTCAGAGTAAAGGAAGTGGGAAGGAAGGCAGGAAGGAATGGAGGAACAGAGAGAGGGGGAAGAGTAGGGGACGAAGGGAGGATTACTTTTAGCTATTACAGAAGCACAAAATAGGTGTGAAAGGCCAACTGTCACATCTCAAACAATCAAATAAAAGGTCCCAGATTTTATTGGGTTTATTTTCAAATTATTCTTTCTGTTATTTTTTTGACTCCCAAACACAAAAGTAGGGGCAACTATGTTCCAGTTTCCAGCATCTAGATCATCAGAGCATCGGGTGAAATGAAGGTGCGGGTATATCAGGCATGCCAAGGTCCTCAGGATTCTGGTAACAAAATTAAAATAAATATATATTACTATGAACAAATCTGGAATGATAATCTGCTTTCAAAAATTCAGTAATAACCACTTCAACATAATGAGAAAAGTAATTTTTTTCAGACCCTTAATTTTTTGGATTGTTTAAGGTTGGAGTGTAGAACTGACCTTCCAGTCACAGCTCGTTCAGGTGAGCAGTTGCATTGTCTCACAGGGATCTTGTAGTTGTGAACTAGAACAACTACATCCATTCAGCTGCCTCAAATATCCTGTTGGATGTCTCTTGGCCCTCTTTGGCAGACGGCAGTTTCAGATGAGGAAAAGAGACAGGAGGTGGTTCTGAAGCAGAGAGAAGTTTTTTATTAAGCAAGAACAGGGACACAACAAGAGAGATGAGGCAGCTGCAAATATTCCAGCAGCTGCATCTGCTCTCTGAATGTATGATAACATGAAAACGACAGGGCCCTCCAAAGTAGCAAAAAAATTGGGAATGTCTGATTGTTAATGCCTTTGCTATTTTCTTTCTAAGATGGGTTAGGGACTTCAGAGCAAAAGAAGAGAATTCTTTTACCCCTGAAGAATATGTACTATTCACCCTCATTTTTATGCTATGGATCTGTGTGTGTGGCAAATTTATATTCACTCTGATAGGAAAAAGTAATAATTTGCAGTTTTTTTCACTGTTTACAGGGAACTCTTTGTGCTGGCTGGGGGCTCTCAATGCCTCTATATTGCAACAATAAACATTCTAGTGAGCTATTTCATTGTGTAGCATACAGACAGATGGATACATTGGATCCATACCTTTACTTTCATTGGTGCTTTAGTGGCTGTCCATCTTTTTTTTCTTTTTAAATTCCAAAGTATCATTAACATTCAACAACTTCATTAGAAAGTCACAGGCAGTAAGAACCCATCTGTGCCATGTTAACATTTAAGGAGGAAATAAAAGAGTAAAGTGGACAGGTGGAGTAGACAGCAGGAAACGACACCAGGCACACAGCAGGTAGGGAGTTCAGCAGAGGAAAATGCCAGACATTTAACAGGTAAATGGAAGGGCAGCTGAATTTCTATGCCAGTCCATAGAGAGTGTAGTGAGGGAGTAGTGGTAACAGAAATAGGAAGATGTCACATCTTCAAGAAAGAGCACTTGCTTTCATTGAGAATATTAACCCAATTAACCCAACTTCTGAATAATTATGATTGCTAACCAACAACTCTTTTATTTCCTATAACCTCTTAGAAGCTTTCATGCATATGCTCTGATCTCCAGGGAGCTTGGAGGGAGAGGTACATGAGGGACATGTTAAGAAGATATGGCAAGGGAGACTGATGATCCACAATTAAAGTGACAGTGATGGGCTGGCTTGGCAACTTCTGAATAATTATGATTGCTAACCGACAGCTCTTTTGTTTCCTATAACCTCTTAGAACCTTTCATGCATATGCTCTGATCTCCAGGGAGCTTGGAGGGAGAGGTACATGAGGGACATGTTAAGAAGACATGGCAAGGGAGACTGATGATCCCCAATTAAAGTGACAGTGATGGGCTGGCTTGGCAAGGGAAGAATGGAGGATGATTTGGACAGAACACCTCCTAAAGAACAGAACAAGGCTGTATGTGGTGTACCTCAATTGTTTGCACACAAGTAAGGAGGTGGCAGCAGGACAACATTATGGGGAAAGCTCCTCATATATTTTCTGGGAAATCAGCATGTCTGGGTTCCTCTCTGAAATGTCTGTACACAAAAGCATGTAGGATGGGGAGCAAGCAGGAGGAATTAGAGCAGCATGCAGTTGAATGGTTTCAGTTTCACTAGGGTCATAGAGATGTGGTGGGAGAGTTCACATGCCTGGAGTGATGCAGTGGATGGACACAGGTTCTTTAGGAGGAACAGTCTGGGATGACAAGGAAGAGTAGTTTTCTTTGATGTGAAAGAGCAGTAGGAATGCCTGGAGCATCGTCTAGGAGCCAATGATGGGACATCTGAAAGCATGTAAGCAGACAAACATGGGTGATATTGTGGGTGTCTGCTACAGACTGCCTGTTCAAGAAGAAGTACATGAGGTCTTCAGACAAGGAGAAAAATCTCCATGTTTGCAGAACATGATCTTTATGAGGAATTTCAACCATCCTGATACCTTTTGGAGGGACAGCACAACAGGACACAAACAATCTACCAGTTTTCTGGAGTGCATTGATGACAATTTTCAAACACAGTTGACTGAGGACCATATGATGAGAGATGATCTGCTGGACTTCATGCATATAAAAGCTTATAGGGGGATGTCAAGGTCAGGGACAACCTTAACTGTAGTGACCATAAAAGATGGTGGCTTTCAGTATCCTAAGAGGACCTAGCAAGGCAAATAGTAAAATAACAACCCTGGACTTCAGGATACCAGACTTCAGTATTTTTAGGGATATGCTTTAAAGAATCCTATGGGATATGGCCCTAGAGAGAAGAGGGTCCCAGGAGAGGTTTTCAAAAAACGCTCCACTCCAAGATCAAGAATGTTTCATCCCAGCTATCATGAAATCAAGAAAATGTGGATGATCAAGGAGCTCCTGACAAATCTCAAAAGTAAAAAAGAAATTGTAAAGTTGGAAACAAGGTCAAGTCATACAAGAGAAACACCAAGACACTGTCGAAGTGTGCAGGGATAGGGTTAGAAAAGCTAAAGCCCATCTGTAGTTGAATATGATAAAGGACACGAACAACCATGAAGGCTACTACAGGTACTTCAGTTGCAAAGGGAAGATTAGGCAAAACACGTCTGCTGCTGAACGGGGCAGAGGAAGTAGTCAAGAAGGACATGGTAAAGACTGAGATATTTAATGCCCTCTTCTCTATATTTTTTACTATTAAAATTTGCCTTCAGGACAACTAGACCCCTGAAACCAGAGAAAAAGTCTGGAACCAGGAAGGTTTACCTTCCATAGAGAAAGATGAGATCAAAGAACATATAAACAAACTGGGCACACACAAGGCCAGTGAATATTCTTTATTCTGACTTTAGCAAGGATTTTGTCACTGTCTTATATAACATCCTAATAGACAAACTGGTGAAGTATGGGCTAGATAAGTGGACAGAGAGTTGGACTGAGAAATGTCTGAACTGACAGTGATACAAAGTCCTGCTTGAGGCTGGTTCTGTGTTCTGACCAAATGTGATATTTGAAAGTATCTCTATCAACTTAAAAGAAGAGCATATTGGAAGAACATATTTGGGGATCAAACAAATTGGCGAGGTACAAACTCAGCACTTTAGTGGATATGTCATGGAGTCTCTAGGTAACTTTGGATGAATCTCTTCAATTAACTACCCAAATAACGTTGAGAGTTTAAGATCAAAGTTGATAAATATGTCAAGTGAACTGCAACAAGGTGCCTGTTACAAATGGGTATGTAATCAACAGAGTAATGTTAGCATGTTGTTTTTTGACAGAAAAGAGACTCGAAGCAGTACACTCCAATGTTACATGGGCAAAATAATAGGGGAGAAGTATGATTCAGGTGGTCCAAGACATCTTTCTGAGGTGTTTATCTGTCCTAATTGCAGAAAGACCTTCAGGTGACTCTTAATTACTTTAATTAATTATGATATTAGATAGATGAAGTCCAGACCTGAGTTTTCTCTACTTTACTCGAGGGTGCTCAGTGGCCTATACTAAAAATATATATTGGTTTTATAAGCTATGTTTATTTTAATAGAGATTTTCCCTAGGTTTTAGATTCTTCCTGGCACTTGGACAGTACTAGACTATGACTCAAGTCCTGGCCTTTATTTCTACATCACTCTTGACTTCTAGGAAATGGCAGGAGTGATGGCTCTAAAGGTTGGCACTGCTGCAGACGTGTTCCTGTTGATAGATATGTGCCAAGTTTGCTGTCACTTGGCTTCACCCCTGGAAATTGGTGGAAACAGAAGAATAAGACTCTGTTAATTTATCCTTTTCAGTGGGGGCAACATTATTTGTCACTTTGCCACTTGGCTGTTCTTGTACTCTGGCATGCAGTCTCTGAGACTGTGTTTGCAACACAGTGTGATGGTTGTGTGGTCTAGAGTTTTGCTAGCAGCTGCCGATCGCTGGCTGGGTACTGAGGCAGGGTACCAAGGAGGAAGACAAGAGTTGGAAGTCTGTCATTTTCCAAACTATTCCAAGGGAAAAAGCATAGACACATATTAGGTTCAACTTGAGAGACTGTAGAAAACCATAGAATGGGAACCAGAAATGTATGGATAATCCAAACAACATATTTATTGCCTGTTCTCATCCTCTTCAATTATCCCTCTGCAGTTATATTAAAAAATATTTTTTTGTGCACTCATGTTTTGAAAATTTTAGTGTCTCCATGGTGAAAGATTAGTAGCATATCTTCCCAAGAAAGTATCAGAGCACTTCCTGAAACTGGACTATCTCCTTTTTCAAAATGCTAGTTTCTAAGAGTGGAATGTGACAATGTCAACATATTTTTTCATATTTTTCCTGATGTTTTTATCAATGTATGGACCTAGAAACTCAAAATCTAGTATGACAAGTCTTATCATATTTAATGCAATTTTATTTTCCTCAAAACTGACATTTGGATTTTTTTGATTGTATGGCATATCAATTTTCATTTTTAAAAAATAAGCTGATCACTCATGATTGTATAGAAAAATAAAAATAAAATAAAATAATCTCCAACTAATGTTCAAATGTGGCATAAAACAAGATAAACAAATCAAAAATATCAAGTGTGTTATTGCAAGTTTTATTTTTTTATAAAGAGAGAAAAAGCAGCAAACTTCTCTTTCTTTAAGCCAACGAGGTATGAGGTTGATTTGATAAGTTTTGATTGCATTACGAAGAGGGGAGGAGAGGAGAGGAGAGGAGAGGAGAGGAGAGGAGAGGAGAGGAGAGGAGAGGAGAGGAGAGGAGAGGAGAGGAGAGGAGAGGAGAGGAGAGGAGAGGAGAGGAGAGGAGAGGAGAGGAGAGGAGAGGAGAGGAGAGGAGAGGAGAGGAGAGGAGAGGAGAGGAGAGGAGAGGAGAGGAGAGGAGAGGAGAGGAGAGGAGAGGAGAGGAGAGGAGAGGAGAGGAGAGGAGAGGAGAGGAGAGGAGAGGAGAGGAGAGGAGAGGAGAGGAGAGGAGAGGAGAGGAGAGGAGAGGAGAGGAGACTCAATTTCACAGTGAAGTTTCTACTTTGAATCTGTACTTTTTTTTTTTTTTTTTTTTTTTTTTTTTTTTGGCAGTTTTGGTCTCAACATGTTAAGCAATATTCATTCTGCTTTGTAGGCTCTTAATGACAGTGCCTACACTAGGAAACTACTTATCTTGTGCTTTCCCTGTACTGAATGGGAAAACATAGACCACACCAGAGGAATCAGATGATTTTTCTCTCCCCAGGGGAAGTGTAAACAGCATAAGGTCATCAGCTGTGATTTAAGTTGGTACCTAAATTAATTTGCATTAATCTGTTCCTAGAAGAGGCCACTTTTCATACAATGTCACTAACTCATATCAGCTAATTTACTGATATGCTCCTTCTCCATAGTTAGACTCCAAACTAACGTTGTATTAATGGGAACATTATTACTTAATATCAGCTTCAAGCTCTCAATTTCAATCAGAAATGACTGAACTCAACACAGCAATTTAAGTGTTTTAAAGTGACATATTTTTTTAAACAATGTTTACTTTCTGGGAGACCATGAGGCATAGATGTAACTTCCACTTTTCTGTGTGGTTTGCAACAAATCTTCCATGTGTTGAAGGAAATCAATGGCACTTATGGACCTCATTATGTTGTTTTGTCAATTGGTATATTATTGAACATTCCTGCAGTGCTCTGAGCCTTTAAAGAACATGAAAATGTAAATTAGAATAAGAAAAAAATTGGGGAGCTCTGAGGGTTCCATAACACTTGAAGAAACTTATAAAGCATGAAAAAAAATTGTTCACAAAGTTCATTTGAGAACCTAGTTGACTTGTAATGGAATACAGAAAACAGTTGTCCATGCATTGCCTAACCTGGTATCATGCCTCTTCTCCTGAGAGCAAAAATTTGAAACTAGACAGGAAAAAGGCACTGCTAACATCAGAATTTAACTAAAACATCAAAAAAGGAAAGAAAATGGGGATCCCCTTCAGAAATGAAAACAAATATAATGGGATTATTAACAGCATCTCTGTGATGAATTTTATGGTTATTAATCCACACTGGCTCATGAAAATTCTAGTAATAATTGTGGCCTTGTCGTGGTTGATGATACATGTATTCAGCAGGACATTGTCCCTGCCTATAAAGTCAACACTGTAAGTAGACAAGAAAGACATATCATACTTCTCATTTTCTAGATGGGTAACCAAGGCATGGAGAGATGAGATGACTTTTCCAAGGTCAGTACTACATCTCAGAACCTCCACAGCACATTCACATCCTTAGTAGGCTCTGAAATTAAATAAGATTTTATTTTCTTTCAAGATATGAGGCATAAAATACTTCAAAATACTGTTCCAATGCTTTCTAAAACTATCCTCTACTGTTACAGCATTTAATTGTAATTAAGGGTTACTTTCAGCTCCATAGTTGAAAGGATTCTGACTGCCTTTGAAGGCAAACTTATTGCTCAAGTAGGTCTACATTTGGATATTGTTTATACAAGTGACAGTTTACAAAAAGAGACAGACTGGTTGATAAACCAATTAACTGACAGACAAACAAACAGGCTTATCATAGTATTCAGACTTAGACCTTATTTCCCTGTTCTCTCCTAGAGGGGGATTTTTTTTTTTTTTCCATTTGATCTGTCCTTGTACAAGGGTCTTCTGCTAGATATGACACAGAGAAAAGTCAGTGTTTGTATGTGAAAATCCATCCCCAAGTTATTCCTGACAATACTTTTTAAAATTCAGATAAAGGCTTAACAGCCAAATCAGAACTTGACACTTATGAGCTTTCTTTTATGTTTATGTCTTGCCTTACATACTCCTCCTCATTTATTAGTTCTGTTTTCAATGTCTGGAGAGATAACTAGTGGCTAAGTCTCCAGACAACATTCTGGAAGACTTTAGATTTCATATAAATTGTATGTCATATTTTGTCATTCCCATTTTGATGTCTCGGAATTCTTAGGTCATCTCAGTAGATGTCATTGTCCAGTCAACATAATCTTGCCTTTAATATATTTCAGAGTTAACACTTTGTTATCATGTAGTTTCAGAAGTGGAAAAAACAATTCTATTGTATTAATAATGTCAGCAAATCCATGTTTTTCCTATATCCCTAATAATGCATTTGGTTCAATGTGTGGCCCAGGAATAACTTATAAAATGTCATTGATCTTTTTTCAACTAGAAGAGGGAAGGGAGAGAGATTTTCGTGTTAAAGGACACAGATTGGTAGAGAATTATGTGATATTGTTTTTGTCACACTGATCCCAATATACTTAGTTTTCAGCAGGAACAGAACAGTTTGTGTTTCAAATTTGATAGACATTATTTATCAAATGCCAATTTGTCTTTGGGTCTCAACAATGGGCTTGAGACATGACTTTATTTGCTTGTCGCCTTTTTTAACATGCTGCTTTTAACCAGGAAGTTTCTCAGAAGACATACTTGCCCTATGTACTGTTAAGTAGTAGCAAAATATCTTGAGTGATTAAATCAAATAGACATTCAGTCATGTAGTACTCCCTGAACAGAAGTTCATCCTAAATCAGTTAGAAATAAATAGAGTGTAGGAGTTTACTCTTTTTTCCTATAAAAGTTGAAACAGGGTGCTCTTAACATGGTTACATTTAAAGAAAAAAAAATGCGTATTGCATATAACTACAGCAAATTTTCACTGGAGTTTAGCTTTGCACAGACTGGAGGCTCAGTTCCTTCTGAAAACCTGGCTGTGGATAAGGAGTCCTGAAAATTTGGTCCCTAAGACTTGATGAAATAAGTCGGTGTTAATACTGGAAATGTAGCCCACAGTCCCTAGTCCAGCTTCAGTGCTTCAGCTTCAAGAATCCCTCCAGCCTCCAAATTCAAGAACACGTCAAACCATGTTCATCATGTTTATTTAGGTAAGACCTTGAGATGGATCAAATATCTACACCTGCTCTTGATCTCAGGACATCTTACATCCTGGGAACAAGCAGATAATGAATTCTATCTATCTATCTATCTATCTATCTATCTATCTATCTATCTATCTATCTATCTATCTATCTATCTATCTATCTATCTATCTATCATCTATCTATCTATCTATCATCTATCTATCTATCTATCTATCTATCTATCTATCTATCTATCTATCTATCTATCTATCTATCTATCTATCATCTATCTATCTATCTATCTATCATCTATCTATCTATCTATCTATCTATCTATCTATCTATCTATCTATCTATCTATCTATCTATCTATCTATATTTGTTTATTTATTTGTTTGTTTGTTTATTTGGAACTTGAAGTGCTGTTAATCAATGACATATGCATTTGAATTTGAATAGTATATTAACTTCCGATAAACTCACATGAGTCTTTAAATCCTGTAGTACAGAGCATGCAGATCCCTGGCTTTTCCTTACACAGATCTTCACTGAATTGAATTATTAAGTTCTGTTGATGTTCCATATAGACATTTTCTTTACATTGTGCTACATATTTTCTCATTACATTTTCCTATGATTTATTTATGACAGTCCTATGCATATAAAATCTGTGCTCTGAAGTTCACATTGTAATGACTGAACTGGCATTCCTAGTAAAGTTCACAGCGATGATTCACAAGTGATTCACTCTCAACAATGACCTTTTCTCCTCTGAAGTGTGTCCTTGGCATCCTGCATTTGCTTAGATAGGCACTGACTACTTAAATCTTAACCTTGTGATTTTTTAGGACTGTGTCTACAAGAAGTGCATAAATGGCTACACAAGCTTTTTAAAAGCCTAAATGCTGAAACATACTCCAGGCTACTATTTACTTCTACTATTTATAAATGCATAATGTATCCTGACAGCTGTGAACTCTTTATGTGTGTGTATATGTTCAAATTGCATCTTTTAGGTTATGTGTAGTATTTGTCCAAGCAACTCAAAATATGCTGGATGTTGGTTTGCTCCTGCTCTAATTAAGCAAGAGAAATGACAGCCCAGCACAGACAGGGTATTATTTCCTAGCATGTTGAAGACTTGCAAGTGTTTTATCTGTGAGCCAGAGCTCAGTGTGTGAGTGTAGACAAAACAGACAACTGTCTGGGTAGCACACTGCTGATGTCTCCTCTTGCTGCACCTCCAAGTTCATGGAGAAGGGGACAAAATGCTTCAGAAAACATGGGACCAACAAACCATTGTTCCAGGGCCCTCAAATCTTCTTTCCACATCAGTTCTTCATTTTGCTCCCTTCTCCTGTGCTTGCCTGAGACCCAGGCCCTGATCCTCAAAGGATAGAAGTTTGACTTTTTTGTTGAGATGCTTTTAACTGTCATAGTCAGAGAAAGTTTTCTATGACAGACTCTTGAAGGATATTCTATCTCTGTTGATATTTCTATGTTTTTGACAGCTCTTATCCTTTTTATTTCTCAGCTCATAAAACAGCTAGAGCAGACATGACTTGTCCATGTCATACAAGGTTTTGGGTGAGGCAGAGGAGGGAGAACAACTACTATTAGTACTGGAAGTGACCACTCCTGTTCCCATGCAGTTCATCTGCAATACCTATGGGTACATCTCATAAGTCAACAGTAAATTTGTGACAAGGGCTGCAAGATGATCGGAATCACAACCCTTCAAAAGCAAAAAGATTCACATGTAGATGTTGAGGTTCCCTTAGAAACTGTTATGGGTCCCATTGCCATTCTACACTGCCATGCTGGGATCCCAAGGACAGAACTTCCATCTCTTGATTCTTAACCATGCATAGACTTTCTTTCCTTTTGGGTTTGCATGGTAAATATGTGTACCTTTTAACTGCTGACCAGATTAGGATTTTGGTGTGCATTTGGTTGTATCCTAGAATGGTAAGGTCAGAGGATAATTCAGATTGGAAGGTACATCAGGAGATCATGTAGTCCAACCTCCTGTTCAAACCAGGTATATCTATGAAGTTGAATCAGTTTTTTCAGAGCTTTTTCAGGAAGACCAAAAGTTTTACTGGAAATCATAATGGTATCCAACACATAAAATATTAGAACACAAGCTTCCAAGGCTATTCTTCTGTCTATAACAGATGCTTGAGCTGTTTCTTGCATGGTTGCAAAACTTTGCTAGCCTTTTTGAAGGTTTTTCCCATTTAACCCATACACACACTATACCAGAGGTCTTGCAAGTAATTTTTCTTATCTGATTTCTGTGTAAGACCACTGGGAGGAGACAACAGCCATGATAACCTCACTCCATTATGTGATAGATCTCCTATCTTTTCAAATATTGTCTCTAAAAAGATGGAAGAAAGCTGTAAGTGGAAGAGTTCTACTGTTTGATTTTGTTTGTTTGGTTGGTTGACTGGTTCTGGTAAGGCCCTCAGTAACTGAAGGCCTGGATGGAATTTCAGTACCAGAACTCCTGTGTGAGGCAGAACCATTTTTTCTCCCTCTATTTTGTAAATGGGACCTGAAGATGCGGAGAGAAGGTATACTTAAGAACTAGATGAATTAATGCTGGTTTTTGGTAACTTGTTAAGAGTGTTTGATTTTCACTGATATCTACAGCTCCTGGAGCACAATGTTATCATGACCTGAAGTTTGTAAAACAGACTTCAGAAGGTTAACAAAAAGAAAGATACTGGTAAGAAGTGTAAGTTGTGCAACAAAGTTAAAGTTTCACTATATTTTGTTAAAACAGTTACTGAAGATGAGTATAGAACTCAATTTTTAGATTTTTAGGTTTTCCTCTCACCTCAGATCTTACCTATATGTAAGATTAGATGCACATTTTCAGCTTGCATTCTGCGTAGCCATGGACTGACTGACTGCATTTAGTGTGAAAAAAAAAAAAAAAAGCCTCCAAAATTTCTACACGATTCACATATTTGTTCCATTTATTTATTTATGTTTAAATAAAAAACTAGATAAAGAAAGAGTCTCAATATTTAGTTTCATCTAATACTACAACCATATCTTATCTATAGGCTTTTTCTATCTCTAACATTACAAAACATAAAGCTAATAGATAAATTAAACTATCCTGCCAGTTAATTCTTAACATAACTTAGTTGACTTTGATATGAATTGCACTGGAGGTGAACTTGGCTGGACATTTATAATGCAAACATAGTCTTGAAAAATTAAGTTTATAATGCAAACACTCTTGGGAGGTTGATTTGATACATATAGTCTCATAATATTTGATTAGGTTTTATTTCAAATATGAATTTACTATGGTGTCATCTTTGCAATCTAGAACTGTTTCAAGGTTAAATAATTTTGTTTCATTTTGTAGTGATGCAATCACCAGAAAATAAATAAATGCAAATAAGGGAAGCAATGAAGAGCCACATATGTGATGTAAGAGATCAAAGTGCCGGGGTGTGAGCAAAAAAGAAAGAAAGAAAAGCTATAATATAAAGGAAAATAGGGTAGAGTAAAAAGGTATATAAAGCCATTTTTCTGTCTCATTCACATCAATACATAGTTTTCCCTTGCATTATAACTTGAAAGTCCTTAATGCATCCCGTTTTTACTTTTTTTTTTTTTTTTTTTTTTTTTTTTTTTTAAAGCCCAATTATTTCCATCATTTCTTTTGGAACATCTGCACTTACTTCATCAGATCTCACAGCTGAGACATATTTTCTTGACATCTGGCCAGGTCTTTTTTTGTTTGGTTTTTTTGTTGTTTGTTCCCATATCTCAGAGTTGTTCAAGGTTAACCTAACAATAGAATGAAATTCATCTCACTAAATTCCATAGGTTTAATTTTAGGATGGGATATCCATTTGATGTCCACGGAATTGATAAGGTACTTTCAGAGTATGATTTCTCTCTTCCTGAAATAAGCATCAGGCAGGTGAGATGGATTGCCGTCTGAAGTTAATTCCACCACCATTTTCATAGGCTGAGATTCATCTGTTCAGTGTTTAGCACTATTTGAGATGACCTAAGATCCTCAATGGTTTCCAGCTATCATTCCAGAGAAGCATGAATCTCCCACAAATCCTGAGTCATACTGGCCATTTGTGTGTTAATACCTCTGGTAAATTAACATGTCTAGAACACCATTAAAAAGTTTCTTCAACCAATCACATATTATGGTTAAAAGTCTAATTTACATTTTGCTCAGAAGCAATGATGGTTAATTTCTCCCTGTACTGTTATTTTTATGCTGATTTTGACCACTCAGGTCATTGGTCTCAGAACAATAGAATATGTTGTTGTGGTTCAGAGCTTAGAAAGGTGGAATCACTCTGTGCAGGGAACAAGAGGGATGAGATTCAGGTGCCTAATCAGAGGTGTTTAGTGTCCTTTAAGATTTCCTGGGTTATCTTGCCTGACACTTTAAAGGAGATTCACTACCCATGTGCCAGAATGATATGGATGTCTCAGTTACATTGCAGCCATCAAAAATGACCTAAACATCTATGATTAGGGACTTCTCTCACTCTCTACATGTATTTACTAGGTCAAAATCACCTCATTATGGAAGTTAATAAAGAGCCTGAAGTTAGATGGTCTTCAATCGAACCAAGGTCAGAACAAAACTTCAGATCTAGAAAGAATGACTGGTGTGACAGAGGGAACAGTGAGAATCTGGTTATGTCACAGAATTTTAATACACCTTGATATATATCCCAAAGCTTTTCCAAATCCACAGCCACATAATATTTTATGCCCAAAATAACTTACATTCACTGAAACTGAAAAGCATGGCAAATGTGTTGCACTGAAAATCTAGCTCTAACTTTTTATTTCTTTTCTAATATATAGTAACTACAACCAGACAAATGCTTCCCCTCAAAAATGTTAAAACCAAAGGAAAATTTGTACAGCTATTGTTGCATTCCTTGCTATCTATCATCACCAGAGCTTTCCATCAGCCACCTCTCTACCTTGTTGGCAGAAGGAAAATCCAGACTCCACAGATGATTAAGAGTTAGAATATATTTAAAAGGAAGTTGTCACAAGTAACCAACACAATTCCTGAAACATTCACAAAGAAAAACTGGCAGTAGTAATCCTAGCAATACATCAGTCTTGGCACCAGCAAAGGTCTGAGTTCATCTCATCCACTTTTTGGTTCTTGGAGTATAATAGCCTTGCTTTAGCCCTTGACCTTGAGATCAATAGAGAGCTCCAGCTCTCCTCAGGTGTTTCAGACTCCAAGCTTTTCAACTTTCAACAATATGCCTTTTTCCCTGACCCTGCAATTCAACCTTAAAACTGATGCAAGCATAAGAAATAAGCAGAGACTGGTAAAGAGAAGGAAAGATGGCTAAGGCATTTAAGGATTGAAAAAGTCAAACCAACACAGCTGTGCCCACTCTGGTAGGAAGCCATAAAATCCCAGTACTTTATTCCTGTGACAAAATAGTAATGAGGGAAGAAAATGTCACCAGATTAAGCTACAACCAAAGATGTCACAAGTAGGGAAAAGAAACTGGAAGGGATACTAACCCACATTTTTATTACACTGTTAAGTAGTCTTTCTCAACGGATACTAGTTTCACTAGTTTATAGATTGTTATGTTCATTTTCAAGTTCTAATCAACAGAACTAGAAATTACATTTATAGCATCATGTTTGCAAGCAGATTTTTTTTATTGTTCTTCTCCTGGAGAAGGTAGCTGTTTGTGTGCGTGTATGTGTGTGTGTGTATGTACACATATACATGTATGTGTGCATATTTGGCTGGGATATATCCAGAGAGAAAGTGTTTTCTCAATATTTCTGAACACTTTCAACATTTTCACACATATGGGACACACAAACACCATATAAAATTTCATAAAATAAGGTTATGAAAAGGGATAACGTATAGAAGGAAGTATGATATGGTAGATAGTCCTTATTCAATGAGGACTGAATTTAGGTCTAACTACCAGATGGCAGAGCTGAACACAGAAAATCCATATGTGTGATGGCAGCTAGGGACAGCCGTTGACATACTTGCTTTTCCAGCCAAATGCCTCAGCAGATGCAGAGTTTTACACTTTAACATTACAATATGGCACTAAAACCCGGGAGAAGAATTATATGCAGGAATCAAAGGCAATTTAAAGGGACACTGCTGAATTCTGCCCTCCCCATCACATGTGGACTGCTGAAAGAGTGAAAGAAAGGGATTATTATTTTTTCCTTTTGTTCAAGTGCTAAGTCACTCCTAACATTTTTTCTTTGTAATAAAAGAAGGGCAATAAGAAAAGAGAGACAGACTGATGGCCATATATGACAATTCTGTGTTTTTGTTTCATTGTGCTGACATATTGTTTAAAAAATGCCCAAGCCTCCTCTCATGTAAATGATATAGGCACTGAAGAGTCTAAAACTCTGTAAGTATATATGGGATGAAGATCCTTAAATATTTTTCTGAAGCTGTTAATCTAGTTTCTGTGTCATTTTGTCTTTTTTTTTTTTTTTGTATTAATATTTTTTTTTTATGCTATATCAAGAAAAGAAAATTACCCTGTGTACTTAGTTCAGAAGTCAAAAAGTTCTATTAACTTATGTGTGAAATAATATTGCTTTGTTGAACAGATTTCTGTTAAATCCAATAGTGTCTTGTAGAGATCAAGGTCCATTTCCAAGCTCAGACACAGGTTTCCTGTGTGTCTTTGGAAAACTATTTAGGTTGAAATCCTAGCATCATTCAAGGCTGTAGGAAAATTTGCATCTCTTTTAGTAGGACTATAATTTCACCCTTAATCTCTTTGTACCTCTATTCTTTCCTCCCAGACTTTGTTTGCTTCTCTACTTAGATTATAAGCTTTCAAGGGCAGAAGCTGTCTCCTGCTATGTGTATCTACAAAAGCTAATGCAATAGGGAAAAAATTGTGGTTGGAGTTTTTAAGCACTATTTAAACAGTAATAATATAACACTTAATTACAATGCCTCTGTAGTTGAAAGTAGCATTTCTAAGCATGCTTTCAGATGTGTTCATCTTGACTAAAATTGTCATTTGTTTTGTTATCAATCCAATAGATGACTGGTACACCTAGTTCATCCCTTTACATTTTTATTTGTTCCACTCAATTTCTTGATCCCACTTCAAAAGTGTGTGTAAAGTTAGACAAATTGGATTGCTGGCCTAAGTAAATAGTTACTATTTTTTATTCAGCACAGCAAGTGCATGCTGGTGAAAGGCATTCTATGAATGTTGGATTTTGATTGGTGGATAAAATAAATGCAAGTAAATCTACTGGGCTTTCCAGAGAAAAATTCTTAGAAGCTGAGAGCCATTTGTCCAGCATTGGACATGGGTCAGATACAGAGAACCACTGTGTGACTTGAGTGCTTATTTCTCAATGCATTTTCATAAAAGACAAGGAAGAACTAGAAAATACTAAAAAAAAAAGGACAAGAATTATGTGTCTAAACTTCTCCTGGGTACTAGATGTTACTGGAAAACTGAAATTTGCCTTGGCTTTATTGAGAGACAATTCTTAGGATGGATTTTGATTCACTGTACACTTCGTTTGTATTTGTGGATTATATTGACATTGGTTCTATGGTGCAAAAATATTTTAACGGGAAACAGTTGTAAACAGGAAGAACTTCGGAATTTATAATGATTTGAGTACTTGCTGAGAAGCTGAGAAAAGAGTACAACTTACAGCATGAAATATTTACATATGACCAGAGGAAATGGTTAATTGAGTGTTTCCCTCACTGCTCTCTATCTGAATACAAAGGATAAATCACATTTCAGGTTAAAAAAAAAAAAAAAAAAAAAAAAAAAAAAAAAAAGTACTTTTTTTTTCTACATTGATCACAAAGAGGAGTCAAAATAACTAGTTTGGCTGCATGTCTAAACTCTAGGTGATGAAACTTAACCTAAGGGTCTTCTGGATCAGGTTGTAAGATATTGCATTCTAGTCCCATAACATACCTTCAATTTTTAAACACAGTTTTCCATTGATTTTGAAGATGAGCTCCTAAAGAAATCAATGTCATGCTATTGCCTTGTGCATACACATGCTTTTAACTAACAAAGTGAGGCTTATAAATCTAGAGACTGATAGAGAAGGCTCACCATGCTAACAAAGCTTATCAGAACCATCCCTAAAACATGCCCATCCTCCACTTGAGACAGATGTGCTGGCTGACTAAAAGACTTTATCTACTCCCAGTCTTATTATTTTAGGAAATTAGTTCCTTTATTAGCTTTTGGATTAAATAAATAAAGAGGATACAATTTCATTTTCAATACTGTCATAAGCCTTTCCACCAAAATGAAAAGGAAACAGTTTCTGATTTAAATATATCTAATATCCTGTAGCATCCCCCTCTGTGTCATTTAGCAGTGGAAATACTAAAAATGCAATCCAATACTGTAACCCTAGCATGATTCTAACTCATGGAAGCACTTATGTGTGAGTTTAACTTTAAATCCTACTGGCTTCATGATCTCCTGGATTAGGAGCATGATAAAATCTAAATTTTATATTATTCTTTTCCTTATACACAATTTATCAGTTAGAAGATAATAAGTACAGTACTAAAATCTGGGAAAAAAAATGGAAATAAATAATAGGAGTCAGAAAACATTCTAGCAAGGCTAAATATCTTTTTGCTGAAAAAAATTCTTAATTTCCTGAAATGTGGTCACTTTCTACAGTTATTTCTGCAGGAAGTTTGGCTATGTTTGGTTTAGTACTAACTTTCTGGAAGGGATTTAGAGTAAAATTAGAGATACATTTGAATGGACTTTGATAGAGTACCTGAAGATTTAAAAAGGAGGAGGCAGAAGAATGAAATACTGTCAAAATGCCTAAAAAAGAGAACAGCAGTGTTAACTTGTGGGAAACTATTCTGTTGTTATTGTAAGGTCAGTTCAATAATAAGAAAGGATGAAAAAGAGTTTGTCTGAAATTGTTTAAGTCTAAGTGAGACAACATAATAGAATTATTGCATCATGAAAACAAAATTACTTTGATTTCAAGGCATTTAATGGATATACAGAATTTGTCCTGTTAAGCTCAAAAGAGCTAAGTAGGCTGCAAGTCACAGAAGAAATGGGATCTATAAATATATTTCCCAATACAGTAAAGCCTGTATATAAAACAGTTCATTTGTAATTCTCTATGAAATAGTGTAGCTTTTTGTTGTGTTCAGTGAGAGGTAGAGTAATATAGAATTGTTGGACAAACAAATTGGTTTCTGTGTTAAGGTTCCTCTGCACAATTTGATGATTGAGATATACTAGAGAAGTTAAAATATACTTTTCTTCCTTCTTTGTCTAATGACAAAATTTAATAAATTGGACACAAAAGTGACTACATATGGTCTTTTTTATTTTTTTTTTTTTTTATGTTCACTGAAGCAAACCAATCGAAAACTACATCTAACCCTGAATAAATTCCTCAGAAACATAGAATTTATTTTAAACTAATTGTTTTTTGGCCAAAAAAGTACCCTTTTATTTGTTTTACCAAGCAAATTATTCATGTTTATTGACCAAAATAAAAAGTGAAATAAAGGACTCCTGCAAGCAGATAATTTTCCTTCAGTCTGTTGCAAGGACCCACATTTCTTCTTGAAAATGCCCCAGTCCTCTGATTCCTCTATCAGTGTCATTAATCCAGTGTAATGACAGCAATACGATGCGTTTAAATGAGATATATTTTGTATTATAGAATCAGTTTTGATGAGAATGCGATAATGTAATCCAAACAATAATACACACCCCTTTGCCATCACCATGTGTGATCACTTTGTCAATATCACTGCAGCAAAAGTTTCACAAAGATTTTCTCCTAGATTATTTCTAACACATTTCACCAAGGGACCTGAGGGCATCATAAGACCAGAGGTGTTGGAGCATAAAAAACCCAGAAACAAAACAAAACAAAACACTCAAAAATCAATCCTACTTTCTTTATCTGAGAATTTTCTAGGTTATTTCCATGATGACATAGAAGGACATTCTTATTTTTTTTCTAGATTTACTGTGTTATTCACTGATAAATATTGCCTTGTAACTATTTCATAATATGAAGAAAAACTGGAAGAAAAGAGAAAGAAATAAAAAGGGTGAAGAGAAAAAGAGAGATAGAGAGAAGGAAAAAAAAAATATATTAATTATTACCAGTTATTTCAATTATTCATTCTTTGGGGGACTGATTTTTTTGACTCTTTTATATGTGAATAATACATTGAAAGACTTCCATTGACCGTGATTTTTGTGTCTCAGGTCCTAACATATGCTTTAGAGGAGGGATAGAACAAGAAAAAGAAGTAAACCAAGGACTTGGTAGGGTCATCAAAAGCTCTAGATACACTCGTGAATAGCCAAGTGCAAGGACAAATAACCTGACTGATCTTATAAAAATCATCTGATCGATTTGATATAACCATTTGTATTCTGCCCAGTCCTGTATTGCATGTGTTCCTGGCCACAACCTGACAGCTGCTGTCTCTTGGTTGATGATAAATCCTCAGCAGTGATAAAAGGGATTTTTGATAAGGTAATAACTGACTTATCTCTGGACCTTCAGTCATGTTGTCTGACAATGGACTACAAGGAGAGTAAAATACTCTGAGATACTATGATTTTCCAAAATTATTTCATTAAACTGTCTAGGTTTTCTGGACTAAGGTCTTTGTAACAGGATGATAAGTGATTCTTGTGTGGTAACTGAAAATTTTCTTTTTATAATTTCTGCTGGAACAGAATGTTCACATTTACTACAGTGAAGTTTAACTAAAGTGCAAATTTGGTTCTTTAAACATTATGGAAATTAGGTGAGAGTGATGTGATCATTGGGATTAAATTCCAAGTTACAGGTATCACTGCTCTCTCTATTTGTCAACTCCATGGAAAGACCCAGAAGGATTTTGGTGTTAATGGCAGTCCAAATTATCAGTAAGGAAAATGGTATGAATTCAGGTCTCCTTGTTTAGACTTCTCTCCTTGTCTATGCTGCCCCTGATGCAATCTCATCTCTGTTTGTTTAGCATGTCTCAAGAACAAAGAAAAAACAATAAATTTGGAAAATAAAATGTCAGACTACAAGAAGAAAATTCAATTACTTGAGCCCTCAATCATGCCTACAAGTAAAAGAAAGCAGATCAATAGAGTTTGCTGTAATGTGGTCCATTAAGTGTTTCTCCTTCACGCTGTATCTCTGAAGATTTCTATTTCCCAGAGATATATGTAAGAATTCACTGTATAATGTGGGGAACCAACAAGAAGCAGGAACAAGGTCGATAAGACTGAACTGAGGAACTTTGTATGATCACTTGATTTTTTAATATAATTTTTTCAACTTCTAGTGAGAGTATGGGTGTAGAAGCTATACACACTAACTCTAGTACTAAGCCTGTACTGTATTTTCATAGTTCCTTTGACATTCTTGGCTGTCAAGAACAAAATGGCCATCCAGTCTGAAACCTTATACCATGTGGGAAATAGAGTTTCTTCTACAGACTTTTGTGCCAATCCAAACAAATTAGGAAGAAGAAAAATGACCAAGGGATGAGGTGCTAGTGCCAAACTTGGGGAAGGTATTCTAGTCCTTGCTTCTTCATGTACTCCCTGGTGAAGGTCATTCAACCATTCATTGCCTGAGGTCCTTGTTCGCATTACACAGACATTCAAAGTTGCATTTCTTGAGATATGTATATGAAAGATATATATAAAAGGCTCTGCTGATTATGAGGTAAATTATTTTTTTATGGAGTACATTACTCAGAAGTGGTAACCTAATCCCAGATTCATTAGCCCATCCCTGAAATCAATTTAATTAGACTTGAAAAAAAAAAGTGACTTCTTGGTTTGGATAGCTTTCAGAATGAAAGCTAATATCTTTACAAAGTAAACTAGTTTATTCGTAGCTACTTAAATTAGCTGAGTATTCAACTGAACTCCTGATACAATATTAATGTATTGGATAAGTCATAAGAAGGGGATCATATAAGCAGCTCAAAGCATTCCATAATTATTGTGTGCTTTAGAAAAATAAGTAGGTTTGATGCAAAATCTTTAAATAATTAAAAAAATCACCTCAGTATTCTTGTAAGGTATTCCAATTGTTAATAATTCATCTTAATTAATATGAAGTAATATTAATATATCTGATTAATATTAAGTGATATTAATTATATTTAATTAAGGGTAATTGTTAGTTAATGTACTGGTTAAACCTCCTACAGTAGCTTTGAGTTTCATAGTGTCATGGTTTGAGCCTGGTTGGCAGCTAAACGCCACGCAGTCGCTCACCCACCCTCCCCCCACTTGGGAATGGGGAGAGAATCGGAGGCGCAAAGGGAGACTCGCGGGTTGAGATAAAAACAGTTTAATAACAGTAACAGAACAATACGCTGACAGCAGTATCAACGGGTAATGTACAATACAGCTGCTCACCACCCACCAACAGACACCCACCTGCTCCCAGCCAGCAATCCCAAACACAAAGGCACCACAGCCACGCTCCCTGGAAGTGAGAGCCCCTCCTAGCCCTCTCCTGCCTTTATATAGTGAGCACAATGTCACATGACATGGAATATCGGCCAATCCCGGCCCAGCACTCCAGCTGTGCTCCCCCCACCCCCGCACACAGGTGAGGGCACTAGGACTTGGAGAGCCCCTGGGGTCTCAGTGTGCTTCAGGACTCCTTCAGCTACCAAAACAAACATGAACTCTATTTCAGTCTGAACTATGACACATAGGTTTTTTTTTGTAAATTTATCTTTGAACCTGAATGAACTTTTATCACTTGTGTTATTCTGGAGGACCACATTTATCTTCTCCTCTTTGACTCTCACAACTATGAATGAATCACAGAATATTTTTTAATCAGATTTCCATGAAAAACATACAATTCCTTGACCTTTCCTTTTCATTCTCAGTGACATTTAGACCTTGTGCACTTTTAACAGTTTACATAAATTCAACTTATAAATAAAGTATTAAATGAAAATCCATAATTATAGTTGTGTTACCAGTATGATGTTTTAACACTGGAAATTAAACTCCCCATAGTTTTAGGCATATATTAAGTAATTTATCTGGTACATAATCTAATAATTGAGAACTGGCTAATAATTTGTGAATATGGCATCCCACTAACTTTAAAATTTCACTGAAAAATTGACCGTGTGTGATGTCTAATCATATTTAATCTCTCATTTCCACCTATAATAAACCTCTTACTTTAGTGTTCTGAAGCTACATAAAATATAAAGCCTTATTTATACATTTTCTTCTTGCTTTTTCCGTTGTGTTTGTTTTTGTTATTTTTGTCCCTTGTCTATGGCTTATAAATAATGGAAAAAAAAGAGGTTTTTGTGTTAGAGGCAGAGCAGTAAATGCATAACTATAAGTCATAGAGAATGAGAGGAATTGTACAATGTTCCATCCTCTCTTCCTTCAAAGTTTATTTACAGTTTCCAATGGGGGAAAAAAATAAAAACTAAAAGATCCTCTGCTCTGAACAACCCAATCAAAACTGCTTTTATACTGAAATGCCCTAAGGCTGTCAAAAGGACCTTGACTGGCATCTGGAATGAGCCATTATCCTGGCAATGTTTTGGCATATCCCAGGATGGTATGTATTAGCATATCCCTGGATAGTAGAAGTTATCATATGCCTTAGTAACACAACTTGCAGATTTTGGATTGTGTTCATGAGAACAGATTTTTCCAACAAGTAACTTGCCAAAGGCTTGATATAAAAAGTACTTATGCCTAATGTCTGTCATTCTGTCTCTGCCAGTTCATTCTTCCTGGGCTGGACTGAATCCACCCTGGCACCTGAAATGGAGTAAACAAAGTCACTAGCTACTGAAGACATTGATGTGACCTGTGTTATTTTTACAGGCAGTTGTCATAAGGATGATGACTTTATGTAGCATGTGATGGTTGACCAGTAGTCTGAGATTGTCTTATATTTTTATAGACCTGTTCATCTCAAAAATACTTAAAAGTGCCTTATAATTTGAATATATTATCAAGTTGTCATCTTTGTGAAAGAACACAGATGCTGGTAAGACTCCATTTGATCAATGGATATAAAAGCATCCTGAACTTTAAAGAGTATATTCATGTGCTCTAAAGCACTTACAGTCATACACATAACTGGGAAGTAAATACTTGTTTGACATTTCAAAACATACCAAAGTAATGAATTAGCAAATCAAATAAATTCTGCCTAGACAGTGAGAAATTTTATCTTTGTGGGAGATGAATGGATTGATAGAGAGATGGACAGACAGATCTATCTATTTCAGATATTTTCCAACTATTTTTTGTGGTCTACTTTAAACTTAATTTTTTTATGTCCCTGAGAATGGGATGTCTTGGGGCCAGTCTGTCTATTCATCCCAATTATAAAAGGTCTTTGTATAGATCCTAAGGTTTTAGTCTTCTGCTAGAACTTTTTGATAATCAAAGTATAGAAAATAAATAGCATAAAGACAAAAAAAAAAAAAAAAAAATCTTTCCTTATTTCATTACGTTGATTCAGAGAGAGCTCTGTGGCATTCTTCATGAAATAAAGTGATGTTCTAACAGAGAAGATCATAACAACTATCTCCCAAATAAGATGCATTCATTTTTCTTCTGGTCCTTTATTACAGAATCAGTAAAAATAAATGAGAGGTAGATCTTGTTTCTACTAATTTAGGCTAGTATAATTTACAGAATATGAGTCAGACGCTATCAGCTTCAGAACTCCAGAATGATCATGTATTTTGAAAAGGAAATAAAATCGAAGTGAAACAAAATCTTATTGTTTTGTTAGTGACTCCAGCACAGCCAGGATTTTACCAATAGTATGCAATAAAAGCACAGATTAGATCACTGTTTGAACAGAAATCTCATGTATGATTTTTGATTCCTTAGAGATTTATATTCATAATCTCTTGACTGTTTCAATAAGATTAGGGGTTTAGCTCAATATTTTTCCAGATGCAGAAAGAAATTTTTATAAACATAATCTGATTTCCTGTAAGAGAATGCATATCTTTCACCTACATGGTTTTCCTTTCTTTTCTTAGCTGCCTTTCATTTGAGTGCTCTCCAGAAGAAACAGCAAAATAGCGATGTAAATTTGAGACTTATTTTGCTTTCCCAGAAAGTAGTTTGTCCTTTTACAGATAGTCTATAAAATCAAATGTGGGTAATGTCTCTGTTTTGTTTTGCTTTGGTTTGGTTTTCAGATTCCTTGGTTATTTCATCAGAAAGTTCTACTACTATTATCTTGATAGTATTTTCCAATAAATATTTAGACTGGTTTATTTTGTTTACAAATGTTAAACTTCTAAATGGTCCATATTCTGTTAGGGTATATGATGTTTTAATTGTCATAGTTCAGTGAATGTTCTTGTAAAGTCTGTTCACTCTAGCATCTTTGTACACACAAATATTTCAGTTAAGTTAATGGAAAACTCTGTGTTTGAGTGACCTTACAAAATACCTGTCATTAAAATGCTGGTGGTGTTAAAGTCATTGAAGTTTGTACTGACTTAATTGAAAGCATGATCTTGTCCCATGACTTCTGTGTTAGTAGTTGATAAAAACTCCTCAGGACCAGATTCTTGTTGAGCATTCAATGGATTAGAACCACCAAAGTCAACAGAACTATATGGATTTACATTTTCTGGGGTTTCAAGCAAAATATTCTACAGAAAAATGACGGAAATCCTGAAGTCTGTTGGAGGCAAAATTTTGAACAACCTCACCCAAGGTAGGTTGCTGCAGTACAAGGGTGAGGTCTTAAAGATTAAGTTTTGCAAATCCATGAAATCTGACCTGTTCTGCAAAGTTGCATTTTTACTGTTCAGTAAAGAAAGCTGATCATGGTACTGGTCCTGCTCGGCAGGAGCACACCCCATAGACAGACACAGGACTTTTTGCAAATTCAGGACGTATTTGAGGTAGAAACAGTGATGCAAGTAATAGTCACAGTTATTCAACACTTTCCATTAAATTAGATCCTCTTCAGTTACTATCGCTTTTCAGATTTCTATCATTTAGGCGGAAACTGTTTATGCCAGATAGCTGTCTCAGGATTATTGTTATTTTTTAAATTGGGAGAATCAATTTTTAAAACTTGCTGACTTATTTACTGGTGCCATATTCCTATTATTTCTTCATGAATTTTCATAAAGCAATATTTTCCATATAACAAATGAGGTCATTGTTTGGAACAACAGAGATGTTATTCCATTTCCCTTTCCCATTTGATACCAAATAATTTAAATACAAATGTTAAGTGACAGTAGTTCCCTAGTGAAAAGGAACCCAAAAATGGGATTTATTTCATATAAAGCCATCTGAAAGTTTTACAGGGAGCCTAGATGATTAATTTTCATAAAACATTTAATTTAACTTTTAGGAAGCCATAGCTAAAAAGAAGACTATGTGTGTTATTAAGCCTTTACTAAAAGTTTTAAAAAGTTCTTTGAATTATTACTGAACTAATGAAGCTTTTGACCCCACTTCTGAATGAAAAATACAATGAAGATATATCATGTTGCATATTTACTTACATCACACTCATCTGCTTGAAAACACCTGACTCATCTTGGCAGGAGTGATGAAACTCCTCATTAAGCTGTTAAAAAAAAAAAAAAAAAAAAAAAGAGAGAGAGACAGAGAACTCTAATTAAGCAGCTTGATAAAAATTCTGACCCATAAAAGATTAAATAAGTTTTCTGTTCAGCAATAATTCCTGATACTAAGTGAGTCCACTGGGAGCAGGTATATCCAATGCTGAAGGTTGATAAATAAATGTATTTACTGTTTGGAAAATCTTCAGAAGGGAGCCTGTTTCTTTTCCTTTCATTTTATTATAACAGATTTCATAATCCACTGCTATTTCTGGCATGTGGAAAGAATCTACTCAAATCTGTGGTTCTGCTAATTCTTTAATAAGGTGCCTGTTCCATGCTTTTGAAGGGGCAAATTTCTTAAATTGGGTTGTTTGTTTTTTTTTGTTTTGGTTTAGTTTAGTTTAGTTTTGTTTTGTTTTTATAATTGTTGGTAATAGATTTTATTTTTGCATTTTCTAAGGAAAAATGAACCTTAATGTTTATACAGGATTTCTTGCACAAAGTATCTGAGGATTTCAGTTCTGGAGCTCATGTCCTGGTCACATGAACCATGTATATGAGAATAATACCATTAGCTATAGCAAGCTGAACCAATCATTTTCAGTCAGAAAGACAGTTCCATGCATCCCAGAAAGCCATCCTAAAAAGTCTTTGAAGGGCTGGTGTTTTGAGATAAACTACATCCAAGGATATACTTCTTCAGATCTGCATTTAAGGACTCCAAATGGAAACAGGGCTGTAAATTACCAGCTGGTGTTTTGAAAAGCAGAGCAAAGGAAGCTGGTCTATCAAAAGCTGGGATAACTAGTGGTTTTCTTATTGTTATTTTTCACCTGATTTTTTCTGGTTGTACTTGTTCAGGGAAAGCCTTCACTGGTGACACTTACTAGCATACATCTTACACACTTAACAGGAAGTTGGTTGGTGAGATGTTGTCCTGGGTTGAGTGAGTGGTGGAGTTTTTTTGGTGTCAAGGGAGGGGGCCATAGGGGTGGCCCCCTGTGAGAAGCTTCTTGAAGCTCCCCCAGCTACAAGTCAGCTCCACTTCTGTTTGGGAAATTGAGCCAATTGGCTGCCCCTCTGCGATAACGTATTTAAGAAGGGACGTGGTGACGTGCAGTCGGACTTGTGAGGAGTTGTGGCAGCTGTGTGAACACCAAAGGTCAGTGAAGGAAGGGAGGAAGAAAAGAGGGGGGAGGTGTGCTGGAGCAGAGACCCCCCTGTATCCTGTGGTGAGACAGCAGGGCAGCCCCCTCTGTCACCCAGGAAGATCTGCGGTGGAGCAGACATTGATTTATGGCCTGTGGATTCCACCCGACTAATCAAGGTGCTATGCCCGAAGCAGGCCGGGGTCTCATGGGAAAAGGTAGCCCCGCTGCTGTAATTCAGTGCTGGGAGGATTGCAGCATGCGGGGGAGTCCCACGCCGGAGCAGTTCGGGAAGGGCTGCAGCCGTGGGAGGGAATCCAGTTGGAGAAAGTTAATGACCCATGATGGAGCAGTGTGGGGAACGCTGCGGCCCGTGGGAGGAACTCATGTTGGAGAAAGTTTGTGGAGGACTGTCTCTTGTGAGAGGGGGACCACGATGGAGCAGGAGGAACAAGTTCTGGAAACTCCTCTCGCCGAAGATAAAGGAAGTGGCAGCACCGACTGCACCCCCCCATTCCTGCCCCCTGCACCACTGGAGAGAGAAGGCAGAGGTATCAGGAGCAGAGCTGAGCCCGGGAAGAAGGGAGGGTGGGGGGAAGGTGTTCTCAAGATGTGGCAATGTTTCTCACTGTCCTACACTGTTATGTGTTGTTAGTGTCTGTAATAAATATATGCTCTTTTTTTCTTCCCCTAATGAGTCTGCCTTTTGCTCATGATCATAAAGGGTGATTTTTTCCCCATTCCAGTCCTATCTCGAACCCCAAGCCTGGCTCTCTGTCCCTTCTTATTGCCAGAAGAGAAGGGAGAGAGAGAGTGGCTGCATGGTGTTTGACTGCCAAACAGGCTCAAACCACAATAGATGTCCTTTCACACAAAGCAGAGTTTCTTCTTTTGTTCATCACAATTGAGTTATAATGACCTTCAGGCTGGTAGGATGGAAGATGCACAAGGTTATATCCCTGATCTGAATTCTTCCTGTGGTTACATTGTTTGCCTCTGCCTCTCATTGATGTTCTACTGCCATGAATATAATTTGCCCAACATAAAATCTTACAGAAAATATGAACAACAAAAATTATATCTGGGTTCCAGTGAAAGGATGAATTCCCAAACTTGCACCAGAAGGAAAACTAAAAAAAAAAAAAAATGTACACACATACATATATATTCCCATTTTCAATTACCCTGTAATCTTCTCCACTACTCACTTATGTCCACCTGCATCATGATAACATGCTGAAATTGAACCTCAATCAAGAACTGCACATCATGAGTTCAGCTACTGACAAAGGTAGCTACAAAGGGGTTATTTTGCATCAGAACACTGTGGAGTAGATCCAGCTATACATTTCACCTCCAAAACGGTAAATTAACTTAGTGATAAATAAATTAAAAAAAAAATGATGTTGATGTGTGGTGTCATGGGGTCTTGGTAGAGAACTGAGAGGCCTTTTATATTCTAGCTCAGTGTTCCTACTTCCAATTAAAAATGAAAAACTTGCTCAAATGTGGGACATGATATTTCCACCAAGTTGTTCCACCTGAAGTAATTTTCTGAGCAGTCTCAGTTGCCTTAAAGCCTCGGGGCACCTTTCTTTGAGGATCATTGGTTGATTTACACAAAATTATTCATCACTAGAAATCAATAATCCAAAATGTATGTTGATTTACTCTGGGCTGTTGTTTGCATGAATCAGACAGTTTTATTCAGGACAGAAATAATCTCTGAAAGGCAAATCCTTTCTAACTCTGGTTTATATCTGTGAATAAGGAGTAAAGAAGCTTAGCAAATTTGCACTTTTTAAAGAGATTTCAAGGGAAAATCCCCCCTTATTTTTTATTTTAACGTTTAGGCAACAATTGAGAGATTAAGTTTACTATGTGAGTTTTATGTAAGCTTTTTTAAAAATATGCAGAAAACTGATTTTCCTGTAATTAGGGCAACATTTTATTTACTCGGTATAAATAGTCTACTGAAGAATAGAAAAGCAGAAAGTAAGAACAATTTGCCAGTGCATAAGAGCTGAAAGTTAAATCAACCGTTAACAACAATGAATCCAGCCATGAAGTGATGTGGTGGTAGATATTTAGGGTAGGACTCATCTCACTTAATTTTATCTATCTAAATGTTAAGCATCAAATTTAAGTGATTTGAGACTTCTTCCACAGTCAAGGGAGAAAAACAGTCACTGGAAGAGGGTGATTGATCTCCCCTCCATCTTAGATATCTTTTTGTTGATGAATTTGTTGTTCATTAATTTTGTTGTTCATCTGGAACTGATATCATTTCTCTGCTGACTATAGAGGGTGACTTGGTGTTAAACTGTATGCCTCATATTTAGACAGACAAAATTTAGAGGAATGAACACTATACTAGTATTTACATTTATGTGATAGTGTATAACCTGGATTCTTTTTCTTTTGTTTAAAAGCATATGTAACTTGCTGATTCAAACACTACATTAGCTAAAGTCTTGTCTGTGGCTTTTTCGGTTTCCTCAACATTCTTCTACGTGCTCTTTAATCAGAACCATATCATTAAAACTACATCCTTCAAGTGTCAAAGATCCCTTGGTTCTGTTTCGTAATGTAAGATTTGGTTTTCTGTCAGATCCCAGATTCCTTTTTTTTTGCTAGTAAATTGATAATGAACATACACAACTTTACCTGGTATCAAAAGAAATCTCAAAAATGAATCAATTTTTCTACTTCTACTTCTGATTCTTATGACATTAAGTGTAGGACTGTCTGCTACAAAATAGAAGATACTGAGGGTGAAACAGAGACTGGAGTTTTCATACAGAAGAGTGGTCCCTTGATGTTAAATATGATAATGTGAATACACTTTATGTCTCATTAAGTCCAGAGGGATCTGGAAAGGTTGGCTCAATAGGCTGAGGCCAACTCTATGAGGTTTAATAGGGCCAAGTGCCAGGTCCTGCACTTGGGTCACAGCAACCCCACACAATGCTACAGGCTGGGGCAAAGTGTCTGGAAATCTACTTGGAGGAAAAGGATCTAGGGTTGTTGGTCAACAGCCAGCTGAATAGGAGCCAGCAGTATGCCCAGGTGGCCAAGAAGGCCAAAGGCATCCTGGCTTGTGTCAAAAATAGTGTGGCCAGCAGGCCTAGGGCAGTGATCATCCCCCTGTACCCAACACTGGTGAGGATGCACCTCAAATCCTGTGTTCAGTTTTGGGACCCTCACTACAGGAAAGATATTGAGGTGCTGGAGTGTGTCCAGAGAAGGGAGAAGAATCTGGGGAAGGGTCTGGAGCACAAATTCTGTCATGAGTGGCTGAGGGATCTGGGGGTGGTTAGCCTGAAGAAAAGAGTCTGAGGGGAGACCTTATCACTCTCTACAACTGCCTGAAAGGAAGCTGTAGCAAAGTGGGGGTTGATCCCTTCTCCTGAGTAACAAGAGATAGGACACAAGAAAACAGCCTTAAGTTGTGCTAGTGGAGGTTTAGATAGGATATTAGGAAAAATATTAGATAACACTTCTTCACTGGAAGTGTTATCTAACATTAGTACAGGCTGCCCAGGGAAGTGGTTGAATCACTATCCCTGGAAATATTTAAAAGATGTGTAGATGTGGTGCTTAGGGACATGGTTTAGTGGTGGACTTGGTAGTATTAAGTTTATAGTTGAACTCGATATTAATGAACTTTTCCAACCCAAACAGTTCTATGATTCTAAGTATTCAAACACCTTGCCACAAGCTGGCATACTTGTTGCATGACCTGATTTCTTATACAGTTTCTACAAATACATGATGCTAGTCATTGAAACATGATAAACCCTAGCTGGATGATTTAGCCCAGCATATTTTCATAAATATATTAAACACAAAAAATGCACAATATGTTGCAATCATTATGCCATGTTTTTGTGTCTTAACTATTAAAAATAATAACAACTGATAAAATAAAGTATTCTAATTCATGACAAAAAACAACATCTAAATATCAGAGGAATTTTATCCAGTTGTGTTTTGTGATGTCAATCTTGGATCTTACTGCTTCTGATAATTTTGGTCCTTTTTCATCTTCTTCTAGATCAATTAGAGCTAATACAGACTGGTCAAGGAACTGGATGGATGATACATTATATCCTTTAATATAACTTGAATTTTCTAAAATATTTTTTGAACACTTCTTCTATTACAATATAGGACCTACATTCAGAAACCTGAGTAACAGGTTAACAAATCTTTTTGCATTCCACCAGAAGATATTTACTACTTAGAACTTCACAGGTCAGTAGTTTGTCCTTATCAATATATTGTAAGTTCTGATACATATGCAAATTCAAGGGAAAAATATGTTGATATTTTTTTTACTCCATAACCAGGGTAAAAAATTCATAGTATTAATTTGTAGAATTAGTGGTGTCAGGAGGAAGGGGAAAGCTACAAGCACATTAGTTTTTAATTGATTAATAACTCCCTACCAACCCTGCTGTATTTTTCTCTTTTTGTCATGGACCTCATTCCTTAACACTTTAACGTGGGGTTTTGGATATCAGCAAAGAAATAGTTTTGCTTAGGATCAGACACCCATGCCAAATAACTCCAGGCAACTCTGTGCTAAAAGTCCCTATTTCTTTATGAATATTTGAAGTATTTTTAATTTTCCAGCTGTATCCATTTTGAGGGATTCTAAGATGTCTCTTTATAAGATTACTGTTGTCATTTGTTCCCTAAAAATTGATAACTCTTTACACTAACTGTTAAAAAAAAATGAACATGACAAAATTAACTAAACAGTGATTTCTACTTTAGAGGAATTTTTTCCTACCCTAAGTCTATCAATAGCTGTGACACTGAGAACAGAAGAAATAGCCGTAAACCAAGGACCTGAAAAGCCTGTTCATCCAGAAGAAAGTTTGATCAATAAGGGAAAGATAATATATCTATACATTAAGAAAAACACACACACACACACAGAAAGAGAAGTTGACACTGAGCATATCCGGCAGGAATTTTATAATCTGCTGAAGAATATTACAGTATTTTGGGACATTGTAGCCAAACCATTAAGTGGATGTTGAGCGCCTGTGCCAGCAGTACAGGTATCACATGCCTATGATAGCTAAAGTGAGAAGCTCCAGGAACATAGATAGTGAGGACAAGAGCTTCCCTTAGGTCTCACATTTCTGGAGGGGATGAGGCTGGTCTGCTGGTGTTTCTGATTTTAGCAGACATCTTTGCATGTCTTTCTTGAAAGCTAGAACTTCAGGGTGCACAGCTAAACCCCACAGCCACCTCTAATATCTGATGTTGTAGCCCAAGAAAATTAGATGCACTTGAGAAGGTTCAAGCCACATGTAACTTAATAGAAATAGGTTGATCACCCATCATATAAAGCAGTAGTAAGGCAAGCCGACTTTGTCAGTCAAGTCAAGTTATTTTCTAATTCCACCTAAAGTTCTCAGAAAAGTGTCTCAGAACAAAGTAATCTAGTGTTCTTCATGGTTTGTCCAATAATCACCCACAGCCAACATCTGATTTTCTAAACATCTGATTGACATAGTGGGACACAAAAACCTGTCCTCCCTAACAGAATCGCTTAAATATACAACTCCAGGTATCCTCACTTAGACAATGTGAATGAGATTTCCATAAGCCATCTGCACTAACATTCTTCTGGTCCCGTTCCATGCTGTGTTATAAAGGTTTTTCTCGATAGTATTACATGGTAATCACTGCAGAAATCTGTTAAGGTTTTCTGACTTGTCAGGTTGCTCATCACACCCATCTTTCTTGATCAAACTTCTTATCCTCTGTACTTGTTTCAACAGCTGTGTAAACTATTTCACATGGGAACTAAGGAAGATTCCTTGTGCAGGTGTATCTTTTGCATGGGAATTTTTGTCATTTTTTTTTAGTCAACTTAAACTAATATTCCCTTATTCCCTTACCTGTGTGTAGACCTCTAGGCATCTAGAAACCAGGTCTAGTTATTGATTTCATACAGATAAGCAGAAGGGACTGAAGGCATGAGAACTGTAGACATTGTGGGTTTTTTTTATGTGTACAAGTTCTTGTCTATTCTCCCCATATGCCATTTCTTCACAGAAGAATACGGTATAGCCCTAGTTTCCCCTGGCTTCCCACATCTCACTGTGTCCAGAAAGGCAGTCTAGGATATAAGGAATAATCCTGATAGGTACAGAGTATTCCTTACCAGTATAAGAAGCCCTCCTCTGCTAGTGGCTTACTCCCAGGAAGCAACTTACAGGACTGAGTCTGGAAAGCTCAGATGAACCAGAACAGCCAGGAAATTAAAACAGGTCACCAGGCTACAGTTCAAGATTGCCACCAGCCACTGGGTCTTTTTCTTATCTGAGGAGTAGATACAGCTTAGAGTTGAAAGGACAGAAAGAAAATAGTGTGAAATAGGGTATCCTGAAATCTGAAATAATGAACGTCTCATCAGATTTCTGCAGCCTTAAGGAAAAGCTCTTCAGATTTAAGATCCTACTTCAATCCAGGACAGAGCTAAGCTCTTAACCTCTCAGGTGAACCTTTCACCTAACCCTCTAGAGCCCCCAAACAAACACAGATGGACCTTTCAGTTCCCTGAAATCAGATCTGCCTTTACTTTTGCATTTGTTAAGATGAATAGGGTTCTCTTGCAATGCTGCAGCAGCGGTGAGGCAGCACATTTGTCAAACAGAGGATCTTGAGCTCCAAGCCTATCTAGATAAAGGACAATTGTAGATGTTGTTTAGCGTATCTATTATGGTAGTACCTAAGTGGCTCAGCCAGCATGGGACTCTACCAAGGTCAATGTTGTAGATACTAAAGCAAATATAATAGTCCAGCACATATACCATCTGTAACACTAAAGTAAATCAGGAGGATAAAAAATTATGACTTATGAGGTAGCATTAAACTGTGTGGAATCCAGCTGAGTAACTTTTATCATGAAACCTTGGCCTTGCTAAATGTGCTAGGGGACTCAAAACTGCACCCATGAAGTCTGGCTGTTATCTTTCCACTTAATGAATCTGGCACCTAACTATATAAGATCATCTAACATCACCAGCATTAATGATGAAATCTCCCATAGCAGCCTCAATTTTCCAGTCATCATACAAATGCACTGCAAACTTTGTGTTGTGAGTCTACTGTACTTAGCGCAATAAGGTGCTGCTGCACACAGGGACAGCTGACAACAGTATTAATGGCAATTAGTTATTCTGTAATGGCTGAAATAATTTCCTTATCTTATGCAAGATCATAACCAGGCTATTCTTGCAAGAGTGGAAGCAGGCGATAACACAGACATTGTTTTAGGACATGAAATTTTAAATTATGGATGAAATATCCTACTTGATTCAGCTGACATTCAGCCAAAATCCATGAGCTCACATTCTTCCATAATAACTATATTTACCATTACTAGAACTGAATTCAAATCATTCAGTGCGTAGCCCTAATAATAAACCTATATGACTAGGGGCTGCTTCTTCAACATTATTTCCACCTAATTTATAATCAAGATGTTCAATTAATAATTTCAGCATTTTACGCAGTGTTAAGTCAGCTGAAAAGCATGTGATTTTTTTCCATTTTTCATGTTTCACAATGCTGAGGAATGCATAATAACCCAACAGAACAAGGATGCCAGGAAAACAACAATTATTAACAGACTAATGGGAAAAAGGAAAGGTTCAAAAAGAAAAGCTGGAAAGTTGATTGAGTTTCACAGAAAATGTAAATGCACTAAATGGTTCCAAAATAAAAGGCAGTGAAGTCTACAGTGCATTTCCGCGGGTATTACAGCCTCCTAGTGAATGGCAGGTGAGATGAGAATTTTCATGGTGAAGAAGCACAGTACCTCACATATGCTTCTTATACATTTGCCTGCTTTGTGCCAAAGCGACTGCACAAATGCTGAGGTAGTTGTGTGGGATGCCTGGATGGGGGGGACAGCCAGATCACTGCAAACCACTCCTGCTTTGCTGGGAGTAGTGTTTCCTTTAGACTACTGCGGATTTACTTACCAAATAGGTATTGTGCTTATTCAGATATGTCCCAGCTAGATAGTACTGTCTTCTAGTTCGATTCCTTGGTGACTTTGTGAACAGGCTGTGAAGTCATTGAAGCTAACAGAGAAGAGAAATGTTGAAATCTATGGCCTGTCTCATATACAGTTTTCATTTACATAGCTGCATTGACCTCTTCTGACCTTCAAATGGACAAATCTATGAAATGCACTGATAGCTTCACTCAAAATAACCAAATTCAATTCCCTGTGTCCATAATCCCTGGCACTCAGTGTTATCCTTGTCAGAAAGGCTGAAGACTGAATGGATACAAAACTAACTGCATATGGCTGGTATATGTTTGTCTTAAGCAGAAAGAGCACACATTATCATGAAGAATGTTACTCAGGTATTTAATACTACTGTTTCATGAGCCATACAACTAACATCAAAAGACTCCTCTGGAGTCTTTTATCATAACTAAATAAAATTAATAAATAGTACAAGGGAATCTACTGGGAAATATTTTAACCATATATTTACAGCTGCATCAGGTTTCTTAAATTCTTCTACTCAGTGGCCTGAGAACCTTATTCAGTTTGCAGTGGCTAGGAGGTGAAAAAATAAAATGTAGTCTGCAGAATTTGAAAACCAGATTTAGTGTATTCTTCTGTATGGCTTAGATTTATCACTGGTAGTTTAACGAGAAAACATTTAATTTATGTTTAAGAATTATTAGTTGAGGTTTTGTTATTTTCCCTAACTGAGCAGGATTTCACTATTTGATATCATCAATGCAGGGGTTTTTAATAGTTTTTTCCTTTGTTGATTATAAAGTGTCTCATTAACTGCATCTGTAACAACCCAATGCTTTGCCATTGCAAAAAGCTCTACAAAATTCATGAAATTTAAATGTTATTTCACTATTTTGTTTTCTGTAGAATGTCAGGTTATTTACTCTCCAATATTATAGATGATGAATTTAAGAATATTAGGCCTAGAATTAGGATCTATTAGATTTTTTTTTTTTTTTTTTTTTAATTAGTCACTTACTGCTTCTGTGACCTGAGTAAGTCAATTAAGTGGTCATAGCAGGCTTCTAAATATGTGTAAGTAATTTTTGTATATCTCTGAAAGAGACTTAAAAGCTAAATAAATTAATAGTGAGGACACTGCTGGAACTCCCACAGTTACTATTCTTTTTTTTTTTTGCACTGCATATTTTAACACCTTTTATCTATTTTATATTGACATTTTTATAAAATCCTAAAAAAATATTTTTTTTTTTATTAAATACTTTCCTTGTTTCAGATAATATTTCCTTCTTAGGTCCTGTTTAAAGGGGTAAAGGCCTAATAATGATTGACTGAAATTGTTTATTCCAATAATGATATAGCAGTAAGTTTTGTCTCTTTCTCTGCATTTCCTAACTTCTACCCCAAACATATTTCATTTTGTGAGACAGAGTTCAGTACAGTTTATCATTGAAGGTTTATGTTGTTGTCTTTCTTGGAGACATCACTTCTATTCTGTCTGGTTTTAGTGTTTCCTTCATCTAAGCTGAGTCATCAGGACAGGAAAAATATTGGTCGTGTTTTGTGTATAGAAAACCTAGTCTGGAGACCCAGAGATATAGTCTATTTATGCTGATGACAGGACAGTCTTGGAAGGCCATGGATGTATATCTGCTCCAAGAGTCATTCACAGACCTTTAGACCCTGAGATCCTAACATGCAAGACTGACATCCTGCATCACGTCACAGGCTGCCCCCACACTGACTTTGGGTCCTTTTCCTTTCTGATACACTGTGATGATGTCCCTCCCTTACTCAGGCTTCTGTTAGCCCACAGAGCAGCCACGACTGGCCCATCATGTCCCAGGGTGATAGAGGCAAATTTCTGTCATCCTGAAAATACAGACAACCCAGGTCTTGCAGGCTGATTGGGATAGAAGTTGAGAAAGTCTTACACTCAGCTCATTAAGTTTGATATGCAGAGAGCAGAGAACAGCAGCAAGCACATGCAGGTTTATTTTGAATGTCCTGTCATACTCCATAACAAAGAGTTCAGGGCTGTTAAAAAGAGTATCAACCTGAGACCTGACCAGTTCTGTTGAATGCTGGCTGGTTACCAAGTTGCTCATAGACTTTAAAGACAGAGGCTGATATTGATTGTCGATTATATAAAGAACACGTGTCACACTGTTGTAGAAGGCACTCCATAACAGGAGAGAATATCATTACAGAGCTTCAGTTATCTCACCAGGTTTCTTCACCACATTCTCCTTCAATGTACAGACCCCTATCAAGCACTTCTGTTTCTTATATATGAAAAGCCTAACACTGTTTCTGCATGTTTACAGGACAAACAGGACCAGACAGTCTAACTAGGATTTTTTAATTTTTTTTATTTTTCTGGAGGCTATCCGAGATTATTTGCTCCAGTCAGTAGTTTCTGACCACTCACTCTATGAACTCAAGCACTCTGAGGGTAAACTAGTAATTTCACTCGGAAGCAAAGACATCCAATCATATTTTATGCACAGAACAGCATTTAAGATTTCTGAATATTGTTCTGGCATTTGAGTCACAATGAATCTCACTATGTTTATGGAACTTCATGCTTCATTAATTATGTCTGGCTTCAGCAAGTGCCTTCCTCTCAAAATTTGGGGACAGAACATTTTCTTGAAAAAGGAGAACATTTTCCTGCCTATATTTTTTTTATTTTCTTCTCTCATTCCTCTGTAGCCATACAATTATAAAGTTCTGTTTGTTTGTTTTCATGTTATTTACAATGTGTCCCAAAGACTAACCTAAAATAATGTGCCACTGTAATAAATATCTGAGGTTTATCACCTCCTTAGAGGATTTATTTAGGTTAGGGTGAGGACAATTTCCAGGCATCAGAGTAATGTTGAAATTCTGCTGTTGATGGTGTTTTTAAATATTTTGGGGATTGATAAGGTTTGGTGTGAAGAAATTAGATAATTAAAAGGAAAAGTAAGATGATATTTTAAAAGAATGGATGTATAAAACCATAGACAAGAAGTGCTCATGATAATGATTATTTTTACACCTCTGGAAATCCCAGAGATTCACATTTTCTGATTCAACATTTGCTGCCAAGTTTACAAAAATGGTGATTTCCCCCAGTAAGGCAAATCCTCAGCAATGCCCAGACAAGTACCGCCTTGCATCTCATCCGAGGACTAATATAATTCCCAAAGCTGCAAAACTTCCATCTATTTTAATGAGGTGTTAGTAACAGCCAGCACATTGAAGAAAGGAAGGAAATATTGTAATTCAGCTTTACAGGCTATTGTTAGACATTTTTTCTGGTCTCATGGTCAACTCACTGCTTCCCAGACATGTTGGTGTTTATCATAAAAATTCAAGTACTTTCTTCTTTTAGCAACAACACATACATATGTCTACAAGTTTATTAGACTCTCATCATGCATTCTCTCCATTCCCACTCATCTAGCAATGGAGTGAATTACTACAAAAATTGCCAAACACAGCTTTATCCCTCCCACAGGAAGGGGGCATCATCCTGACCAGGAGCTTGATATTTCCTCAGTGAAATTCACTCAGCAGGGAGGACAATCTTCTGCAGTAAAAGAAGAATTTTAATAGGCCCATTTTATAGATAGATTTGACAAGAAAATATCCCCAGTTTCTTGCTTCCTGTGGATCAATTTAGAAGTTTTGCAGAGCTTTTCATCCTTCAAGCTTCCTAAAGCTGCCCTTGATTTCTTTTTAATAAAACTCACTGAAAATATCCTACTACCCTAGAACATTATACTGAGGCTGCTAAGATCTGGGGGAGGGAAATGCAGAGGGTTAATTTTCAGCTGCTGTCGTGAGTGGCATTAAACATCAAAAGTGCTTTAAATTAACTTCTTCCTCAGAAGAAATATTTAACAATTGCTGATTTGATGTGTGCCTTGACATTTTGAAGGATTATTCAAAATCTTTTTGTGTTTAGGATAATGACTTTCAAAGCACTTACCATCCTGTGCCAGTCAAATGCAGCTCTTTTGATTCATCACCACGGAGGTATTAATAATTAAATGTGTTAAGATAATGGTAAGGTTGTGTGGCAAGCCACAAAAAACTTGAGCAGAGTTTTTACTACCTCCAAAACTCACCTTGATGTTCCCTGCTACTATTCCATTGCAAACAAGATAATGTGTATATCCCTTTTTACACTTGTACATACATTTTTTTGCAGTGCACTTGCTTCATACAATATTATAAGCCTAGGCATGGCCTTTAGGTTTAATCTCTCCTGGTTCAAAAATTTATTTCATGTAAGCACCCAGAGAAAGAGATACATGATACCCTAGATGTGGAACTCTAGAGAAAACTATCCACACATACCCAGATTCTGCTTTATTAATTGCTCACTTAGTGCCTGCTTTGTCAGCCACATCCTATTAAGAACAGCACTCACTAACCTGAATAGTTTCATTGACATAACTGAACCTGCCTATTTAAAAACTCTTTTACTGTTATTTTTGTTCCAGTTAGACACTGTTCACAAAGCTCAGTGCCCTACAATGTCATGCACAGGACCATTGTATGGCAAAGGATAGTCTTTATTTCTCCAGCAGTTTCTATTTGAAAAGAGAGACGGATGAAAAGAGGGAGAAAAGTAACAGTGTTTTCCACTTTACAGCATCAAATAATTAAGTTTTGAATTACCTGAGTAGTGAAGTGTGACTTCTTTGGTCATTGTTTGAAAGCACGGGGGCACAAGGAATCTGGCCTTCCTCTGCCGGTGGCATTGATAACTTTATCTTTGCAGCCAGGTCATAGAGTGCAGGAGGCAGCCCATGGCAGCATTGTTGACTGAGGGGTTCAGCCTGCTTCAAAAACATCTCTCTGTGATGTTGACATGTTGGGTAGGGCCCTGAATCATAACCACTCCTTTATTCCAAAAATCTCAGAATCACTACTTTTCCAAAAGTGCTTCAAATGCCCATCACCTAGAAGCTTTAGGAATAAAAGGATTCATTCAGGATAGGTGATGGCAAAGAATATTATTAAGATGACTTTCTAGTTTGAGGGTAGAATGAAGATGATGGTGTCAACTGAATCATTCTGAATTCCCCATAGAGCCAAATTAGGCTCAGAGTATTTAATTTGGAAGATGGGTTAACCTCAAGTGACGTGAAGCTGAAAAGGCTGCCACCAGAGTATTATTGACAGGGATGAAACCCAGATGTGTCAGAAATGTCCAATATTTTTTGCCATAAATGGATAGATTGATATCAGTTTACATACAAACAAAGCAAAAAGAGAGAGTAAGCTGGTCTTTTAAACCACTATTTTAAAAGTTCAAACAGACTTACAAAGAAAAAAAAAAGTTTTTCCTTCTTGAAATATAACAAGTGTTGTACAGATGAGCATACCTCTAACAGTGGGTTTGTGCATAAAAGGCAAATGGCATATTAACAGAAGCTGACTTTTGTCAAATTCAGGGATGCTTAAGCCTAGCCTGGATATTCAGTCTTTCACTTACATGAACACCTATAGAAGCAGTAGTAAGTACATTTAAAAAAAAAAAAAAAAAAAAAAAAAAAAATGTAGGGGAAGACTTCACTAAGTATCTAAAAAAGAAAATTAAAAAAAGAAATTATTTTGCAAGTGCTTTTACATATCGAATGATTTCTTGATAGTGCATAGATTATTGAGATATTCTTGGACCTTGGACCTTTAATATGTTTATGGGCTCCTAGACACAGGTGTCAGGACAAAAGGATGGTAGCTGGGCTGTCTGAATTGATGTACTGTCAATATGAATTCCTTTTCTCTGTTTTCCTGGTTCTCTAAATGTTTTATTTCAACAGAAAGATAGCCATCCCATTCTCAGTTCTGGAGACAATGGACTGAGGGCAATAAACCCATGAGAAGTGTTCATTCATGAAGATACTCCAGTTCAGTCTGTTGTGTGGCATCATATGTGAATGCAGACACTTTCTCAAATTAATAATAAATTCTTATGCTCAGATCCAGAACTGAGCACCATATTGTTATGACACATTCTGTTTTATCAGTTACATTCAAAAAAATTATACTGAGCAAATGTGTTCTTCACCTGAAGGGCACCAGCTTCTCAAAATCATGGTTAGCCAATAAGAACAGTAATGCTGAAGCCATATTATCATGAGACCCCATGAGATGCCCTGAAATATCTTAGTTCTACTGTCTTCACTACTTCCAAGATTGCTACTAACAAAAGCATCCTTTGACAATATCAGCAAAGAATCCAAGGTCTTCATGTACTGGGTCTTGTCATACAAAGGGGAAAATATCCATTGATGCAAGGAGAGCAGATATGCGTCCCTGTGTCTCTCTGCCAGGCTAACATCTTACAACTTTCAATAAAGGCTTAAAGATGGGATTTACTGTATGTATTTTCATTCTCCTCCTCTGCCCATGCCTTCTATTTTAGCCCCCTCATTTGATTTATTAGGACCTCCCAAACAGCTGTGTTAATTTGAAAAAAGAAAAGCAGCTACTGGACTTGAAATCGTAATTTCAGTTCAACTACTTCAGGTTTCTGGGAAAACTCAGCTAGCTGTTCCCAGGGCTCATTAGTCCTTCAAGGAAATCTCCAAAACAGAAAAAGATGAATGTAGAAATAATAAAAGACAGTTGTGTTTTCCCCATTTCATGTTCTGTTTTGTTCTATTTTTTGTTCTTCATAGTCTCATTTTTATGCAAGAGATCTTCTGCATTAATTTCCTCATATTTTTGTTGTTGTTGTTTATTTCACAAACGTATCCTCAAAGATAGGTCATTTTAGGGGTAAAAAATAAAAGACAGATGTTGTCCACTAGTCTACTATTGGGAAAAATATTTGCTAATGAGAAATCCAAATTTCGATTTATTTTTTCCCAAATTCCTTGGCCTCCACTCTTAGGATAAATAACTACTTGCCCACTTTCTGAATTCATGAAAAATTGTCACAGTGACTGGCTTTATGGATTACATTATTTCATTTTGCTGCAAAAGTTAACTCTGTAAAAATCAAAAATCTAGCAAGTAAGCTTGTTTAAAAACAATAGGGAAATAAAAACTTTCAAAGGAAATTATATTATCTTTCAGAGTGTAGAGTTTATTCAAAATATTTTGCTGACATCTGGTCTAATGACATAACAGTGTTTAGTTTGTTTTACAGGGCAATTTTATCTTTGTTAAAGCATTTGTTATAAGTTACTCATTTTCCCCCTACATATTCTAACTGGAAATAAGAATAGATATATCTATCTGGAAATAAGAGTAGATATATTTCCCTTGTTTTTTCTGCTCCCTAGAAAGTCATCACAGCATATGATCACATTTCCCTAGAGATTGTTTTGATTATGGTACATATGGGCTAAGTTTTCAATGGATAAATTTTAAGTGAGCATTTAAGTTCAGTGAAGTAAAATTAGTAGTAAAAGCAATTGCATTGAATTTACTTATCCTTTGAGTAGAAGATTTTACAATTGCAGTTAGACATTTGCCCAGCCTTTTGCCTTTTTACACGTTGCTCCATAACTTTTGCTATTTTGTTAAAGTTTACCCTGTGCTTAGACTGTTCTTTGTAGTCAGCTGAGCAGAAATCAAAATCATATAAAACAAGCATTATAGAAGAAAAAGTATATTTATATTTTACTGACTCTGAATGTCAAAGTTAATTAATACTTTATTCTTCCCATTTTTCTCCCTGGGTATTTTTCATTTTCTCAGGTATTTGGGGCCAACTGTTCTGCAGCCAATTAATTCATTTCAGTAGAGCTATAGGAGTATTTTGGTTTGTACGGATCCTAGAGTAATAATCATTAAGTTATTTGAATATTTTGATGTCTGTTTAATTAAAAGATAAATGTCCTGAAAACCTAGGAAATAGTATTTGGGTTACTGGGTCCTAGTGACTTTATTAATATCTGGACATGAAAGATTACAGGACAAAAAGCAAATTTCTAAGCCAGATCAACACTGCAGATGCACTGTAGGCACAGTTTTAGAACATGATTTTACCAGGTAATTTTTAAAACCTTACTTTTGCATACATGTATTTAGAATGTAATAATTTTCCCATAATTCTATGTATCTAAAAATGAAGAACCTAATCTGGAAAATACAATAATTTGAAATATATAAATCATTCTCTATAGCTCCCTACTGAGTTTAGAGTCAATACAAATAACTTTGCAAAGTAGATAGTAACTTCTGGACAGCTAAAATGAGTTAAAATAAATTGCACTGTAGATATCTCCAAGTTCATAACTTTAAACCAAACAAATATTTTTGGATACTTAAATGTTTGATTTGTACTTACTCTACAGATGCACCACAGTCATGGCTGGATTGAATACCTTGGGGACTTTCTCTGTCTCTGAATGGTTGGGATTCAACAACTAGTTGTGTTTTCACATATAAATTTTTTAGTCTTCAAGAATGATGATTCAGTAAGTTTAACATGTATTGACAAAACTGAATTCACCCTCTAAGCACTGCAACCACATTTATTTTTATCTAGAAATACAGAAAGGCAGTTTCTTCTTGCATTATATTGGTCAGAGTACCCATCTGAAATAGAGATGAGTGTTCAGTTCTATTCCTCCTGCTAGGGATAAGCCATATGCAGGATGACATGTAGGACCATGGAGAGGTAATCAAGAATGAATCCTACTCAGTAGACCAGTGATATGGTTAATCCTCAAGGAGGGAAAAGATCTGACCTAGAAAAATTGTACTATAAGCATAAGATTATGCAACAGCAGGAGAAGAAGAAAGAAAATAACATTGCAATAAGGAACAACCTTGGTCAATCTCATCATTAGAGAACAAAATTACACTATTTGGATAATGTTGAGATATATTTATTCGTGCAAAGGTCGAAATGACCTTTTGGCCTTTGTACATTGATAGTTTGTACTTAATGACCATGACAGGCAGTCTTTGAAGCAAACAGTCCAAAGTGATTTAAAGAGGCAATACACCTAGAATAAATGCATTAAGAGTCTATATGGCTAAATCCATTGCAATCAGGCATAGGGAAAATGTTCCTGTCCTATCTATGAATCAGGCTGTCACTTCTATGAATCAGGCTTTCTAGTAAGGACAGGCAAAGGAGACAAAGGGGGGGTGTCACCCTCTAAGTCAGTGACTAGCTGGAATGCAGGGAGCTCTGCCTGGGGATGAATGAGGAGCCAACCAAGAGTTTATGGGTCAGAATTAAATGGAGGATAGGGACAAGTGACATTATGGTGGGAGTCTGATACAGGCCACTTGACTAAGAAGACTGAGTGGATGAGACTCTATATGGACATATAGATGCATCTTCACGTTCACAAGCCCTGGTCCTCATGGAGGACTTCAACAACCAGATATCTATTGGAGGGACAACACAGAAGGGCAATCCAGGAGGCTTCTGGAATGCAATGATGATAACTTCCTTCTCCAAGTGATAGAGGAGCCAATGAGTAGAGGGGTTATGCTAGACCTTATTCTCACAAAAAAGGAGGCACTGGTGGGGAGTGTGACGCTCAAGGGTAGCCTTTGCTGCAGTGATCATGAAATGGTGAAGTTCAACATACTTCAGATGGAAGGAGGGCACACAACAAGCTCACTACACTGTAATTCAGGAGAGCAGACTTTGGTCTCTTCAGGGTAAAGTGCCAAGGGATAGAGCCTTAGAGGAAACAGAGGCCAAAGAAAGCTGGTTAATATTCAAGGATCACTGCCTCCAGGCTTAGAAGCAATGAATCCCAACAAAAAGAAAGTCAGGCAAAAACACCAGGAGGCCTGCATGGATCAACAAGTTGCTCCTGGACAAGTTCAAACATAGGAAGGAAGTGTACAGATGGTGGAAGCAAGGACAGGTAGCCTGAAAAAAATACAGAGAAATTGTCCAAGCAGCCAGGGATCAGGTTAAGAAAGTCAAAGCACTGATGGAATTAAATATGGCCAGGGACATCAAGGACAATAAAAAAGCTTCCATAGGTACATGAGTGATAAAAGGAAGACTAGGAAAAATGTGGGCCCTCTCTGGAAGGAAACAGGAGACAAGGTGAAGACTGAGATATTCAATGATTTTTTTTGCCTCAGTCTTCACTGCCAAGTGTTCCAGCTGCACTAACCAAGACACAGAAAACAAAGGCAGGGACTGGGAGAATGAGGAACTAACCACTGTAAGAGAGAATCAGGTTCAAGACCAACTAAAGAACCTGAAGGTGCACAAGTCCATGGGACCTGAAGAAATGCATCCACGAGTCCTGGGGGAACTGGCAGATGAAGTGGCTGAGCCACTATCCATCATATTTGAGAAGTCATAGCAGTCCACTGAAGTTCCTGCTGACTGGAAAAGGGCAAACATAACTGCCATTTGTAAAAGGGGAGAAAGAAGAAGACTCATCGAACTACAGGACAGCCAGTCTCAACCCTGTACCTGTCAAGATCATGGAGCAAATCATCCTGGAAGCTCTGCTAGGGCACATGGAAAATAAGGATGTGATTAGTGACAGCCAACATGGCTTCCCTAAGGGCAAATTGTGCCTGAGAAATTGTGGCCTACAGCATTGATGTATAAGGTAGATAAGCAAGTGAATTTATCTACCTGAACTTGTTCAAAGCATTTGACACTGTCCCGGATGACATCCTTGTCTCTAAATTGGAGAGACATGGATTTGATGGGTGGACACTTGGTGGATAAAGAATTGGCTGATTGGTCATAATCAAAAAGCTGCTCTCAATGGCTCAAAGTACAGGTGGAGAGCAGTGACAAGTGGCATTCTTCATGTGTCAGTGTTGGGACCAGCCCTGTTTCCAATCTTTACTGGTGACATGGACAGTAGAATTGAGCACAGCATCAACAAGTTTACTGAGGATACCAAGCTGTGTGGTATGGTTGTCACACTGGAAGAAAGAGATGCCATCCAGAGGGACCTGGACAGGTTTGGGAGGTGGACCTCTACAAATCTCATGAGGTTCAGCAAAGCCAAGTGCAAAGTCCTGCACATGGTTGAAGCAATCCAAGGACAAACACAAGCTGGGTGATAAGTGGATTGAGAGCAGCCCTGCGGAGAACGATTTGGGGGTGTTGGTTGATGAGAAATTTGAGAAGCTCAACATGACCCAGGAATGTGTGTTTGCAGACCAGAAATCCAAAAGTATCCTGGATTGCATCTAAAGAAACATGGTGAGCAGATTGAGGGAGGTGATTCTGCCATGTACTCCCCTCTTTTGAGAACCCACCTGGAATACTGTGTTCAGCTCTGGGGCCTCCAACATCAGAAGCATGTGGACCTGCTCAAGTGAATCCAGAGAAAGGCCATGAGGATGATCAGAGAACTGGAGCAACTCCCCTGTGAGAACAGGCTGAGAGATTTGGGGTTGTTCAGCCTGGAGAATAGAAGGCTCCAGGGAGACCTTATAGCAGCCTTCCAGTACTTAAAGGGTGTCTACAAGGAAGTTGAAGAAGGACTTTTTACAGGGACATGTAGTGATAGGACAAGGAGTAATCGTTTTAAGCAGAAAGAGGGTAAATTTAATTTAGATGTAAGGAAGAAGCTCTTCTTCGTGGTGAGGGTGGTAAGTCACTAGCACAGGGTACCCAGAGAAGTTGTGGCTCCCCACTCCCTGGAAGGGTTCAAGGCCAACTTGGATGGGGCTTGGAGCAGCCTTATCTATTGGCAGGTGTCCCTGCCCATGGCAAGGGGGTTGGGACTAGGTGATCTTTAAGGTCCCTTCCAACCCAAAGCATTCTACGATTCCATAATTCTACATGTTGTACAACTCAGGAGATTTCGCAAAAATTTCAGAATCCTGGTAACCCGGATCTCAAGCTCTGTGTCCCTGTTCTAGTTTCTCTTTAAAAATAAATAAAAAAAATCCAAATAAATTTGTTAGCACTGGGGCAGTTTCAGACCAGTCTTGAGGCCATGTAGAACGTCCCAAGTTCAACTATGAAGCTGATATTTCTATTTCTTCCTTTTCTTCACTGTCAAGCTCACAGACTCATTCAGTATGAGATCAGATTACATATGAAAAAGGAAAAAAAATTCTTTTAACATGTTTCTAATTCACTTTTCCTGCAACCCTCCAAATGAAAATCTGTGGAATGTGAAAGCAGCAGGGAATATGCCGTGAGCCTGTCTTTTGCATCGATATTCTTGTCTTTGTTCAGCCATTGTCTGTAGGTGGGTGCAAGTTGCCTCTTCTCTCACACACTTTTGCAACTCTTGTGGGAAGGACAGGCATTTCATTTGTGTTCTTGTAGCATGCATTATAAAATAAAAAATCCCTGAGTAATGATCAGGGTTCCTCTGTGATGAAGAATTAATAAAGCCCTGTAATTTTACTATTAATAACTGAAGGGGTAGCTTTGAGATGAACCATTCAGTGACAGACAATAATTTGTTTCTGGAGAATAAAAGGTCTCTAAAAAATAGAGGGAGATTAAGCAACTAAAATAGTCTGCTTATTCCTCTTACAAAAATGTGTTATATTTTCAGAATTAAAGGGACTGTTTGGGATTAACTCAGAAGCCTGAAGCAAAGATGTGCAGAGGTAAATTTAACACAAAAGTGATATGTTCAGTCTCTGGGGAAAGAGATAGAAATGATGGTTGTCATTTTCACCTTATCTCCTTTGACAGAGAAAAGGTTCAGCAATTATGGCCCCATGAAAAAAAAAAAAAAAAAAAAAAAAAAAAAAAGGACAGACAAAAAGAAGAGGAAAGAAAGCACCTCAGCGCATTTTCTTCTAATGATATAAATTTCAATTAACTGAATTGATAAATTAAGCTATAAAGCAATGCAAACATGCAGAAGAAAAATTCAAATAATTTTTTTCTTCATGCTTCCAATTCTTTATAGTACATTACATCAGTTAATGGCAATTTGTATAATTTGTGTAATGACATAAATTGCCATAAACCCTCACAGTGAAATGTTGTAAAAATGATAAATCAGGGATAAAGTATGGAGGACCAGGTTCATAGCTGCTGTAAATTCCATTAAAATTATTGCAAGTACTCCAGTTTACACCTGCTCACACCCTACTCCTACCTCACCCCCCAATACATGGGCACGGAGGGAGCAAGAGAAGATGAGAATTGTTAAGTTGTCTCATAAGGAGTCAAAGGTGAATGTGAAGACATTGCTGAAGAGCCAGGATGAAAGACAGACATGATAAGAAAAGTGTGACATGGTGATGGTGCAATGGCAGGACTGGGTCCCTCATGTGCAGTGTCTGATCACAACAGTTGCTGGTGTGACCCTGGTCCTCTCTGACACAGCCAGTTCTTCTTGTTCTGGCAGGAGGTTCAGAGGTGCAGCAGGGACCTGGTTTTGATCTGTCTCACTGATGACACCTTATGTGTCAGGTGTGTTGCTGATTAATAGGAAATATGCCATCAAATCACATATTTTCCTGGTGTCTTTCTGAACACTTGCACCAACACCAGATTAGCATCATTCTTCCAAAATATTATTATCCCCCAACCTGTCAGGCCATCCCTAAGGGCTGAATCTGCTGCACCCTCAAAAGCTGTGTTGCCATAATGTCCTGGGTTGAGTGAGTGGTGGAGTGTTTTGGTGGCAGGGGAGGGGGCCATAGGGGCAGCCCCCTGTGAGAAGCTTCTCGAAGCTCCCCCAGCTCCACGTCAGCTCCACTTCTGTTTGGGAAATTGAGCCAATCGGCTGTGCCTCTGAGATAACGTATTTAAGAAGGGACGTGGTGATGAGCAGTAAGACTTGTGAGGAGGAGTTGCTGCAGATGCATGAACACCAAGGTGTCACATCCTGCAGTGATGGACCATGGACTGAGGAAATGACATCTGTATGTGTATGTCTTTGACCAAGGAAGAGGATTGTAAATAACAATAATGTATTAGAAATATGGAACGTGAGCATAATGTAAAATGATGTGGAATAAGGGGTGGATACTGTCCTGGTTCGGGCTGGACTAGAGTTCCTGTTTGTTTTAGTAGCTGGAGGAGTGCTGCAGCACACTGAGACCCCAGGGGCTCCCCAGGTCCCAGTGCCCTCACCTGTGTGTGGGGGTGGGGGGAGCACAGCTAGAGTGCTGGGCCGGGATTGGCTGATATTCCATGTCATGTGACATTATGCTCACCATATAAAGGCAGGAGAGGGCTAGGAGAGGCTGCCATTTCTGGGAGTGTTGCTGTGGTGGCTTTGTGTTCCGTATTGCTGGCTGGGAGCAGCTGGTTGGTGGGTGCTGAGCAGCTGTATTGTACATTACCTACTGATATTGCTGTCAGTGTATTATTCTGTTACTATTATTAAATAAAATAAAAAAAAAAAAAAAACCATGGGTTTTTATCTCAACCCATGAGTCTCCCTTTGCCCGTCCGATTCCCTCCCCATTCCCAAGTGGGGGGAGGGTGGGTGAGCGGCTGTGTGGCATTTAGCTGCTGAGTAGGCTCAAACCACAACACAAGGTCAGTGGAGGAATGGAGGAAGAAAGGAGGGGGGAGGTGTGCCGGAGCAGAAACCCCCCTGTATCCTGTGGTGAGAAGGCAGAGCAGCACCCCCCCTGCCACACATGAAGATCTACGGTGGAGCAAACACTGATTTATGGCCTGTGGCTTCTGCTTGACTAATCAAGGTTCTGTGCCCGAAGAAGGCCGGGGTCTTGTGGGAAAAGGTAGCCCTGCTGCTGTAATTCAGCGCTGGGAGGTTTGCAGCATGCGGGGGTGTACCACGCCGGAGCAGTTCGGGAAGGGCTGCAGCCTTGGAAGAGAATCCAGTCGGAGGAAGTTAGTGACCCATGACGGAGCAGTGTAGGGAATGCTGCGGCCCATGGGAGGAACTCATGTCGGAGAAAGTTTGTGGAGGACTGTCTCCTGTGAGAGGGGGACCACGATGGAGCAGGGGGAAGAAGTTCCCGAAACTCCCATCACCGAAGATAAAGGAAGTGACAGCACTGACTGCACACCCCATTCCCTGACCCTGCGCCACTGGGGAGGAGGTAGAGATATTGGGAACAGAGCTGAGCCCGGGAAGAAGGGAGGGGTGGGGGGAAGGTGTTCTCAAGATGTGGCAATGCTTCTCACTGTCCTACTCTGTTATGTGTTGTTAGTGTCTGTAATAAATGTATGTTCTTTTTTTCTTCCCCTAATGAGTCTGCCTTTTGCTCGTGATCATAAAGGGGGATTTTTCCCCATCCCAGTCCTATCTCGTACCCCAAGCCTGGTTCTCTGTCCCTTCTCATTGCCAGAAGAGAAGGGAGAGAGAGCCGCTGTGTGGTGGTTGGCTGCAAACCAGGCCCAAACCATGACACACTGTTAGACAAGACAAGAAATAGGGATTTAACAGGCTTGTAAGGTGGACCTGTGCAAATCTCATTAAGTTCAACAAGGCCAAGTGTAAGGTTCTGTCCATAGGTTGGGGCAATCCCAAGCATAAATACAGTCTGGTCGATGAGTGCATTGGGAAGAAGCCCCAAGGAGGACTTAGGGCTGTTGGTAGATGAAAAAATGGACTATGAACCAGAAATGTGTGCTCACAGCCCAGAAAGCCATTTGTGTCCTGGGCTACATCAAGAGAAGCATGGCCAGCAGGTTGAGGGAGTGGATTCTACCCCTCTATTCTGCTCTTGTGAGACCCCACCTACAGTGCTATGTACAGCTTTGGGGCCCTCAACATCAGAAGGACATGGACCTGCTTGAGCAGGTCCAGAAGAGGGTCATGAAAATGATCAGGGAGCTGGAGTATGTCCCCTGTGAGGCCAGGCTGAGAGAGTTGGACGTGTTCAGCCTGGAGAATAGGAGGTTCCAGGGAGTGTCTTTCCAATACTTAAAGGGGGCTAGAGGAGAGGTGGGGAGGGACTCTTTATAAAGGAATGGAGGGATAGGACGAGGGTACCAGTTTTAAATTGAAAGAGTGTAGATGTAGATTAGATATAAGGAAGAAGTTATTTACTGTGAGGGTGGTGAGGCACTGACAAGGGTTGCCCAGAGAAGTTGTGGGTGCCCCTTCCCTGGACGGGTTCAAGTCCAGGTTGCACAGGGATTTGAGCAACCTAGTCTAGTGGCAGGTGTCTCTGTCCATGACAGGGACTAGATGTTCTTCATTGGGTTATTGGGAAAGTCCCTTCCAACCCAAACCATTTTATGAATCCGTGACTGACTTACAGTCAACCTTACAGCCCATTCTTAATATGTCCCCATGTCTCCTGAGGTGAACTGTGCCCAAGTCTTTCCTCCAACAATGTGTATTTGGACATCCTGGTCATACCATAGTCCCTTACAGTGCCTGATATTAAAATGCCCTATGACAGATAACACCAACACTGAGATATTGTCACAAGGTGTGACAGGCAATGTGTGCACAGCCATTTTTGTGGAGAATGTATTCTTCTTAGTAAAGAATTAATTCTTCTTAGTGCAAAATAGGATCATGGTAAAATATTAGTACTGATATAATATACATTTTGTAGACCTAGCTATAGTCACAGAGCTCCTCTGCAAACCATATGGAAAGTTTGTCAAAGTCAAAACAAAACAAAAATTGCAAACACTGAGGGGGGGCAGAGAAGGTCATTCCATCTCAAAATAAATTATTTCATATTTTACATACCTTATTGGTTTAAGTAAAAGTATGTTTTTAGATGAATAATGTCATGTAAATTAAATAAAACAGCCCTGTCCCCCATTTTTAGAGTCCACTAGAAACATGTTTTCAGGTCCTTCCCTTTCTTTTCTTTTTATGTCTGAGAGAGATATAAAAGGAAATTATAAGAAAAAATCCCCCAGTTTAATAAGGCAATAATTCTTAAAGTGAGAATAGTCCAAATGAGGTAGATTCTGACTTTAAGAATACTGTAAATTTTGAGTAAAATTCAGAGATGTGTTTATAACCACTAGAACAAATGCTTGAAGACAAATAAATAGAGAGTGAAAGAGGCTGTGTGTATGGGCTAGTAATGCAGAACTTATTTGTTCTAGTGGTTCAGAGATGATCCAGTTTCTGTTATTATAAAAGATAATTAGGAAAAACTGTCAAGTCTGCAGATTAATCCTGCATACATCTGCCTGGAGTTTGCTTTGAAACCTCTTGGATCTAGAAAGACAATCTTGTGTAATTAGCTGAGGCCACCATAATCCATAAAAACATCTGATCACATTGATTTTCAGTCAGTCAGGCTCTATCTGTCAACAGCAATTCCAGAGATCATACGAGAGGTCTTACAAGTACACAACTTAGCCCTCTAAGGTCATTTAAACTTTTCTTTAGCTTTTAAATGTAAAACCGTTTTCAGTCACCAGCTGCCAAGAGTTCCAAATAAAATGCAAAAGTTATTGAAAAAAGAAAAACATGTGCTGTATATCTCTCTATGTACAAAGATGTAGATATATAGATAAAAATATATAGATAGGGTATTTTCATCTATGCACATTGTCATAGATGTATTTGAGAAGAGAACTGTAAATGTGTGCTCTTTTTATTTCGTTAGGGTGTTTTTTTTTCATTATTTTTATATATCAGAGGAAGCCAACAGTCCATTCAAACTCCTATTCTGCCTCTACCTGTGATGCATACCACAAATATCATAAGATAGCAAAAACTGCAATAATACAGCTAATATAGTGTGTAAGGCTTCATGGGGAAGGGAATACGTTTGAGCCTGGACATGACCCCATCTGAGACTAGTTAGTAAGGTGCTGAAAATATTTCACTGAAGAAATATTGTTGTTTGAGTTCTGTGAACTCTTCTGGTGCACCAACCTGCTCATTTTATACTGTGGTGTACCTGCTAATTTGCACTGTTAACCACCAGTTTTGTTGTGGTGTAGCTCTCCCCTACTTCACCTACCCTTATAGTGTTACTAGCTTTGATTCCTGTCATCTGGACCACTGTTATTGAGAGGAAGGGAGCTCAGGTTTTCAGATTCTTGCGTAAAGAAGTAGAAAAAGAGGATGTCTATCCCCAATTCTGCAGAAGTTCTTAAATTTTCTTTTTTATTTAGGGTTTTGGAGAAACTTGCAAAGGGGAAGACTGAGGTCTTCAAGTTGTCACATGGATTGCTACTGAGATTGCTCTTTATCTCATCTAAATTTAGCCATCTAAAAGTTTTTTCTAGTCAAAACTAATAATTTACACTGCCATTACCCTGAATACAAAGATAAGCTTCTTCAGAGGCAAAATTAACCCTGCTGATTTTGATGGCTGTTTTAACAGGGTGAATTATCCTCTAACCCTCTCTATTCAAGACTGTTAAAGTTAGGCTCAGACCCCACCTTAAAATTTAAATTAGGCTGAATTTAATCCCAGGTTTGGTGCTGCAAGTCTGGTGGTGAAGTTACCTAGAAGAGATAAGGGAAAGACTGTGGATGTTGGCAAGGAAGACAGTTTCTTAGTATCATGTGGAAACCTAACCCTAACTATTGTTTTTTGGCCAAAAGACAGGTGACATCTATAAATGGTATATTGTTATATAAATTTATATGTGGCATCAAATCACATATTACCAAACAATCTTCAGGCAGACTGTTCAGTGACATGTAGAAATAACCTCAAAATATTCTGGTGAGACCAAAGATCATGGCATTTACAAGTAGATTACAGTTTTGTAGAAACTATTTTGTAGAAATATTTTAGAAATATTATCTACTGCAAATGTAATTTTAATTCATAAATCTCTTAACTACCTCAAGTGGCCAGAACACTTTTTGTAATTACTCAAAAATATACATGGATTAGGTGACAAAATGAAGCACTGAACGTATTCTAGACCACATTAATGAGACCATGGGAAGTCCAGTAAAATATTTAACATTTTCTAGTAAAACTGAGGCATAAGGATTTAGCTCCTCAGAAGGCCCACAATAGGCACTTTTAGTCTGTGAAATGATATAAAAAAAAAGTGTAATATTTCTGAGAATCCCTAAATAAATATCACAAAAGAGCAACACTGTGTAATTTATGAGTTCTGTTTATACAATGAAGTTTCATAATCTTGAATATCCTGTTTAGACTGAAGATCTGAAATTAAAATGTGCAGCATCTTCAGCAACCTTAAGACTCATCACTAAGCATGGTTGATAGAAGGTTTTTCTGTGGCATACGGTTGATAGATGCAGTTTGGAAGAAGCACCTTCTGTCTGGATCATAGATTTCCTTAGGCTTGGAACCAGTGAAGTCAGTAGAAATTCACTAATATGTAAGAGAGATGAGAGTCCTAAGTGTTTTAAGCTAAAACTGAGATTACATGGGCAGGGGGACTATGAATCATTATTCTGTTAGTCTGGTCTTTCTGCTACCTACTTTTCTGTATTAAGGAAATTTTTTGACTTCTCTGTGACACAGCTTGTGGCTCATATATAAACAATAAATTGGTCTCCTTCATTACTAGAAGAGAATGATTTATGTTCCACAGGGAAAGACAAATCCAATTATTCAGAATCTTTTCAGTCTTGCTGCAAACATGGAACTGCTGTATTGGGTGGGGGGTTGTTACTTTTTCATCTCTGTGGATAAGGGTACTTGATAAAAATCTCCACCACTCACTCAAACACTGTTCAGTACTCTTTATCCTAAAACATACCTTGTATGTACACTCAGTCGTTTAGACCCATGCTCATGGGAAAAATCTTCCTCTTTCTTCTTACACCTCCCTCCCTCCCTCCCTCCCTCCCTCCCTCCCTCCCTCCCTCCCTCCCTCCCTCCCTCCCTCCCTCCCTCCCTCCCTCCCTCCCTCCCTCCCTCCCTCCCTCCCTCCCTCCCTCCCTCCCTCCCTCCCTCCCTCCCTCCCTCCCTCCCTCCCTCCCTCCCTCCCTCCCTCCCTCCCTCCCTCCCTCCCTCCCTCCCTCCCTCCCTCCCTCCCTCCCTCCCTCCCTCCCTCCCTCCCTCCCTCCCTCCCTCCCTCCCTCCCTCCCTCCCTCCCTCCCTCCCTCCCTCCCTCCCTCCCTCCCTCCCTCCCTCCCTCCCTCCCTCCCTCCCTCCCTCCCTCCCTCCCTCCCTCCCTCCCTCCCTCCCTCCCTCCCTCCCTCCCTCCCTTCCTTCCTTCCTTCCTTCCTTCCTTCCTTCCTTCCTTCCTTCCTTCCTTCCTTCCTTCCTTCCTTCCTTCCTTCCTTCCTTCCTTCCTTCCTTCCTTCCTTCCTTCCTTCCTTCCTTCCTTCCTTCCTTCCTTCCTTCCTTCCTTCCTTCCTTCCTTCCTTCCTTCCTTCCTTCCTTCCTTCCTTCCTTCCTTCCTTCCTTCCTTCCTTCCTTCCTTCCTTCCTTCCTTCCTTCCTTCCTTCCTTCCTGCCTTCCTTCCTGCCTTCCTTCCTGCCTTCCTTCCTGCCTTCCTTCCTGCCTTCCTTCCTGCCTTCCTTCCTGCCTTCCTTCCTGCCTTCCTTCCTGCCTTCCTTCCTGCCTTCCTTCCTGCCTTCCTTCCTGCCTTCCTTCCTGCCTTCCTGCCTTCCTGCCTTCCTGCCTTCCTGCCTTCCTGCCTTCCTGCCTTCCTGCCTTCCTGCCTGCCTTCCTGCCTTCCTGCCTTCCTGCCTTCCTTCCTGCCTTCCTTCCTGCCTTCCTTCCTGCCTTCCTTCCTGCCTTCCTTCCTGCCTTCCTGCCTTCCTTCCTGCCTTCCTTCCTGCCTTCCTGCCTTCCTTCCTGCCTTCCTTCCTGCCTTCCTTCCTTCCTTCCTTCCTTCCTTCCTTCCTTCCTTCCTTCCTTCCTTCCTTCCTTCCTTCCTTCCTTCCTTCCTTCCTTCCTTCCTTCCTTCCTTCCTTCCTTCCTTCCTTCCTTCCTTCCTTCCTTCCTTCCTTCCTTCCTTCCTTCCTTCCTTCCTTCCTTCCTTCCTTCCTGCCTTCCTGCCTTCCTTCCTTCCTGCCTTCCTGCCTTCCTTCCTGCCTTCCTTCCTGCCTTCCTTCCTGCCTTCCTTCCTGCCTTCCTTCCTGCCTTCCTTCCTGCCTTCCTGCCTTCCTGCCTTCCTGCCTTCCTGCCTTCCTGCCTTCCTGCCTTCCTGCCTTCCTGCCTTCCTGCCTTCCTGCCTGCCTTCCTGCCTTCCTGCCTTCCTGCCTTCCTTCCTGCCTTCCTTCCTGCCTTCCTTCCTGCCTTCCTTCCTGCCTTCCTTCCTGCCTTCCTGCCTTCCTTCCTGCCTTCCTTCCTGCCTTCCTGCCTTCCTTCCTGCCTTCCTTCCTGCCTTCCTTCCTGCCTTCCTTCCTGCCTTCCTTCCTGCCTTCCTTCCTGCCTTCCTGCCTTCCTGCCTTCCTGCCTTCCTGCCTTCCTGCCTTCCTGCCTTCCTGCCTTCCTGCCTTCCTGCCTTCCTGCCTGCCTTCCTGCCTTCCTGCCTTCCTGCCTTCCTTCCTGCCTTCCTTCCTGCCTTCCTTCCTGCCTTCCTTCCTGCCTTCCTTCCTGCCTTCCTGCCTTCCTTCCTGCCTTCCTTCCTGCCTTCCTGCCTTCCTTCCTGCCTTCCTTCCTGCCTTCCTTCCTGCCTTCCTTCCTGCCTTCCTTCCTGCCTTCCTGCCTTCCTGCCTTCCTGCCTTCCTGCCTTCCTGCCTTCCTGCCTTCCTGCCTTCCTGCCTTCCTTCCTTCCTTCCTTCCTTCCTTCCTTCCTTCCTGCCTTCCTGCCTTCCTTCCTGCCTTCCTTCCTGCCTTCCTTCCTGCCTTCCTTCCTGCCTTCCTTCCTGCCTTCCTTCCTGCCTTCCTGCCTTCCTGCCTTCCTGCCTTCCTGCCTTCCTGCCTTCCTGCCTTCCTGCCTTCCTGCCTTCCTGCCTGCCTTCCTGCCTTCCTGCCTTCCTGCCTTCCTTCCTGCCTTCCTTCCTGCCTTCCTTCCTGCCTTCCTTCCTGCCTTCCTTCCTGCCTTCCTGCCTTCCTTCCTGCCTTCCTTCCTGCCTTCCTGCCTTCCTTCCTGCCTTCCTTCCTGCCTTCCTTCCTGCCTTCCTTCCTGCCTTCCTTCCTGCCTTCCTGCCTTCCTGCCTTCCTGCCTTCCTGCCTTCCTGCCTTCCTGCCTTCCTGCCTTCCTGCCTTCCTGCCTTCCTTCCTGCCTTCCTGCCTTCCTGCCTTCCTGCCTTCCTGCCTTCCTGCCTTCCTGCCTTCCTGCCTTCCTGCCTTCCTGCCTTCCTTCCTGCCTTCCTTCCTGCCTTCCTTCCTGCCTTCCTTCCTGCCTTCCTTCCTGCCTTCCTTCCTGCCTTCCTGCCTTCCTTCCTGCCTTCCTTCCTGCCTTCCTTCCTGCCTTCCTTCCTTCCTGCCTTCCAGCCTTCCTTCCTTCCTTCCTTCCTTCCTTCCTTCCTTCCTTCCTTCCTTCCTTCCTTCCTTCCTTCCTTCCTTCCTTCCTTCCTTCCTTCCTTCCTTCCTTCCTTCCTTCCTTCCTTCCTTCCTTCCTTCCTTCCTTCCTTCCTTCCTTCCTTCCTTCCTTCCTTCCTTCCTTCCTTCCTTCCTTCCTTCCTTCCTTCCTTCCTTCCTTCCTTCCTTCCTTCCTTCCTTCCTTCCTTCCTTCCTTCCTTCCTTCCTTCCTTCCTTCCTTCCTTCCTTCCTTCCTTCCTTCCTTCCTTCCTTCCTTCCTTCCTTCCTTCCTTCCTTCCTTCCTTCCTTCCTTCCTTCCTTCCTTCCTTCCTTCCTTCCTTCCTTCCTTCCTTCCTTCCTTCCTTCCTTCCTTCCTTCCTTCCTTCCTTCCTTCCTTCCTTCCTTCCTTCCTTCCTTCCTTCCTTCCTTCCTTCCTGCCTTCCTTCCTGCCTTCCTTCCTGCCTTCCTTCCTGCCTTCCTTCCTGCCTTCCTTCCTGCCTTCCTTCCTGCCTTCCTTCCTGCCTTCCTTCCTGCCTTCCTTCCTTCCTGCCTTCCTTCCTGCCTTCCTTCCTTCCTGCCTTCCTTCCTGCCTTCCTTCCTTCCTGCCTTCCTTCCTTCCTGCCTTCCTTCCTTCCTGCCTTCCTTCCTTCCTTCCTGCCTTCCTTCCTTCCTTCCTGCCTTCCTTCCTTCCTTCCTGCCTTCCTTCCTTCCTTCCTTCCTGCCTTCCTGCCTTCCTGCCTGCCTGCCTGCCTTCCTGCCTGCCTGCCTGCCTGCCTGCCTGCCTGCCTTCCTGCCTGCCTGCCTTCCTTCCTGCCTGCCTGCCTTCCTGCCTGCCTGCCTGCCTGCCTTCCTGCCTGCCTTCCTGCCTTCCTGCCTGCCTTCCTTCCTGCCTTCCTTCCTGCCTTCCTTCCTGCCTTCCTTCCTGCCTTCCTTCCTTCCTGCCTTCCTGCCTTCCTTCCTGCCTTCCTTCCTGCCTTCCTTCCTTCCTTCCTGCCTTCCTGCCTTCCTTCCTTCCTCCATTCCTTCCTTCCTTCCTTCCTCCCTCCCTCCCTGCCTTCCTGCCTTCCTGCCTTCCTGCCTTCCTGCCTTCCTGCCTGCCTTCCTGCCTGCCTTCCTGCCTTCCTGCCTTCCTGCCTTCCTGCCTGCCTTCCTGCCTTCCTGCCTTCCTGCCTTCCTGCCTGCCTTCCTGCCTTCCTGCCTTCCTGCCTTCCTGCCTTCCTGCCTTCCTGCCTTCCTGCCTGTCTGCATGCCTGCCTTTTCATCTTCCTTTTCTCTCTTTCTCTCACTTTCTCATTTTCATATCCACCCTCATGCAAATACCTCTAGAAAAACTGAAAGAGGTAAAGAGGTGGAGATTTCCATGCTATCATTTCCTAAACACATTTATGATGTGTATTGAATGATTGCCTTTTGAATCAATCATGAGCCCATGCTGGGATACTTAACACCAAAGGACCCGTTTACCTCTGCAGGGAAAAACCTAGAGCATCTGTGCTGCTAAAGTACCTCAAACTCCTCATGATACAGAGAAGGTTCAAGTATAGCACAGATCATTTGTCCTACATTAAAACATTTGTTATTAAAATGTGTTTATGAGGAAGGGCTCCTTTTCAAAACTGATTTGATTTCTTAAGTTGAGAAAAAAATAAAGTACATGCATATGTGAACATAAACAACCAAGAAACTGTCACACAATGAGACAGATTTTAACTTCAGTGTAAAAGTAATGATATTAAAGAAGTGATTAAATGCATGTTTGAACAAGGTTTGTGAAGGACTCAGAGTAAGTTTTCCTTTGTAAAAGGTTGCTTGCTTCATTAAAATCAGAATTCTGAGTTTGCCCTTGATTTGTTCCTGTTACTGTTTTAGTCTTCCATCATTTTTTTTTTTTTCCCATTTAAATGACATAGTCTACTCAGGGTCATTTCAAATGTTAACAACAAAACCAAACTACAGAAAAGAAAAGCTTTTTTTTTAAAAAAAAAAAAAATCTCAAGAATTGACATAGAAGCTTAGGCTGAGTGTGCTGGGACCAGATGATCCTGTAGAAATTTGAGACGATTGACAGCCTTTCACTTTATACAGCTCTTTGTTTGTTCTGTTTTAAACATGGAAATCTCTGACACTGAAAGCTTTAGGATTTTCTTCAAATTAGGACTCTAAAAATCAGTATAGAACTCATAGACTCCAACTTATGTGGGAAATTGTGCCATACTGGGTAACCCTAGGAATTTAGATAAAACTACACATGCATCACTATTTCTTGAGCCAAAAAATGATATTATGATACTTAACAGGTAACAAAGACACAATCTGTGGAAATTACAAAGGGTGTCTCAACATGTGCTAAAGGCCAGGGAATGGCAAGAAAAAAAGTCATACTCCAGTGCTTATGGTTGCCATTCACTTATAATCAGTGCTAGGGAAATCTGAGAGAAAATCAAGTATAAAACTAGGAACATGAAATTTTCTCAGGTTTTGGATGATCAAAATAATTTCACAACGAAATGGTATCCAGAAACTTTCATTACTCTTTGTGAGAGATACGAATATCTTCAAGAAGACAGAGTAAAGAATGTTTCTGCTGTTCCATGGGCATGTACTGAATAAAGTCCACACATAAAGTCAGAAGGTTACAGAACTTGCTTTGTTTGGGAAAAGAACAGGTATGTATTAATTCTAATCATGAGGAAATAAATTGGATCTGCCTTTAGACAAGTATGCAGAAGAATGGAAATAGGAAGGAACTCCTCTTCCTTCCACATCAGGAGCACATGGAATCAATGTCATCACACTCCAGGAGCAGTGTTGTTTTCCCCTGCAGTGACTTGCTCTTTAGGAGAAATTATGTTCCTGAGACTCTATCTGCCAAATTGTTTCACCTAGACATGATTAAGAATAAAAATTATAATAAAAATATGTATATGAGAAAATTATGTGTATGAAAAAGGACATGACACTTGTGTATTATATGGGTACCAGAAAAATATTATGTTCATCTCGTCGCAGCCTAGGAACTCGATGAACAATCCCATAGGACTTGTTTAACAGATCAATATGAACAACCAGAACGGGCTTAAATCCTCTTTTTCCAAAGGTATGATCTTTGCTACTTTACTAGAGGCTTATAGGCTATATAGGGAACAGTACAAAACAACTGTGTCAGCTGAAAAGTCCTATACAGTTCAGAAAATAGAGTAATTCTGTCCCAATACTGAAAAAAAAAAAAAAAAAAAAAAAGAAAAAAAAAAAAAAAGAAATGAAAGAAAAAAGACCAACTAATGAAATATCCCTCAGCATAAACAAACCGTACCTGTCCGTTAATAATTGTCATTTGTGTATCTGCACAAATTGACAGTCATCTTAGAGATTGATATACTGATAAACACATCAACAGTGCCTTTTAATCACTTTCAATTAAACAATTATTTCTCTGATTATTTTTAAATGGCACCAAGGCTTGTTCCTGGCTTTAAAAATATTGTATGATGACATTGTCTTGGCAACTTCTTTTCAGAATTGCAAACACTGCTCATATAGCAAGGGTCTTGGAGAATGGTAGATCAATATCTCTGCAGCCCTAGAACCAAACTTCCCCAAACCAATGCTAATTGAGATCCAAGCTTACATGATAAAGATCAGAAAGAAGTTGAGGAATCCATCAAAACTGATGAAAATGAAATACATATCCCAAAGGAGTCTGACATTCCTGCTGTCTAGATTGTAGTACAGCATAATGACTGTAGAAGCTTCAATGTCCATTGTTAACTTCTAAGAAGGGTTTTTTTTGGAATGTAGTTTATGTACAGATATAGACAGTGCATGATAATTCATTTGGAATACATTTTTCATCTTTCATGGTTTAATGCAACTAAGAACAAAGCAAACTATAAAGTACTAAGCACAGACATGATAGGAAAACCATTCCTTCTTTTGCTCCACCAGAGTAGAAGAGGTGTAATCCCACCCAAGACAGTACTGATGTAAGGCCAGCATAAAGGGAAAAAATCAAGTCCTAAAAGTTAAATGATAGCAAGCTGCAGTGAAGGAAGTAAAATCAAAGAGGCAGAATATTTGTCACCTGCCTGGTTAGCTGTAGCTGAAGAATGGGTCTGTAAAGGGCTTTTACACAAATACTTACATAGACCTATTAATTCTCTAAATACCACTGAATCTTTAATATTTTCAATCCCACAGAAATCTGGAGAACGAAAATATTATTACTCTATTGAGAGTCAAGAAACTGAGGCAAAGGCAAAGACATTTCAAAATATGTGAGAAAAGAAGAAATTGAACTGAAGTCTCCCAAATCCTAGAAGTATATCCTCAGAACTATGTCGTCATTCTTTAATTGCTGTTAGATTGGGGGCCTGATGCAAATTTTTGTAAAATCAGTAGATAAACACACATAGAGACACAACACAACATTCATTGCCTTCAGTGTTCTTCAGTGTGGTTCCAAGTTTTTCAATTCAGTTAATAAAGGTTTGCTCATGGGCAGTTTAAAGTTTTCCTGATTGACTTGGAATCAGACATCCAAAGTTATTTGAAGACAACTCCATCATTTCCCAGTCTCCATTAGACCTGCCTTCCCCTTCTTTCCTTTCAAGAAAAAGAAAAAACAAATAAACAAACAAACAAAAAAAAAAAAAAACAACCAACCAAAAAAAAAAAAAAAAAAACCAAACAGAAAAAGTAAAAGTGAATAGAGAAAAAAAAAAGCCTTTAATTCCTTCTCCCACTGTGTGACCTTGCAGAGTTGCAGGAGTTAAATGGAGCACAGTTTGGGAACATCCATTGTTCTAATCACAGCTGCTCCAATACCATATTGTCAGTGAAATGGAAAAGAAATTAGCAGCTCATTTTGTGCGACGTGAACTTTCTCTCTCTCTCTCCTGCTTGATGAGAACACTCTCTTTGATAAATCAGCCATCATACCTTATTGCCATGCAGAGACTGGAAGTAAAAAAATGTCAACAACATTTTTTCCCTGAGTTTTCTGGAAGCAATCAAGTTTCACTGCTGCAAAGGTAATGCTTAATTTTCCATCGTTGTGTTTTTGGCATATAGAAAGTTAACAGAGGACATATCTTTTAAAGCTACAAAAATTGATTGGACTTGCAACAGACGAGACGTCGGCAATGAATGAGATAAAGAGCGAATTCGGCACATTATTGCAAGAGAGGTTCCCATCGGTGCGTACCATTCACCGCCTTGTGCACAGACTTCAATTAGCAGTTAAGGATGTGTTGAAATATGTTGCTGGAATTAGTCATTTCAAAGTCTTGGTAGGGAAGCTAAACTATATAGTGCTTGCAGTCAGCCCCCCCCTGGAAAAAAAAAAAAAAAAAAAAAAAAAAAAAAAAAAGAGAAGAAGAAAGGAAAGAAGAGGAACTCAGCAAGAAGTAGCTGAATGGGCATATGTGGTATCATTGGAGCGTCTAAAGAGCAAGCCAGTAGTCAAGATGTGCTGAGTAGCTTGCAATTCCAGACAGTAAAGTCTGTTTTAAGGTCACAGAAATCACTACCTAAACACATCACATTTCCAAGAGACACTATGGAGAAAAAAGTCATTTTCTCAAAAAAACGAGGTGAAGCTCTTTTTAGATCTAAGCAGACATTGTTGGAAATTTACATTCTTTATAAAGGTTTTGTTTTCATAGATCATGTCTTAAAATGCCATTGCTATCCTGGTCATTCATTCTGTAGGATGTTATTTACTCACTAATTATCTGTACAACTGAAGAACACACTCATTAACAAAAAAAAAAAAAAAAAAAAAAAAAAAAAAAAGATCTGGAAGAGACCGATAGTTTCTCTAAAAGATTTTCCCATTGTCAGAAGAAAAGTCAATAAAAAGGTATAGCCTGTAGAAATAGATATGTCTGACTTAGAGAAAAGTCCTGTTCTATAAAATTATAAAGGTTTATATGCTAGATTCTTGCACTGAAAAAGGTGTTAAAGTAGAAATGTGTGTGTACATACGTGGGAGGCTTTTTGTTTGGTTTTTTCCCCCTAAAAAGAGAATCAGGGCCAAATTGTCAATATAACTTGATTTGTTTCCTCTTTATTAAATTCTATTGACTTTTCCACTACAAGTTCATCCAAGCTGTACACTCATAGATGCCTGGGACAAAAAAAGATCATGAGAGGTCACTACACGATTTTCCTGTCCCAAGGCTGGATCAGCTATATCTAAACTGTTCTTGACAGTTTTTTGACTCAACTGTTTAGAAAAACCTCTAGTGCTTGAATGTCCGTGACTTCTCTGGTCAATCCATTCAACTGTTTATTTACCCTTACTATTTAAATATTATCCCTGTCCCCTTGTTTTTAACCTATATTTTCTCTTGATACAGATGAAGTCCTTTTTTTTTTTTTTTTTTTTGCTTGCTATAAACAGGGAGAGCAATATTTTCTTTTCCTTGGTAAAATGAATTTTAACATCTTTGGATGGATTAAGGTGTAAGGTGACCATGATACAAAAATTATTCCTAAATCTGTGCAGGTGGTCCAGTCTGAAGAAAATCAAAGGATGTCACAAAGAAATTTAATCATTATCAGTCATGAAAAATAAGTCCTATGAAATTTATCAGTGTGATAACTTTTCTATAGAAGAGTTAAACTAACTGCCACTATGTTTTTTGAAGATATAAGTCTCTATTAAATTTGTAAGGACTTAAAAAACTTTCAGCTGAATCATTTACATCTATAGAAAATATGTGTATTACAGTTCATAAAGCAATTGAACAAAGTTTAAAAAAAGGGATTTTAATCTGTAGACCTGATTCTCTCCTTAGACCTGCCAGGAAAAAAAAAAACAGGAGGAATTTCACATGAAACTGGTAGTGTAAGCAAGAAGCAAATCAGACCTTATGCCTCTACGTAAAGAAGATTAAAGCTACTTACAAGATTTACAGTAGACACTTGTGCACCAATGTTATGAAGGCTTTTTAGCCACAAATATTAATGAACTCTTTTTGGTAAAACAGACTGAATATTGAGCATCTGCAAATGGCAGCATGAAGTTTGAACCCTAGACAGTTAATTAAACCAGTTTGACCCAAAGCCAAATTGTTCAATACCAGCTCACAAAAGGTAAGAGAGACTTTCTGCCAGTTTGAAAACAAATGAATCTCAGCACTGCTTCTATAAAGATCGACGGTGACTTAAAAATAGCCTGAGGTTAATATTATAAATCTTTCTAAAGGAGATTTGAGTGCATATTCTTCATGCCAGCCTTAGATCAATCTCGCAAAGCGATATCCTTTCAAATGACACTGATACAAAATATCAGATGCTGTGAAAAGTGAGACTTATTAGCTAGCTGGACATTTTTTCCTTTCCCATCAATGCAACAATCACCAGAGTGCCTCGGACAGCAGCCGGACACTGCTGTGGCAGCCTCCAGAGCTTTGGGTGGTTTGATGCCTGAGTATAAATACACTATTACCACAAAATAAATAAAGAAAAATGATGTAGGTGAATCCAAACGAATCATTGTAGACAGGAACTGCCTGGAGCAGTGTGCAATGGTATGCAGAACAGATCTCAATAGGAGGCAGTGTCAGTGCCTCCCAGGGTTATACTAAGAGTGAGTTTATGAGTAATCCCACCCTCAAAAAATACTCTGATCCAAATGGGGTCAGTGTGCTTCAGCCACATCACTTGTTGCTGCTGTTGCCCAGGAAAAGGGACTGCATGGCTGTGTCAGCAGAGGGAGAAACATCACTCTGAGGATGCAGTGGGAAATGGGGAGGTATTTGCTATATTAAAATCTCTCATTATGGCTGCCCTTGCTCCACAGGACAAATAAACTATGACAATTTTCCTGCTCCCCAAGGAAAAACTGGCTCAGGCATTTCCCAAGCTGTTTGCACAGAGAGGAGCACAGATTTCTTTTTAGGTTGTTTTTTCTTCTACTCCCTTTTGCATCTAGAGATATTTCTGACAGTTCAAATTTCTGCCCCAATAACCAAATACTGCTAATTTATTTCTAGATCTTCATGCAAATACATTTTTTCCATCCACTTGTCCGTCTGTTTCAACAAGGTAAATACACATAGCTTTAACAGCACAACTATTATGAGTGAATGACAAATACTGCTTATGGTTGTTAAGCAAGGAATTTCATCTCTGGTATACTACCCGACATATCATCATTATCTATGGTACAGAAGGATGTCTATTTGTAGTGGATAATGGTCTACAGCTAGACCTCTTCATCATAATCTGGAAGTAAGAAAACACTTCTTGATGCCATATTTGCTAATCTGAAACAACAATAACCACCATTAATCACAAACCTGTTTCTCAAACTTCAGACACATTTGCCATCAGAGATGTCTGTGCATCTCCCAGTCCTGTCCACAGGAAAAGCCCATGGCCAAGTGAGAACTGAAAAAACCCTACATTTCACAGTAGTGGAGAAATCTGTTCAAAGCAGAGTAACATGTCCTGATGTGAGAGGATATTTAGGCTGTGCTGAAGTAAATCTTGTGATGTTAATCACAATGGTAAATGGACATCACTTGCTCTCAATGTATTATAAGGATTTTTTTTCTGTATAGTTTCCTTTAGCTGAAAGCAACAGTAGCTTTGTTTATTAATATGCCATGTACTTCTGAGATTTTGTGCAAGCATTTGCTTTTATCCGTAGCTCCTGCAGACATTCCCAAATGGGATTGTATGGCTGAGGTTTCTGGGAGCACAGGGAATAGTGTCTACTAATGGTATTTTTTTTCCATGTGGTACAATGAGATTCTGTTCCACCATTAGAAGAAATTAGATTAGAGCTCTAGTTTTAGCTTTCATCAGGCCTATTCTTGGCTTTCACTTAAGAGCCCAAAGGTGATGAACTATTCCCTTGAGGGGTTTTCCAAGAGTAGAGGGCAGGAGACTATGAAGAAACCCATGATATGACATGATACCTGAAACACACTCCTTGGCTTTGACTGGTCACTGAACAAGTCTATTCCTTACTCTCCCTTAAACACTCACAGAAGACCAGCCGCAATATAAACTACCTGTCTTTAATTCTTTCATCCAGGACTTTTTCCATTTCAGGCAGGTTCAGTAGCAGTATTATATATATCTTATTATACATAATTTAAATAAGGCTTCCTCTACATATGGTCACAAAAAAAGTAGGGTTCATAGTTTCGCCTCCACACATATTTATTAAATGCCTTGCAGTTTTCTCATGAGGCCAGGTGAGTGTGCTGTCTGCATGGCATTTCAGCGATGAAAATACTAATATAAAGAAATATGATTTTTTGTGAGATATTATGGACTGTGCTTACTAGCCTGTAAGCAGATCATAGTCATACAGTGTACAGGACTCTGCAAAATGTGCTACTGTGATTGTATAAGAGAAAGTAAACTCTAAGTACAACTTGAGCTGTGGTGTAATTCAGGATGAAAACTGGTCACTGAATATAAGCAAATTTACATCCTGGAGGCCACAAAAGGTCACTCTGAATCTCTTATGGCGATGCTCTTGGAGACTGTAATGTTTTCTTAGGTTCATTTTGTATGTTTATAACTAAGTTTAGTGCTTATGAAAGCCACAGTCTTGTCAGATTTGAAAACAGTTTTGTGTACTCTATGCAGAGGACAGAAGCAGATTAATGGCAAAGTCTTGTCTCCCAGAGTGCCTTAACCATGGCCTCCAAGTCAGCCCTTAAGTCATAGCCATTCAGTTCTTGGCTTTTCTCCTGACAGTTTTTCTCCTGAGACTAAATTGCCACTGAATATCAGTTCAAAGAAAGCTTTGGTAAGTCCTGTCTGATGAAAACTACATTAAGATCAACAACTATTTTTTTTTTTTTTTTTTTTTTTTTTTTTAATTTGGATACAGCAGAACAGCAACATGATAGAAAAAGCTTTACTTAGTGTGCTGTTTAAAACTTTGGGAGGAGTGGAGACATTTACCTACATGAATTTCAACATCTAGAAATGCTTTCTAACATTTAGCTCACGAATTAAGACACTTAAATATAGATTTTCATAAGGAAGTAACTACAGCAGAAGTAAAGGGAGTCTAACCTCCCCATATAGTCAATGAACATGAAGTCAATATAGTTCATGAAGTCTAAAGATTTATTCAGTTGCTCAAATGCAGAAATTAATCCCCTTTGGGATATGTCTGAGTAAACTGTCATACATCCCCTCTATTTTTACAGAGAGAGATTATTCATTTCTTTTAAGATAGGTCTCCAAGACAGACCAGAGGACTGATTTATTGGTGATGTTCACTTATTTTCAATAACTGGAAAGTTATTGAAAGTGTCTAGTCCAGTCTTGAGGAGTTTGTTTTTAGACACTAGAGCTCATGCTAATGAATTGCACAATAAATGCTCCTCATCCTCATATCTCTAGTAATGTAGAAGCGGTCTCTATGTTAGCAGACAACAGAATTTTTGTTAGGTTTTCCAGCTGTCAGTGTATTTGAAGTGATACAGAGTACGTTGTATCTGCTCCTATTTACTGAGGCCTCCCCAACAGAGCATCTCCTTTGTTATCTGAAACACTTGGTTCACAGCACAGAAACCAGACAATGTGAAACACATCAGAGCTGACCACCTTGCCACATGTCAGACCTTTATTAGAGTCTGGACCTAGAGCAGGATTGGAATTTCCAGAGAAAATTTTCTTTGGAGAATATGGATCCATATAAGCCAGTATCTTTACTAGGAAAGTGAAAGCTTCCATGAATTCTCCAGTCTTCAGGAATTTCAATAAGAAACTGTTGACACCCACAGCAGGATGCTATATTTTAGATCAAAAACTGACTTTTTATTAACAAATGTAAATACAGAAAAGAGTAAAACTTTCATGTTGTCTTAATCAGGATTGACCTTCAGGGATGGTCCTCTGTTCAGGTTTTAATTTGTGTAATTATTATTGTTATTATTATTGTTTCTATAGTGAGATTTTGACTACTTCTGATTTCAGATGAACAAAATGGAAGACCGCGCTTACTAGGTTCACTTTGAAACACTACAGTTCTCCACTGATTTTAAGGGCTCCCATCTTGCTGACGTGCCTTAGAGTCAAGAGGGATAGTTCAAGGCCAAGTGTCAATCATAGTTGTAAAATAATTTATATCTGAATATTTCTCAGAGCACACCTGTAAGACACAGTGTAGAAATTGTGGCACAGATTCAGGGACAAGGAATGAAATTTAACCCCTATTAAGCTCATCTCCACTGTTTGCCTCCACCTTTCTCATTCCTGGATGTGACTCCTGGGGCAACTGAACTCCCTGTTGTCTAGATAGCTCCATCCATCATTTGAAATACTGGTGTCTAGAAGGATTTTTCATCTCTAACTCTCCTGCCTCTGCTTGTAATTAATAGCATAACAAAAGTGACAACAAGTAGTATTCTTACTTAGAAAATAAAATGAAGCAAAATAAAGCAATATAAAATAAAATACCCATTTAGCATGACCAAAATAATTTAGGTAGGTGTTGTGAATGAAATAAATACTCTCATGAAAATAATACATTTTTTTTCCTGGTAGATTAAAACTGATCAGTTTTTAAAAACTAATACTTTCAATTTACAGTGTGAAAAATAATAAGTTAAAAAATATAACTAACTTTTAAGCTAAAAAGCAGAATAAAAAAAAAAAAAAAAAAAAGAATGTGTTTTTCACATTGTGTCAACCAAATATTTTCAAAGTGTAGAAGAAAGACGAGTGCAAGTCAGAGTACCAAAGAAGGAATGAAAAGGGGAGTGGGTACAATCAGCTCCTGAATTGACAGGTCCTTCCTGTAAGGAAATAAACATACCAAAGCCCAGAATATTTCAGCACACTAAATGACTTCTTCCTAGTATTATTTCTCTCTGTGCAAGTGGCAGTAGGTTTGAGGTTTCTTTTAAAGGCATTCCAGAATTTTGTAAATGCCATCACAGCCTTCACTCAGCCAACCTGTATTTGCACCAGATAGGAGAATAGGAATAGGGTATCTAATTGTCATAAGCCTCCTTTATGGTCCCATGTCTCATATACACTCACTTGACCTGTATGGACTTTTATTTTTAAAATAGGCATTGAAATCCCGTGTGTAGCTATATGAAAGAAACATTCATTAGCATTCATAAAAAAAAAAAAAAAAAAAAAAAAAAAAAAAAGAATTGTGGGAGAAGAGGAAGAGAATTCTGCAGTGTGTCATTTTATATATCAAAGAAGAAAAAAGAGTCATGTCAAAGTTTTCCAAAACTAACTTGCCTTGAGCTGACTATAAACAGAGAACATTTGAATTTTCCACACCATTTCTTGAGGCATCTCTCATTTCTCCTAAGGCCCACAAATACTTTTTTTTTATTGTTGGTTTGTGGGTTCAGGTTGTTGTGTTTTATTTTTTTCTGTGGGGGCGTCAGCTGATTGTAGAATGACAAATGGGATTAAAGCATCTATTTCTGTACTTATAATACTGACCCTTCACAGATTTTAATCTATAGTTTAGAGTAGCTTTTGTGCGGGTGAGTTCCAACTCAGGCTCCTGGGATATGAGCATTTTAATCTGTGTAGTACCCTGGTTCCCCAAATTAATATCTAATAGCCTTCAGACACAAATGCTCCAGCCATTTAAGCCCAGCATGAAAGATGTTCATACAAAGGGGGAGAAAAAGCAAAAAAGTCCATTTCTGTTTTAGGGAGAAAATCAAACTTCCACAATAGTTATTAATGTTTGTCCTTGTAGAATAAAAAAGGAAATGTTTAGAAGAATGTCTGGATGACTGAACAGCAACAGAACACTAAACTTTCAGGAACTCAATACTCAGCTTTTACAGAGTTGTTAATTTCCTTTTAGACGGCAAAATGCATCTGCCATAAGCAGGAGTAATTATGTTAAAAAATTATATTAGCTTACCACACTAGGAATCATTGAACAGTACTAGTGCTCAGTCAGAGGATGTGGTCTATTGGAAGGAAAAAAGTTAGTGGGGTTTCAAGAGAGATCATCCATTTCTCATGATAATTTTCTCTGTAGTATTCAATCAATGGCTTTCTTGTGCTGAAGACACAGGAATGGGCTGCTCCATATGTCCTTCCTGGGTGACGCTGTGGAACCTCTGAACATTTAATGCTTTAGCTACTCATCTCCGAAATGTGACCATTATCCAGAGTTGGCCAGAACAGGACAAAACAAAACACACAGCTTCAAAGAATGTGGAAACTTTTCAAATATTAGAGAATATCCAAATAATCACCAATTCCATTGATTTGATGTTTTTATTCAATATGTCTTGGATCTTTAAGAAAATCAAGCAAAATGTAGAAAAAGACTGTTCAGAAGGCAGCTAATTCCCCACGAGTTTCATGAAAGTAGGCAGCTATATAAAAAGGCAGACCTGTGAAAAGTGACTCAGCAAAAGTAAAACTGCAGTATGTGAGCCTTACTAAATAACAGAGAATCCACAAAGAAAGTGTGAATTAGGAAAAGAAGTTTTCATTGGAGACTGAATATTCCTCTATGCCAATCAGCAGACCATAAAAGGAACATTTATGGGAAACCAGGATCCATTAGTTTTGCAGATCATGAAATGACTTATGCTCTTAGCAGCCTCGTTTTCTAGGAGGCCATGGATAGTGTGATCTGGGATGTGCCTATGCCCCACTAAATGTCTTCCAAACCCACCGGTAGCTCTGACAGGAGGATCAATCTATGTAGTTTCACTGACATATATTCCAGTGTTGAATGGATGTTATAGGAGAGACTAGAGTTAGAACACTGACTAGTATCACTGTATAACAGGTTTATCCCACTCACCATTGTCTAAACAGTACACAGCAATGCAAAGTGCTGTAGCTTTTGTTTAACTGTCAAAATAATTAATGAGAAAAAATTTAGGTGTATGTAAAAAAAAAGCAGAAACTGTTACTATAGCTCAGTGAAGTACAAAAAATCCCAGAGGCTCTAATCCAAATATCAGTGGCTCTGAGGCATCTTTTGCTTGTTCTCTTTATTTTTCTCTGATTTCATGTGGGGAAGGAAAAAGGAAAGAAACCAGAGAAAGGAAAAAAAAAAAAAAAAAAAAAAAAAAAAAAAAAAGTAACCTTCTATTCACAACAGTTGAAAAAAAAAATTACAAAACTCTTAGTTTGGACAGAAATTAAAAATGAAAGCTTGGTTTTCAGAAAAATTCCAGTAGTTAGATTTACAGCCTATACTAACTGACTGTGAAGAGTATCTAGAACAACAGAGGTGAAATCCTTACTATTTGACCAGTTCTTCCACTAAGCCACCACTATATTATAAATGTTCTTATGCTTCTTGGATAATTTTATTTCAAATAACTGTTAAAACTATGCACCAGCATTAAGAGTCTTTTGTGGAAGAATAAAGTGGAATGAAGAGGTCACTCACTTTATTACTGAATCACTTAAATAAGATTTATTTTTTTTTAATGGCTTACCTTTCAAGGTTTTTTTTCCTCTGTTCTATTACATCAAATTAATGGTTTATTTGGGCTGTTTTTCCCCACATTTTCTTGATATATGTTCTAGCAGAAACCAGTTTTCTGTACTAGGATTAAGCATAAACACATCATTTGGATCTTAAACATTAGTAAAATCACCCACACTAAATAGTGGCTTACAATTAATATAATAGTTTGAGGATATTTCATCTTCAGTAAAAGTACATTAACATTAACATTATATGTGCAGGTTTTAGGTCAGAACCTTAACTAAATCACTGTAACTCCAGTCACTTCTTGTTTAGGCTCTATTTAGGTTTCACAGAGGTTTGGAATTTAAACTAGGCCCATGCATTTTGGTACAGAACACATGATGCTATGTGAAGTATTTACCCGCATTAATTCATGATGGTTACAGTGCTCGTGAGAAATGATTATGACAGTCATTTCAAATTCTTATTGATTAAAATATTGCTACAACACCATCATCCAGCAGGACTAAAAATCTATTCCTATTCATCAGTTGACTGAAATACTTCTGTCCATAGCTAAACCAGCCTCAGTTGTTTGTCAGTAAGCCAATAACATATACAAGATGTAGCTCCAATATCTGTAGCATTCCCATTAGTATATTCTCAAAGGACTGCATGCCAGTGACCTGGTTTTCCTTAAGTCATGAGTTCTTGGTGTTACCAGTCAGGATCACTACCATGAGGAAACAGAAAATTGAGCATGTGAACTTCCATAGACACACAGAAGACTAAAAAGCAGAACTCATGTGTCTTCTGGTGATTACTGTTGACTCACTGTGCTACCTCAGGCATGTTGCTTAGTGCCAAACTGTGAGTCCTTCAGGCACAAGAGTGAACACTGGTATTCCCACTTGTTTCAAAGAAACAGCCCATATCAGACTTTATTTATCAGACTTTTTTTAGCAAAGTTGTGCTCTTGACTTCAGCAGTATCAAGTCAAAGTTGATTAACCTCTGACATCTTCAGTTTTTCCCCCTTAAGATGTAAATAATCTTTGTATTGGTCTTATTGGAGTGCTATATGACTGAAAACATTTCTTCAAGGAAGGCATGCAATCTTTAGAAACAGGTATTGTATATGCATTTCTATGTGTACAGCATTATTTATAAATGCTTTAGCAAGTGGGTAACTTGCTGTGGGCTTTTTCTGAATAGAAGTTTCTATATAAATGCAAATTATTTATTTCTACTAGTAATATTTGTTTTTCAGGCAAGTTTATTTTCCCTTTGTTTCCTGGCTCTGAACACCCAAACAGATTCCACTTCACCTGTATTTTATTCAAAGTTTGCTTCACTTATGCCCACAATCTCCTTGTTCTATAGAAGAAATTGCTTTCAATTACACATATATCACAGCACTTAAACATTAGTCTCACTTTCTTGTGGTTAATAATTCATCTTATAGTCTAACATCCATCAACATAAAATCAGCATAACAACTTTTATGAATCCCTTTATCATCAACACATTCCAAATGCTTATACAATTCACACTACAGATTCACATAGGAACTGGCTTAATAGCCCTTAAAGTTGTTATAATGTTCACATCCTTTCAATCATAGAATTATTGTTCATATTTTCAGAAAGACCCTTTTTAGTCATTTTAGGTTATTATCTCGTATTTCTTTACACCCCTCAAGCTGCATCTCAATAAAGCTGGTGCAAACTGGTGTGAAACCACTATTGTTTATAAAGTTACTCCATGCCTGTACTAGTGTAACTATCAAACTTACCCGGGCACTGGCAACACTTTGTGGGAGGAGGAGAGTGGGAAGGTGAAGGGATCTCATTCTCTGTGGGATTTCTATATCTTTTCACCAGGTAACAGGCTTCCTCTGCTTTAACTTAAAAAAAAAAATATATATATATATATATTTTTCTTAGTGAAAACATCTTACTCACAGACATTTTTCAGCCATGGGATGTCAAATAAAGATGAAGTCATAGTTTTTACCTAGAGATTTTCATTCTTCATGTTCGCTCTCCTTTGAACACAGTTCAGTGGTTCTAAGGTCTGGTTTCCCCATCAGCTACACACGCACACCTCCTATTGAAGTCAATGGGAGTCGCATGCACATCTGTCAGGATAATCAAGTCCCAAGTTTAGTATCACCATCAATTTAAGACTTAATTTTATCATTTCCATAGGCCATCTGGGCTTTTTCCCTGTTGGAGTTTTCACAGTGACTTTGTCTTCCTATATTTGCTTCTACTTCTGTCCCATTTCAATAACTCATTCTGTTCTGAGGGGACTGCTTTACCACACCTCATCTCTTCCTTCTCCACAAACCAAACTTTGTTCTCTCTGACTATACAAAAGCCCTAGAAAAAGCCACACAAGAGATGTGATAGAGAGACGTTTGAGACTTTTCTTTGTCAGTCATTGTTGTATAGTATTCTGTTGTATTTTTAGTTAATGACAATTATTAAGTCATGAATTCATATTGCATTAGCACCTCGAAGTTCTATTATGAACCCCCATTGTGTTTATTAATGTACACCCACATAACAAGCTGTTAACATCACATTTTTGAGCACTGTATGAATGAAAAATACAATTACAACCGCAACTATATTAATGGCCTGATTCTTCATTCGTTTGCACTGCATGTATGCCAGAACAGCTCAATGGAAGCAAAGAGAGACTGGTGCATCAATATGTTGGATTTATAAGTATGGTGGATATTAGAGGATGTATTATCCCAGAATAAGTGGGTTTTCTACTCCATGTATGTTACAGTGATGGGGTTGACCAAAAGACATGTACCTTAAATACAGGAGTATATATGCTCACTGATTATTTCTTCAGGAAACAAATCAGTCTACATAGAAGTTATCCACTGAAAGAAGGTTGAATTCTTAAGTCTTACCAGCAACTAATTACAAATATATGAGGGTGTCAAACTGTATCAGGTTTACATTTTTCCATGCTTTTTTTGACCAAATGTTGTCTATGAATCCTTAAATATTTGCACAAATCTATTAAATTCTTTAAGATAACCCTGAAATAATGAAAATAAACCAGTAATATTCTTTGCCTAATATGTTATTAGATAATTGGGAATCTGAATTATGTCTCAGACCCACATTCATGTTCATTCTTGTCCCTTACTGATTAGGAGAATGGTGTCCAAAACATTTCTTTTTTTTTTTGTCCTTTAAAGGAGACAAAGACAAGAAAGAGAAGATGCCAAGCACAGTTTCAATCCCAGAAAGTCACACATATGAGAGACACTGCAAGTCCCCCAAAATGATATGTAATAATTTGTCATGGGAAAATGTCTTAGTCTGTGGTGTTGGATAGCAGTAAAAATCTTCCAAATGGAGATGAAGTTTGTAGTTCTAATAAAATTAGTAAGGTATTTTAATGTCCAAATCTCTGATAGAATACCAGAGGGATGGCTGTTTAAAATGAACATTAAACATTACTTTCATGCTTTAGAAAGCTCCCTTACACTCTTCATATATTTAACCTGTACAAAGATTTGCCCCTTCCTATCTAGGTTAGATTTCCAAATTATATCTAGATACCCAGACCTCAATGTCTAGTAGTAGCATCTTACCGATATTAATGCTAGACCTGTGGATTTTAGATACCTCTAAGAATAACTGTCCTTCAGAAAGGTTACCATATAAAAGTGTATAAGGTTCCCAAGCACTGTGGCAACAGAGGCTCTAAGAATAACCTAAACATGCTTAGAATGTGCAATAGCTGCAGATAATATTTCTGATCAAAAGGCTGTACCTTCTGGCAGAAAAGATTTTTGTAGGCAGTCAGATTCCAAAGCTTTGCTCAGAATGATGTTTTTCCTTAAGAAATAAATGGTTCTAATCACCTGAGAAACCTGGTCATAATTTATTCAGTCACTGGTTCAAGCACACCCTTCTTACTCTTCACTGCAGGGAAGTTAAGCTGGGAGACAGTGTAAACCACAGAGATTAAAAGGTTTTCTTTACTTTGCTCAGGAATGTTTGGAATTGGTAATTTCAATTCTTTTACTTTCATATTCTGATTTGCATTATGCTGGTAGAAATTGGGGATAATATGTTTAAAATGTTCTTCTAGCATAAACTTTAAAAGCTTCATACTGTAATATCCAGCTACCATTTTACTGCTGTGGCCTGTACTGGTTGGAGAATACCACCCACATCTCAGTATTGTTATCTGACTCTAGAACTTAGATCAGAAATGTGTTTCAGACATGTTTTTCAGAACAATATGATATCACAGACTTTGTCACACTTGTGAATACTGAGAGCTCTTGTTTAGCAATAGCTGGAGGGTTTTTCTTCCTCTAATCTTAATTTTTCCTCTCCTCAAGATCTAGTGTGAGAAAAAGAAGTGTGATGTAAAGCATCACACTGTAGGTCAGAAGAGCTTTTTGAGATGATACTGACACCCCTCTCCTCTCCCACCTTTCCTGTCAGGTGAATCCCTGAGATTTCTACCCCCAGATGGGAACTGGGAAATGGGCTGCTGCACTCACAGACACACCACAGAAACCACAACCAATTTCATTCACCCACTCCTAACAGTTTGTGGGTTTTGTTGTTTTCTTTTTTCTTTTTTTTTTTTTTTTTCTTTTTTTTTTTCCCCTTTTCTTTCCCCCTTTTAGCTACAGCAGTAAGTGCATTAAAGAAGTACATTTAGGTCACTTCAGACCAGAACATTAAAACAAATGCTGATAGTTCAAGGTTAATAGATGCATAAAACAAAAGTAATTCCATGTCAAAGCTGAGATGACAGGTGATTTGACTTGAGACTGCCTTGCAATCACTCTTTTACATGTGCTCTGTACTGAGCCTGGCGGAAGGTGTTATGTTTCTGACATTTACTTGTCAGAAAGGTATGACAATAGAAATTGTTTCTATCTCTGCTGGTCCCAGATGTTAACCTTCTAGCTTTATTTTGTAATTGGGGTTCCACGGAGCTTTAACATTTTCTATTGATTCAATAGAAGCGATAACATTTCCAATCATAAGAAGGCATTATAGAAATATCAGGCAATTCACATATCAAAATGTTTGATAGCTGGGCTCACCACATTAATTTCTGTCACCTTTGCTAGGAACCCTTTATCCTCTTTTTAATACTGAAGGACACCCGAGAGTAGTTTCTGTCACTTTTATTGTTCAATAAAGTAGACAAAAGTTTCAATTAACAACCAAGGAGCCTCTAGGAAATTGTGAATGAGAGTATATTTTATTCATTTTACTGTATTTCTTTTTTCTAATGTGCCAGCTGTGACTTCTAAACCATGCTTCACAGGGGAGAAGGAAAAAAAAAATAAAGTTGATATAAGCTTATACACTCTGAAGGCCATATTTTTAAATCAACTTTGTTTTACTTATGGGAGTCAGGTGTTACAAATATTTTGAAAATTCAGCTTTGCCTCCGGATGCCAATAATTTAAAGACTGATATCATCTCTAAGGTTGAATTCAGATCCAAAGGAAAGGAAGAATGAATGTAATGTGTGGTGCATTAGGTTAGGAAAAAGGTGCAAGGTTTACTATCCTTTGTAAAGTGGAGTCTTACACCAGAATCTAGTTTAAAAGCTTGGATGCTTGGTCTACATTTAGATGTTTTGTGGCTGCTAGTCAGAGAAAGGCTGACCTGCTAAGTCTCAGTGCCATTTCTATACCACACATTCTCTCCTGTAGTCAACACTGGTAAGCTCGTAGAAGTAGGTGTCATGGCCAGACTATCATTTTACCCTTCAAAAGCTCTTCTGTAGAAATAATCCCTTCAGGTTTTGATGGACTAAACAGCTGTCCTGGCCAGTCATTCCACCAATCAGGAGTGTAATTGCAATAACCTTTTGGGTGACTTGTTCCTTGGATACCACCTGCTGTCACACCCCCCCTGGCTGGACAGTCAGTGAACCATGGTGTAATACTACCTCCCCTCAGAAGCTCTGAAGTCCTCCTGACTTCACAACTTCCCCCAACACCTCTCCCTCCAAGAGGTCACAGCTGAAGTACAATGTCACAGCTCTGCCAAGTCAAAGGAAGAGTTTTCACAGTTTTAGGACCATGTCTGTTATCACTTATTTCAAACGATGTACTGAAAAGAAAGACCAGTAAAGAAAGAACTGATGATTTTTATTTTGGAATCTCTGTTTATTTGTGGTTTTATTTTAAAATCTGTACATATATTTTGTGGCCGATATTGGAGCCTAAATCATTTTTTATACCTTTCCCTGAAGGTTATAAAACACCTCAATAACACTGCACATTCCCTTTCTTCTCCACTTCATCCCCAGCTTGTGAAAGCAGAGAATTTATATAAAATTTCAATCCATCTAAAAGTTACCAATGTATAAAACAGGATAACAATTCCACAATGTAATAAATATAAATACAGTTCAATAGACATCAGTGTCATGAAAACAATTGTTAAATTTCAGAAAGAAACATTTGTTACAAATGTATAAACTGCCTGTCACAATAATTGCATAGAATAAGTCAAGAACTGCATCTGCTCTTGGTGGTTTTATTTTCTCTTTATTCTTATAGCAGGATCCACAAGTGCTGTGAAAGAGGTCTTACTTTATGTTGAGAAGTCAAATGGCCATTTTTTCCACCATTCTTTTCCCTTTTTAAACAAAGGCTCAATCAACTTATGTGTATAGGGAGCTGTAAAATCAGCTGGCTACTGGATAACCAGCGTCTTCTAGCTGGCCTGCTCCATATGGACTTTCTTAATGATTTTGTCCAATGGACTCTCTTCTCTACAAATTTCCTCTTTCCCCATCAGACATGATGTGAACCATCATTTAGCTGAAAGAGTGCTTCCTTTCTCACAAAATCTGACAGACGAGTTCTTTGTGGTTAAAGTGCAGGATAAGTCTTGCAGGTGAGGCGTACCTAGCTCTGTCACAACTCTGTGCCAAGGACTACATCACACAACATCAAGTGACAAATGCTGGGGTAAGGTTTGGGTGATTTCAATGTATGACTGATAATTTCAAGGTGATATGCACTTATGGTAAATCTTGCACTAATTTTAAAGAATAAATGAGGTCAAACTGCTAACGAAGTGTCGTGGTTTAGGCCTGATTGGCAGCCAACCACAATGCAGCAGCTCTCTCTCCCCCTCTCGCAGGAGACAGTCCTCCACAAACTTTCTCCGACTTGAATTCCTCCCATGGGCCTCAGCGTTCCCCACACTGCTCCGTCATGGGTCACTAACTTCCTCCGACTGGATTCTCTCCCACGGCTGCAGCCCTTCCTGAGCTGCTCCGGCGTGGGACTCCCCCGCATGCTGCAATCCTCCCAGCGCTGAATTACAGCAGCAGGGCTACCTTTTCCCACGAGACCCCGGCCTTCTTCGGGCACAGAACCTTGATTATGCCGAGCAGGAGCAACAGGCCATAAATCAGTGTCTGCTCCACCGTAGATCTTCATGGGTGGCAGGGGGGGGCCACCCTGCCGTCTCACCACAGGATACAGTGGGGTCTCTGCTCCAGCACACCTCCCCCCCTCCTTTCTTCCTCTGTTCCTCCACTGACCTTGGTGTTCATGCAGCTGCAGCAACTCCTCCTCACAAGTCCCACTGCCCGTCACTACGTCCCTTCTTAAATACGTTATTGCAGAGGGGCAGCCGATTGGCTCAATTTCCCAAACAGAAGTGGAGCTGACGTGGAGCTGGGGGAGCTTCAAGAAGCTTCTCACAGTGGGCTGCCCCGATAGCCCCCTCCCCTGCCACCAAAAAACTCCACCACTCACTCAACCCAGGACACGAAGACATTAAGAAGATTTAGTTATGGCATAACTTTAATTCTGGGTTCATAATTTAAATGCACAGATTTTTTTGTACTGCTTTGTTCTGTGAAGTGGTCAACCTGAAAAACATACTGCAACATTTTGTGAATAACACTGAAAACATGAGAAGAAAAAATTTAAACTAAGAGGAAACAAGAACATCTTGTTGTTGGCATTCCATATTCCTTTTTACCTTATCTCTAGGGAAAAATCTCATGTTTCACAGTCTTTCAGATGACAGTATATTTCCTGCGTAAAAACAGGAAAGAACCTCAAAATTACCTGCCAACATTATTGTTGCTGTTGAAATTCAGTTCTACTTCTTGATGATTAATATATCCCAAAGGAGAAAATTAAGAAGGGACACATTGTTTTTTTGTAGTGAGAAATTCCAAGAATGTCCTGCTCAAGAAAAGGAGATGCAGGGTCTGGTCTTATATATTTTGAGGTTAAACAAACTTAAAACCACATCAGACTTCTTAAGCTATTGCTCCTTCTCTGTTATTCCATCTATTCATTGTGCCTTGCACAGCTCAGGAACATCATAGGGAAGGTTTTGGTAGCAGGGAAAGAACCGTCTTTGCTGGTAGAGCTCAAAATTTCCTTTCTATCAAACCTTCTGTCATCAAAATACCCTTTTCTAAATTTATTGTAATATCCCAAAAAGGTAGCCAACATTTGAGCCTAACTGTCAATACATAAAATGTAATTGCTTATCATACAAGACATGAGGCTAGGAATTTTGAAAAAGCAGTTTGTTGCACTACTTCAGTCTTTCTTCATCTCCTTTTATATAATACTATATATCTGTATGTATATATCAGGCTGACTTGGACCTTTGTATCTTAAAATATAACCGTCTGCACAAGACAACATAATTTGCTTTACCTTCAGGGTAGGAAGGACAGCTTTTCAGTGGTTGGACCTTTTGTATTTCACACATATGTGGTTGTACAATGTATATCAAACTGACTGTCCAAAACCTGAATCATTTAAAAGTCATCATCTGTGGTTAAAAGCTTTGGCTTATATTTCATATTTTCTCTCCTTTGACTTCTGGGTTTTGTGACATTCATAAATAACACAAGGTTACTTATTACTCTGTTTCAACCTGCAAATTCAGGTTTGGTCCAGTCTAGCTTACTAAAACTACCATCATAAAATTATTTCTATAAAAGTAGTAGAGAACAAGGCAATGAAACTATAGCTATCAAAAAAAACAAAACCAACAAAACAAAACAAAACAAAAACAAACAAACAAACAAACAAACAAAAAAAAACAACACAAAACCCAGAAAAAAACATCTAACTTCTGACAGAAACAACAACAAAAACATCAATAAAAACAATTTCAATAAAATACTTCTTTTTATCAACATCTTTTAGGATAGTCTTTTTAATTATTGTTCAGTAATCAAAATCTATAGCTCTTTTGAAAAATTATATTTTATTAAAAATTATTTAAATCTTCAGTGATTTCTCAGAAAAAGATCCAAATTTAAAAAATAAAGTTATAGATAAAATGCATAAAATGTTCTTTTAACTTTCTTTATTTTTTTTCCCTAGTAGAAGATGATTTTCCCACCTAGGACACAAAGCTGTATGCCAAATCAGATCTCATAAAGACAAAAATAGTATCTCACAGACATAATAACATAAAATGATTTGGGTTGGAAGGAACCTTAAAGATCATCTAGATCCAGCTTCCTTAACATGGGCAGAGACACCTTCCACTAGACTAGATTGTTCAAAATCCTGTCCAACCCTGTCTTGAACCCTTCCAGGGAGGGGGCAGCCACAGCTGCTCTGGGCATCCTGTACCAGTGCCTTACCACCCACACAGGGAAGAACTTCTTCATTATATCTAGTTTAACTCTATCCTCTTTCAATTTAAAACTGTAACCCCTTGCCCTATCCCTACACCCCTGATAAAGAATCCTTCCCCACCTTTTCTCTATTCCCCTGTAAATACTGTAAGGCCACTATAAGGTCTCCCCAGAGCCTTCTCTTCTCCAGGCTGAATGGTTCCACCTCTCTCAGTCTGTCTCACAGGAGAGATGCTGCAACTCCAGTCATCTTTGTGGCCTCCTCTGGACTCCATTGAACAGGTCCATGTCTTTCTGATGTTGGGGTGGCCCCAGAGCTGGACACAATGTTCCAGGTAAGGTCTCATGAGAGCAGAGTAGAGGGGGACAATCACTTCCCTCAACCTGCTGGCCATGCTTCTCTTGATGCAGTCCAGGACACAGCTGGCTTTCTGGGCTGTGAGCACACATTGCTGGCTCATAGTCAGTTTTCCATCCACTAACACTCCCAAGTCCTTCTCTGCAGGGCTTCTCTTAATACACTCAATGACCACACTGTATTTGTGCTTGGGGTTGCCCCAACCTATGTGCAGGACCTTGCACTTGTCCTTGTTGATCTTTATGTGGTTTGCAAAGGCCCACATTCCCAGCCTGTCCAGGTCTCTCTGGATGGCATCCCTTCCCTCCATCATGTCACCACACCAAACAGCTTGGTGTCATCAGCAAACTTGCTGCGGGTACACTCGATCCCTCTGTCCATGTCACCGACAAGATGTTAAACATCACTGGTCCCAACACTGGCACCTGTGGAACGACACTCGTCACTGCTCTCCACTTGGACATCTAGCTGTTGATGGCAACTCTTTGAGTGCAACCATTGAGCCAGTTCCAAAACACACAATATATAATAAATTTGGATGTAAGATGGAATAACAGGCCAGTGGAAGATGTAAGAATATATAGAAAATATATAAAAGCAACCCTAATGAAATCCAAGGTTGAGGAGGAAGACACCATCACCATCAGCCTCATGTTATTCTTTAAGAAGGAAGGGTTTGTCTGCTGGTGATACTATCGACCTCAGACAAATCCATCAGCATAAGGACTGCTGAAGACAGATGAAGGTCTGCAGAACACCAAAGAAAAGGGATAGAAACTAGGTGTATGTATTGCAACGATGACTGTATAGGGTTAGAGTTGACTGATATAAGTGTTCCAGCTGGACTTCACTCTGAGACCACCCACGCTCGAGGATCTTGCTATAGGACATGCCTCAGAGTGCTTGTCCATCACTAACTTCCAGATGTCACAAGGAGAAGGTTGACCTGGTCGCCAGGTTCCAGAAATCTTGTGCTTGAAGAACATATCACCCCTTGTGGCCCAGGTGCAGAATTTCCACATGCACTTCCCTGGCATTTGTGTCATCATCATCCAGAACATCAGAGGCATGCAGAGAACATGTAGGAGAAAATGAGATGAGTCAGCTGATCAACATGCCATGACTTGCAACAGGACAAAACAAAAAGCTTCCTGCCTCCTGATGAGGATGACCTTTTTTTTTTTCCAGTGAATGTCCATCTCCTCTACGAATTTCAAGTTTTAAATTCTAAATCAGGTATTCTATGAGTGACCTGTTAATAAAGAGTAACTGTATCTAAAGAAGTGCAAAACATTGGTAAATAATGTTCACAAAATGTGAAACTCTAGAAGTTACTGCCTTGCTCCAGTGTTTCAGACACTTTAAAGATTATACCTGCCAAAGGGAAGAGAACAAATCTAAATCAGGTAAGTGAGTCTGGGGTTTTTTTGCTTTCCTTCCTTCACACTTTTGCTGGAGAAGTTGCATTTCTTGGCCTCACTGATGTGTTTTGGGACTCTGTGCACAGACACCCTCAACACTTTCAAGTTTCACTCCTGGGGTTGGAGTTACTGTTTTCTGTTATGGACAGTCAGTGCTGCACAGGACGAAGTAATTTCTCTGATAACGTGTTCAGATCCCATGGAGAGCTGTGACTATCAGGACTAAGACCTTGAATTTGATTTTGTATTCTTCAGAGAGCCAGTCCAGAGAGCAGGGCATTGGGGTCATATGATTTTGGTTGCTTGAGGACTTTTTCTTAGTCAGGGGATTTTACTGAACCTAATACTAAATTTTCTTTCGAGAGAAATAGATTCCCAAATGTCCTCTGCTATTGCCAATAACTAGCTGGTGTTCTTTTGTCACACAAACTCTAAAATATTACATGATGACATGACAGAAAAAAACAATATGGAAACTATGTAGATAGGAGGAAAATTGTGTAATCAAAAAAGACTACATGCAGGGAGGTAAAGGAAGTTTATATTGTGGGCAAGTGAAAAGAATTACAGAAGTCTCTGGACGAGGTGAGGACCAATACAACTTTGTGCATGTACATGGGATTGATTTTAAGTATATAGATCTTATATTAAAATGAGTAGAATTATTTAAGTAATGAACAGGTGGACATAATGTGCACAATTAAGGCCTAAATATTGTATATAAAATGTATGAATTACATTAGAAAAGTTATTACTGTTGTAGCACAAGCAAGAAAATGTCAGATTTGTCTGTTCCTAATTATACAATCACATTCATCTACAAACCACTGAGGTTTTTGCCTCTAGTAGAAAAGCAGTATGTAATTAAGGATGATAGAACTTGTGCCTACACATGAAAGATTTAATTATCTCCTTCTCTCCCTTTTCAAGACTAGTCTTTCACTGCTTCCTATCTTTAATCCTTGGTTTTAGGTGAGCCTTATGTCAAGTCTCCCACTCAAGTCCCTTACACAAAGATCTCTCCTACCTTTAGTCCCCAGGTTTCTTACTTCTTACAGTTTTTCTAGATTAATACTCAGAATTATTTGCAGAGTTTTGGCTGACATTTTCAAAGAAATGTAACATCTAAAAAATTTGAACCAAACAGTCTAAGCCATTGACATTTGGCAAATGTATTAGCAATTAGAAGTGGTCTGAGTTAATGGGTAAATGCTCATCAGACTTACTAACTGCCTGTGGTACGAACCCCCCCTCCTGTGGTGCTCCTGCTTACATATATACTGAGTATACATGTATATAAGCATCTATATACAGTGATTGCAGGAAATACTTGGCAGTCAGATATTTCTGTAATTCAAATGTAAAATGATCTACTTCATGTACACTAACATACAGGAAAAAGTATGATTAGAGTTGCAGAGCCAACTAGCCTGTAACAACAAATACTGATAGAGGATTTTGACACAAGCCTGTATTACCTTATAACATATTATCATTTCTTATGGTTCCAAGGTCAATGTCTCTTTCTCAAATAACATTTTGGACCTGTAATTGTTCATCTACATGCCAGCAATTATGGGAGAATTGATCAGCCAGTAATTAATGCTATGCTATTACACTTTTTAATTTGTAGATTATGCAGCTGCAAGCATTCACACATTTTTAATTTGTATATTATACAGCCACAAATGTTTACAATGCCCTTTTTAATCTCCTTACACTACCAGTGCCATTATTCACTATAGATTAATGACACACCGAATGCTGAGGTTTATTTCATTTACCACTCTTACCAAGAGAGCTGTTAACATTACTGTGCTCTATTACTTAATGTCTTACTGCAGCTGGTAGTGAGCATTGGTTACCCTTTAAAATATTACCAGTCAGTTATTTTCTCTCTTTCTCCCTCTTTTTTTTTTTTTTTTTTTTTTTTTTTTCTTTCTCCAACACTCTTGCTACTGACAATATGACTCTCTGGTAACATTACACTTTATCTACAAATTTATTTCAGGAATTTTGTTCCAAGGTGTTTCAATCTTTTGTTCGAAACAATGGTACCTCTCCAGCCCTGTACGTGTTGCATTCCCCAGCCTGTTCTTCCTTATACTCTTTCTCTGTGTGACTTCACTATTGTCCTTTGCATTATATTGTAATCTGGACAGCTAGCCCATAACCTTACTTTAGGGAAGCATCCCTGTTCAGGACAACATTTCAGAATGTCTTCATCTTAATGCATATGCTCCAATCTATACAGAAGCACTTGCTTGCATTGTTTACGTGAATAGGGCATCGAGAGAGTAATCTTTCTTGCCACAGCCTTAATTCTGAGTCTAACAAAGCCAACAAGAACCTCTCCTCATCTATCAGATGAAGAGAATTTGAGGAAGTTCCTTAATTTATTATTAATATGACAATGGTATTGCTTCCTCTTGTAAAATGCTTTGTGATATACAAATTAAGGTCTTAAACTCTTAAATAATTTCAAAACATAAAAACCTATTTTACCTTCTAGGCTCTTATTTCAAAGTACAAGCAAATTACTTTTTATATATAGATATATATATATACACTTATAAGTATTTTTATCTATATATACCAAACATTTTATTCACTATTGCTGCATTGTTATTTTCACTTTAATTTAGGGGAAGTGTTCTGCTTCCCTCAAAACTACACCAAACAAAACAGTTGTGTCCTCTCCATCTTCTAGACAGAATGAAAGATTTTAAAAATAAAAATCAGTATAAAACATACAAGTAAAAGACTTAAACCACTTACATGAAAAGTCTCATCTTTATAGCCTTTGTAAAGTACTCAGGTAGAGCTGAAAGGAAAAGTAAGAGGTTTGTTGTAAATCAGAAACCAACCAGACAGATAATTACAAGCTGCCTTTAGATAACTTTGACCAGGTACTTCATTAGAAACCTCTTGTAAAGTTTTTCTTCATCCTTTTTTTTTAAAAAAAAAAAAAAAAATCAAAATACCCTGGCTGAAAACTGAAATATCTATTATTTTTTCAAGAGCACATCCTGAAAGATGGAATACAGCTGAAGGACTTGCCTCTTGAGGGAAGATACAGCACCTGATGAGCAATTCCCCTAGAAATCATAGTTAATTATCAGAAGTGAAAGACTGATTTTTAAGTCCACTCAATATGTTCCTTGAATTATGTTTCCTTCAAACCTATTTTTTTCCCAGAAAACAACTCCTTTTAACATGTAAATAACAAAACCCCTAACTTTCTGTGGAAAAGTAGTTTTGAGTGGAAAAAAATTCAACCAGTCCTGGTCAATAGCATTACAGTGACTTACACCAGTGGAAGATTAATACTTATTATCATACTCACATGGGCATTGCAAGGATTAATGTTTGCAACGTTTCACTGCAAAGCTAAAATGATCACACAATTATCTCTCACAAATGTTAAACAGTGACACCTGAGATAACTCATGTGTTATATATTATCCTAAGTTGAAAAGATTTTTGAAGGGTCTCAAATAACAACATTGGTAATTATAAAGTCTTCCAGACTGGTCTTGATGATAAGCAGCTGTAGCAAAATATAAACATTTGTACATAATATCATTTTAATTTAAACTCTAAATAAACTCTGGGAAAAAAAAAGTAAATTATTTTTTATATTTTTCATTAATTTTTTTATCCTTTCAATTGATCTGAATTTTTCTCTTGGTTAACAGAAAGTTTCTATGGGCAGACTGAAGTATGCTCTCCTGTCTCAGCCTTATAAAAGTTTACTGTAGTGTTTCCCAAGATTTCTGTCTGTGACCAGCTCTTGTGTGTGATCCTAATTTCCTAATTTAACTGGGGTCCTGGACGCTTGACTAAAGGAAGCTGATAGATTGGTTCACAAAATATAACAACTGGTAACAAAACATTTTAATTTCTTCTCCCAGAAAATATGTTAAACTTTCAGATAGAAGGGTATTCTAAGAAAAGAGCTAACCCAGTCCAGGTAAATTAATTGACATCATCATCAGAAGGAAGAGCCTTAAAGTTAGTCATGGAAAACATTGGGTTTTTTTCTTGCTAGATGAAGATACTGCTTGTGTGCTGGTTTGATGTGTTTGTTTTAGCAGGATAAAAAACTTTCTAAGCCTCAGTTCGATGTTCCTTGCTGTCAGTATGTGCTAACAGGGTGCTGGCTTCCATCCCTAAGCACCTCACTCCTGGCAGGTGAGATTGAAGTAACAACTGCATGCCTCCTCTGACCCTGATTCTCAAAATTACCTTTAAATTTACTAATTTCCATTGGCTATTCATCAAAGATATTCTCTTGGTTTTCCCTTTTCCATGTTTGTATAGCTCTAACTAGAAAGGGAGTTTAGGAAGTGCTCAGTCATGTCATTCTGGGAACACTCTTCAAGTAACTATAGAGGTAATATTCCTTTCTTTTGCCCATGTGGTATCTGTATTTTTTTCCCAAATAACTTCCATACAGGGAACAAAATCTCTGGAATTTCCCTGAGCCTGCAAATTAGTTTCTTTTTTTTTTTTTTTTTTTTTTTTTTCATACCTACATTTCTTTCACTACTGAGATTAAGGAGTTTATAAAATACAACTTGTTACAGCCATGAGGGATTACTACTATATTTTATCACTCACAGCTCATTAACCCTGAAGCCCTGCTAACTAAGAAAATCCTGTCTAATGAGGTTTCCTTCACTACACTAAAGAACAAAAGGTCTCAAAGTTTTGCCTATTACAAATCTCCCTAAAATTATTTTCCCGTAATTAAAATAGAACTTTAAGGCCATTAAAATACAAACCTGAATTTCTTCTACTTAAGAAAATCCTTGTCCACCATTTTCCATGCTTACAAAGGATCTCCAGGTTGTTAAATAGAATAAATGCATTTCTAGTAGTTTCTGCCTTTTATCAATTGTAAAAAATCCCACTTTTGAAATAAAGTATATGACTTCTGGGCATACTATACTTAATTTAGTTTTGGTGTAAGCATCCCCACCTTCATTGACATTAATGGGAGTCAAGCTAGTTTTCTCTTGGATTAAATTAGGATTCTTTTTCAAGAATTTCAAAAGCAACTGGACAACTTGTCAGGTGTCCCAGTGATAAGTGTAATGGAAGAGTCCAAATTAGATTGGCTTGACAGGAGAAAAAAAATAAATTTATTTACTATTATTTACATTATAACAGTACTTAGTAAATCCAAAAGGAATTGAGAAACTCACTCTGAGACTTCTGTGCAAAAGAAAGTACTATTACAAAATAAATCATAGTAACATTAAATGTCTCAGATTCCAGTGTTACATGGGTACATGAAAATCTCTCTTCCTTATGTCTTTTTTTTCTTAAAGGGATTAAAGATCAAATACTCAATGGTACTTAGGTTTCCAATTTCTATTATTTGATGAACAATTTTTATGTCTTTAGGATAGAGTATGTATCTCATGTATTCATCTGGTAAATAATAAAAAAAATACAACAATAATTAAAAAGAAAAAATAACTGATAGTCTCGCAAACAAGAAGGTATTTAAGGATGGAGGTGCAACTCCTATCAGATAAATAATTTTCAAAATTTTTTTTTAGGATTCTCGTAACTTTTCAGGTTGGCAATATCAGTGCCCATAATTTTATACTTTAAATGCTAGACTAAGCATTAAATGTTTCCTGTACATTTGTTTCTTAAATTATTCTTTTGCTTATCCAATTTGAAAATGAAATAAAATGAAGTTATTTCACAAAAACCTCCAAGTTACTAGTCCTGATAGTTATTTGCTACTCAGTGAACAACTCCAATGATTTTAATACTTCATCCATTTTTATGTATTTAATATTGAAGACCAGTAGAAAATCTGTAAAAAGAAAGGTTGGTGAGTTGTCTCCAGGTGTTTGTTCGTTCGACCTGCTGCATGTGATACTTCTGTCACCTCTGTGTTCCTTCAAAAATGTTACTGTGAGAGATTGAGATGATAGATATGTGAGAGATGATTGCTAGAAAGGTTGTCTAAAGACAAGGAGCATGTAAATATTTTTTTTTTAATATACACCTGATGAGGTGTTTCTGACTTGGAGACACTGTTTATTTAAAGGTGAGAAAATCCTTCACAACAGAACTGAAGGAAGACTGATACTTCATTGTCAGTCATGGCAGGTCCATCAGGAGCTAAAAGAAAGGCAGTTTATGCCACAGGAAAAAAAAAAAAAAAAAAAAAAAAAAAAAAAGTAAGAAAAGAGAAAATGCTTATATCAATAACATGTGTACAAGAAGTTAAAGTGTTAATACTCAAAATAAGCTTGAGTAATTGTGGATCTGATACATACAGATCCTCCCTGCCCCTGGGGCTCCCTGTGACCACTGAAAGCAATTTCACCAACACTTCTCTTCATTATTGTTCTAAGTTATTTCATTTACATGTCTGAAAGTGACTTTGTGTTCACCTCTTAAACCAGGAAGCTCCATTGCCACCTTGGCTGCTGATAATTCTCTCTATAGGAGCTAGACTTTAATTCTAGTTTCTTTCAGAGGTAAATGATGGGCAGCTAAAAATATGATGAAACATAGGCAGATGTCCTCAACAGAACTTTTCTCAGACAGGAATGCTGAAACAAAACAAGTAAATGCTTTTATGTATCAAATGTACTTTCTTTACAAAGGAGGTCCACAGTGACTCAGAATATTACAATTGCCTGCCTCTCTAGTTTAAATGGGATGCTCTGAAGTCCTCATTTCTATTTTTGGCTATTCTAGTAAATTTGGTTGAATCACGTAATTGTTCTGGTTTTATTTTCCACCTTTTCTCTCATTTATTTGTTTCTTTGAGGTGTTTCCAGCAAAAATGGTCTTAAAATGATCTTAGTAGAAGAGGTGTTTACTGAATTAAGCAACTGTAACAATAGTAACCACAAGTGACTTTCTCTCTTCCTTTTTTTTCTTCTTTCTTTTTATGACAAACTATGTTCATTCTGCTAAAATGGGCTTTCATGGGTATGATTAAGTGACAGTGCTAAGTGAACACTAAATGAAAATTTTGTACAGTCTGAATCTGATACCACAAAGGCTGGCTATAGGATGGGCAATCTACTTGTAGCACTTCAGGGTTTCTTTTGTTTCTTTGGGTTGTTCTGCTTTGTTATGAATTTAAAGAAATATAAAATATCCTTCTTCTCCTATGATAAAGGTTCAATTCAAATGCTTGAATTATTTCTATTGGTTTTACCTCCCTTGGAGTAGTTATGCTTGGTTTTCAACTTGTTAACTTAAAAAAATATGTTTATTTATTTATTTATTTATTTATTTATTTATTTATTTATTAAATCTTACATAGTCAGGTAGCTATGATGACAGAAAAAAATGAAGCACAGAAAACTTTTACAAGCCTGTGCTGTACAGCTAGATTTTGATTCTGCATCTAGTATCATATCTTAAAACAAAGTAATCACGCATTTGAATCCAATGTGAGGTGGGCTGCACTGTCCAGGGGTACATGCACATCTGGAGCACTGGCTGTGACACCCTCAGTTCCCATGGGCTTACATGGATGATGGGACTAAGCAACTTGGATGAAATAGGATGGATCTTTCAGGCCCTAGATGCGTGTAGCACTTTCAAAAAAGAGTATGCAGCAGATTTACCAGGTGAGCTAAATAGAAGCCTCCATCCACTTGAGACCTGTGATAAGCCTCTCTCTGCTTGAACTAGCTTAATTGTACACTGCAGCAGGTTTTATTGTTAACTTCTCTTTGGCCTTCAACAAGTAGTCAATAGCCCTGCAGATTATATTCTCCTCTGCCATCCTGATTGCTAGAAGCATTCATCCAGAACTAAGCCACTACAGTAAACAGAGCAGGGTGAGAATTTTTCAACAAAACACTTTTTCATCAGAAAAAGGTGATTCATCGAAACTGAAACCCTTCACAGGAAAGGGCTGGGTTCATTGATTTTTATGATAGCAAAAGAAAAAGTTGTGGACTTGCTGAAATGTTTTTCTTTGAGATGCTTGAGGGAAATAGCATTTTCCATTTCAAAAAATATTTGAGCAAATGTTAACGCAAAATTACAGTACGCAGATAGTTTAATAATCAAAAATAAATATTTTATTTTTTTCTAAAGAAAAAATGACTTTTTTTTTTCCCTCATATTTTAAGTTTATATTTATGTTTTAAGATCTTTATGCTATTTCAGGTTAAATCAGGTTATTTTTGATTGAATGGAGATACAGGTTCCCATATACCTATAGAGAGGATAGCAAAGGGCTCAAGAAGTTTTCCATTTTCTTTTACCAGTAACTAGTGGAGAAATCAACTAGTAGAGAATCTTCTTCAATGTTATTCATGTACTCATCTTTTGATTATATACATGGTTTTAGTTTATTATTTCTCATTATCCTGAAAAAAAAAAATCATTGACATAAATATAATCTTGATAAACAATATGTGAACTTTAATATAGAGAAAAAGTATGATCTGAATATGCTACTTATCCAATGAAATACCAAGATAAAAATGTTACATCATCATAATATATGTCTACCGATTTACTATGCAGTGAAAGTAGAACAATTGCCTGTTTAATTTTTGTTTCTTTGACCTACCGAAGCCTGAAGTTTTCAAATAACTTTTCAAATACATTTCTGGAGAGGGCGGTACCAGAAAAGGTGTCATAAGCAGAAACAGGATGTGAAAAAACATGATGAAGAATGGATCTGGGAGTGCAGCAATACCTCTTCTAATAAATATTTTCCTCATAAATTCATAGGATTAGCATGAAACTGTATTGCTTAAACCAAAGGAAAGTAATGAGGAAAGAAAAATTGCAATACACAGAAGGAGTGGAAAGACTTTTTATACTAGTCAATCTGCATGGGAAAACCAGGACTTTGCTAAATTAAAGAATCAGATAAGAATATTAAAGTACTAAGTCATACAATTTAAAGCACAATAAAAAAAAAAAAAAAAAAAAAAAAAAAAAGAGAAAAAAGAAAAAAGAAAAAAAGAACATGTGTCACAGTAAGGGGCGAAAAAAAGACCTCTCTTGCTTGCAGAGAAAAATAGCATATGCAGTTTGCCTGCCTCAGCAGAAACTAATACGAGGTGAAAGAAAGCGTAGAAAATGAAATGATCATAGCAAATTAATATGGACCTTCTGAGAAAGCAGATCAGGAAGTGTTTTTTGTAGATAATAGAGACCCACATAAAAACAGGCTGGAATACTGATGGTGAGCTTTTTGCAAACACCCTGGTGCTGAATGAGATAGAAAATGTACAGCATGTTATCATCTAAAAAGGGCTTGTGCCCTTTTTACAAGGCTGCTTCATCCACTGAGGAAACCAGTCAAAAAGATCAAAGGCTGCACTGGGTTTAGTTCTCCCCAAGAATCTGAAGCTGAGTGAAAAATAGAAGCAACCACAGAGTGTCAAACAACATAGAGGATCTCAACTAAAATATTCTGTTTTCTCCCCAATCACTAGTGTATTAACTGAGCAGAGATAAAAGAAAAAATCATTATAATCTTCATAATGCTAGCCATGAATTAGAGACACATGAACTGCAAAGCAGGATATTTCTTCCCAGGCTGAGGTTTGTATTTACAAGTGAAGGGAAAGACGTTTGCTTAAAATCAGGGATCAGATTTCCCAGGGACAGTAGATGACAAATTGTCAAAGGATGTAGAGATAATGTTGGCAATGGCATATAGCACTGGGGATTGAGATAAACGTGTTGCTGCTCTGTCTGATACTGGAACCAATCTCTGAAAGATATACAGGAGAGGATGAAAATGTTAAACCTAGGGTTTGTCTAATCACTTCAAACTTTGGTGAGTCCCTGCGTTCCTCTGATTATGTTCTCTGCTGGCATCTCCCTCTCTCCGCAATGTACATGCACAGCTATGCACCTTCCCAATAACAACCAAGGGTGGCAGACACCATGACTCCAAGGTCCTTGAATTGTTTTATAGCAGAAAATGAATTCTGACCATGAATGAGAAATACTTTGTAATATCCTGTTAGTGATATTATTCTCATGTGTACATGGAGCCAGGTTTCGTCTCTGAGCTTGGCTGGTAATGCAACCGGTGACAGAGACCCTTTCAGAGGGGTACTCACCTTCCCTGTCTGGCACTAAAAATCCTGGCAGTGAATGTGAAAGCTGACATAATGACCATTGTCTTAGTCACAATATCAAGTGGACAATTGGTCATCAGACCCTTAACAGTGTGAGTGAAAGTGTCAGTTCCTCATGGGCACAGAATTCAACCTTTGTGAACTAAGCATCGAGAGATTTTTTTCCCCAAGGAAACTTTCATTATTGTTCATTTTTCCATTTTTTAAATGGAAAACATAAAAGAGAGTTGCTCAAGTGGCAGCCTCCAAACAACAAAATGTTTTCCTCTCTCCCTTGCATTATTTTTCCACCTCAATATAAGGCTGATTGATCTGCTGCCCAGCTCCTGAGCAAACTACTGCAGTATAATCTCTATTGATGCTCAAGGAAGTGGAGAGCTCTGATCTAACAGAAACAGGAGGTTTTGGATCAGATCAACAGTAATCTGTGGAGGCCTGAGCTGCGTACTGACTAGGGGAGATTGTTATTTAGTTGCTGCAGACTTCTTGGCTGAATCATGATAGATTAGAAGAGAAAAGGGATGTTGACAAACTTAACCTGTAATTCCAATCAGACAGAACAATCTGAAGACACATAGGGTGTTCTCAAACAAGGCTACAGTGGAAAATTTCAGATTTCTGAGATGCTGATATTTTCTTGGACTCATTGATTCAGGTATGTGTGTGGCAGACAACATAGAGGAATGAGGCAATATTTTAACTTCTATCCCAGATGTTAATGACAAAAAAAATCTCAAAAATCAGACTTTCTGTATAATGGTTATCGCATCCTCCCTCTTTTAGAAAGTTTCTGTAACAGGTATATTAATTGTCTTGTATGCTAAAAAGAAGATAATAGCAATACTTCTTTCCAGGTTGTATCTATTTTTTCTCCTTATTAATAGTTTTATGATTATTTTGCTATCTATATTTTATTACTAGGAATGCTAGAGTACATCTTTGTCAAACATTTGCTAGAAAGTTTACGTCACAATGGAAAGACTGTATACAAATTAACTTGATATTTTCATAATATAACACAAATACATCAATGAAAATAATTTTATATTGCAAAATTTAATAAAAAAGTATTTAATTTACAGCAAAAATTGTATAGATTTTATCTGATTACATGTTATATTTTTGTTTGGTTTTGCTGATTAATAGGTCAACAGAAAATTTTTATGTGCTTGTGTAGATTTTACAAGCTTTCTGATTTTTACAAAGATAAGAAAAATAAAGTTTTTAAATATGTTACTTGTAAAAATTCTTTTTAAAATCTCCTGTTATTTCATTAAAACTCCCTTGTTATCACTTCAATAAGTAAGAATAAAGATAAATAACCTTTTATATTATGTGCAGGATTGAACAAAATATATTTCTGAAGTCTGGATTTTCCTTTAAATTTGTTGAAAATGTAGAAAATATGTACTTATTTTGAATTATCACAATTGGTTGAATAAATGGGGATAATACCTTTTTTTTTTTTTTTTTTTTTTTCTTTAGAAATGTTATCTAGAAGCCCCTTCAATTCCTACATCTTGGCCCTCCCTTCTCCAAGGTTTAGGGGAATCATACTGTGAATGTAGACACAAATGTTGTATACTTGTCCTTACCGATAAAGTTATCAAGATGAATGTCATATAACTGATGTTTTGAGAGTTTTGTTCTTTTCTGGCATAACTGTATTGAAATATATGCAACACTTGGACTTGGATCATGAGGAAAAAAATGTTTTTTGACAATATCTGTAAAAGATGTGTCTTTGGTAGGGACTGATAAGGGAATTACTATTCTTTGTTGGTTGCGCTTAATGGCATGTTTTGTAAATCTTGTTTTGACTTCAGGACTTAAGAACAATTTACCACTGATCAAAAACACATTAAGAAGGATGCAATGGCATCCAGCATACATTAGTGTAAAGAACAAGGACATATAAGAGCTTCAGTGACTGAAATACCAAGGAAATAGTTTTTATTCTCCATGGAGGGCAAAGGAAGTTTGACCATGATCCCAGCTACTGAATGAGACTCTTTGGACACGCCTTTTTCATTCAAATTTAATGTTTCAGATAAATAGAAAGTTGTTGTTCAAGGAAACTAAAGTACAGAGTAGTTACAGCTTGACCATGTAAACTTTGTATTTCAACACTAAGTTAAACACTAGTATGAGATAAGAAAACAGGTCAAACTTTTCAAAAGATCAATCAATTGCTGTGGTTTTGTGGGGTTTTTTATCTTCAGACTTGCTAATTAATGCCAGTGTGTTAAATGTTACTAAATGAGAGTGACTTTACATTAATGTACGTTTAGCTCACTATTAAAACTCAGAGTTGACTCAACAAAGAGTTGAGTCTCTGAAATATCTCAGCTGTCAGTGAACTTCATATTTGCCTAATCTCCTTACCATTATATATTTTTTTCTAATAAAAAGTCTTGCATGGTTCAAGCTGTCTACAAATAGATAGTCATAAAATCATCTATATCTGAAAATCCTAAGCTACTTTTTGTGACAATTCATATACAATCTTCTTCAAGATTCTCAAAAAAGGACATTTTCCTAAAATATCATAAGTGTAGGCAAAATTGTCCAGGGAAGAAGACTTCCCAGGGAAAGAAAATGACCCTGACTTGATTCTGTGTTGTATCTTTGACAGATGTATGTAAAAAGAATTTGATTGTTAAACCACAGTAGGGGCTGGAAAATAACTGGTTGTCGCTACAAAGAATTGAGTAGTGACAGCTCCAGACCCTTACTCTGGGAGCAATAAATTAAAATGTAAAACATGGAAAAACTTGAACTGGAGCAAAATCTTGCTCCAAACTTCTCTAAATATGTATTTTGCAGGTATGTCTCCTGGAACAAACCCTGTAAGAAAAACATGTATAAGCTTTTAGGCAGGCGACTTGTGCTCTGCTATACATGATAACTGGGGTCCCTGATGTTCATTTGAAGATGGGAAACATTTTTGAAAACCATACTTAGAGCATGAACCTGTATTTCAGGACCATTCTCTAAACATATAGGAATTATGGAGTCTGTGTTGCAGTTCAGTCTTTCATGACACATCTTTATACAACTGGTTAAATAAGAACTAGAAAGAGGGACTTGACCCGTACCTTCTCATATCTCATGTGAACGCTCCGATAAAATGTAATATTTCTTGTTCCTAGTATATACTCTTTTTTAATCTCTCTTTCTGGCCCAACAATTAAAAATTAAGCCGGTCCAGAGAACTGAGATATTTTTTGATCTTTTGGAACTTGAAGATTGAGGGGGGAAATTTATTAGACCATAAAATACACATTTGTTGTTGCTCTTTTAAAGTGCAGCATATAAATATATATATATAAAAATAATACACAGTATAAACTACTCTAAGTACCCCTGTTGATTAACAATGAAAGATCTCACCTTTTAAAATAATAGCAATGCCAGTTGTGGAATGTGAAGAGTGCTTTGAATTACAATGAATTGCGGAATGCATTAGCCACAATATCAAATGCAGTCAAATTAAAACGTTCCCTTCTGACATTTTCAATTAAAGCCCATCAAGCTTCCAAACAACGTAGGAAAACTAAATAGACTGTGTGAGCTAATGGAAAAGGCAGCCTGACATCTCCTCCTTCCAAAAATTAGATTAAGCATCAATGCTGTTACAAAAATCTGTACCAGAACATTAAACAATTAAGAACTGGCATAACAGTACTGACCAATGGTCCATCCACTCCTGTGTTGTACCAATTGCTTGTGACATAGGCCAATACTGAATGCATCAGAGGAAGAAAGAAGAGTTATAATAGTAAGACCCTGTGATTTTAGGATGTTTTCCATTCAAGCACCTCTAAGTTAAATTTGTTTTTTGTGTTTTTATGTTTCCTTTGACCTAGTATTGTACAAATTCTAATTCTTATTTCGACAAAACTCTTTTGAAGTTGAGAGGTGTTTTAAAGCGTTTTTCAGAAGTGGGAAACAGGAAACTGCATGGTTGATTCAAGGTGAGAGAAAGTTTCTGAAACAGGATTGGAAAGATAACTCAGATAGTTGAAGTCTCATTTAGAGAAAGTGAAATGAATCTTCCTCACATACTGCCTGGCAGAACTGTCATATGGTCAAGGACTACAAAGCACATGTCTTGGACCCTGGTGAATGGAGAGCAAGGGCTGCTCCGGGAATGATCCATACAAGATTTAAGGAGAGGATGCAATTGCACAAAGGTCTTTGTAGGTAGGTCCTGGGAGGTGTTCTCTGGTGAGGTCAGCCTTAACAAGTCAAGCCAGAAAACTTCTTTCCACAGCCAAGGATTTGGTAAATGTAGTAACATTTCAAGTAGCACAGCCCTGTTACTTCCTAGGAACAGCCTCAGAACAAACTGAGCCTGAACTGGTCTCTAGATCACCTGATTCAAGTCATCTTTAAATCTCTAAATAATCAAGGAATAGGCCATGCTTCAGAATAAATGTGAAAGAGAGAGCTCTGAGTCTTCTGAAAGTGTGAAGGAAAATGACAGACACTAGGCTGGGATAAAAAGGCTTAGATTCCTGCCCTCAAATACAGTTGGTCTAAAGCAGACTATTGTGTTCTAAGCATCCAGGATATTTAAATTCCCTCTGTGCAAGCAATAAGGAAAATAATCTCTTATTTTTGAGGTGTTACTCTTTAGTATACAGTGTGAAAATAATCCAGGAATGAGCAAGAGAGATAACACAGGTTTTATTTGTAAAGATTTTATTCCTAGAAGTATCTTGGTAAAGATTCAGTTTCTTTGCTCATGATTTATGGCTGCATCTGTCCTGAAACAAAGCCAGAGAGGAATTCATAAATGCATGAAAGATATTTACATGTCTAATTTTTCTATGATTTGAGTTAGTCCCTCTTTGTCACTCTACTACTTTTTTTATGATTTTGGACAGTCCCATCATAGCAAATAAATCTCAAAGGTGAAAGGTAAAAGGTGAAAGTTTAGCTGATACACATCTATTCCAAATTAATCTAGGATAAAAATAAAGGAGTCCATGACATCTCTTTACTAACATTCCCAAAGGCTTTGGGGAAAAAAAAAAAAAAAAAAAAAAAAAAAGGAAACACTTTTAAAATAGGTGCAACTACATTTCAGTTTAGACCTGTATTCTTACATTCAGTATTTTTGAGTTCCACTTCTTTCTGTTCAATCTGCTTCATTTTCATGCTATCTTTTTTCATTAAGCTCACACAGTGTCTGACTCTGATGAGGATAAACTTCTGGCATTGTTGTATTTGTAAAAGAAACATGAACACATAGCTAATAAGTTTTACAGCACAGAAACATAATAAATCAATGCAGAATTGAGCGAGTTGTATTAATGGAAGGTGAAAATAAGATTTCTGGTTCTGAAATGGATCATAAGACCAAGTGAAAATTGGGTATTGCCTGAGAACTGGGGTATAGTACTTGTTCTTTCTCTTACCTTTTTTTCTGCATTGTCAAAGTAGACTTTATTACCTGGATTTATTCCTTCTAATTACAAAAAACAAAACAAAACAAAACAAAACAAAACAAAACAAAACAAAACAAACAAAAAAAAAAAAAAACAAAAGAAAAAAAAACAAACCCAAAACAATTGAGGTGTCTAAATGAGAAACCAAGTGAGATTTACAAAAATAAAATTAAAAGACAGAATGGATTTTGCATAAGATTTTTTTCCTTGTGTGATCAGCCTAATCAAGCAAAATTTCCTAAAATAAGAACAGTAGCTAGTATTTAGAGAAATTCTGAGAAGACAGTTGCAGCTACTTTTTGTGAGCCCTAGTTAGACATCATTTTTAAGAATGAAAGGTGTGAATATCAGGGACAACATCACACTGATTTTAATCGTCATCAGAAAAGAGACTCATAAAGGGCACCTGACTGTAGGTTTCAGTCTTCAAAAACACTAAATATACATACATGTGTGTTATGTCTAGGTCTTTATGTCCACAATATCTTGAACTTTAGTTTTTAGCTAAATTTAGTTTGTAGTTAAATTAATCATAAATAAGTCTTCTGATCACAGTCAGAATCCCATGTTGTAAAAAAGCTGTGTATAAAAACTCAATTATCCTAAACTCAGTGAGAGACATAAAAGGTAACAGAAGTAATGTTAGTATACAATAGTAGTTACTTGATTAGTTTCACATGGAAGGTTGGTAGGTATCCAGGAAGATCAAGTTTTCTGACTGCTACTTGAGTCCCTGTTGGCATTGTTACTTCTGATTTTGCTTAAACCAGGAAATTAGTCTTTGAAGGAGTCCAGGAAAAAAATTAAAAACAAAACTTTTGTTGTTCAGCAAATTACCAGTCTAGATACCTTGAGTCAGATTTCCAAATTGTCTGAACCTTACTGAAGGTGGAATTTAGATACTTCACTTGTAACTGAAAATCCTGTTCCCAAGAAAAAAGATCTAACAGCAATTGCACTCTCAGCAAAGTATCACCTCATAGCTGCTACGACTCTAGGACTTAGATTCTGTCAACTGTCAAAGACTGGTGGATGAGTAGATAAATTAATCCACCCATCCATCATTTCATATGGTTGTTTCCAAAGCAATCTATCATCTAATAGATTTAATTATAAGTCTCACAACATTTTATACCTGTAGTAGTGGATCATGTCATATTTCTAACTCTGTATTTTTGCTTCTCTTTAGATGGATGTGCTACAGAATAGATCAGACCACACTTCTGGCCTGTCAGATAGTATTAATTTATGACGTTCTCTCATCCTTCCCTGGTGCTTTGGATCAAACAAAGGTACTGTTTAAATAAATAAAATGTAATGTAATGCAATCAAACATTTTCCCATAGCTGTTAAGATCAAAGCAACTAATAATTACCTGATGCAACAATTTTAAAACCCATGACAGACATTTATATAGTTTAGTGATTACTGTCATAATGTTAAACTATTGAGCCTGGATCTACTCCCATTATTCAGTTAAGAACATAAAACCAGCAGAGGTAAGATCAGCAGAAATCAGCCCATCACCATTATTAATTCAATAGAAATATTTATGGGTTTTCAAAGCTGGAAGGAATAATTATAGTCTAATTTCATACTCCTTCTCTTGAACAAGAAAACATAAAATTCACCTTGCAGTTCCAGTACATATCTCAATATCTTTTGACTGAAAACAGCCACTGCAATTTTACAGGTCCCATTTTATGAATATAGGGAAACCTCTGGCCCAGGGAATATGAGCTGAAGCACTGATCTCAGTAGAAAGTCACAGAGGAGGCCTGAGAGCTGTGGTCAGATTGCTTCAGAAAAATCTAGTGGTTTAGACACCTAATTTTTGCCCCTTGACTATAATAGCACTGTTAAATCATCATTCCCATTTAGTACAGATGTAAACTTTGTAGATATAGAAGTTATAATCGTAAAATTTCAAGATGCAATGTGGTGTATTAGACAGATTTGCACTTTCTTCCTCTACCTAACGGTCTTTTTCTGCAAAGATGTCAAATTCCTTTTTAAAGTGTATTGAGATCTAGACAGTAAACACAGGTTTATTTTTGTTCTAGATAAGATGAAAAACATAATTATTTTGTGTAAGCAAAAAAAACCCCCAAACAATTAGCAACATTTTTTTGAGAAAGAGCATTATGTTAGTAATCCATATAAGTAGGGTAACCCAAAACCTCTTGCAAACTTTTCTCCAAAATTATAAACTTTTTAATGGAAAAAATATTTTTGTGAACACACACATATACACACAGTACATACATATCTACAGGAACACAAACAAAAGTTTTAATTATTTTTTTATGTGGAAGGTGTCTTGAATCCAAACTGAAATTTCTAGAAAATTTTGAAAATATTTTGTACCAAATTTACCCTGGGGTGTTTGTGAGAAACCATAAATCCCTCTAGACTTTTATATAACTTAATGATTTAGACATTCAACAGGAATATCTATATTCATCACCCTGTGATGCCTGGTTTTCTATAGTGGTGTTTTCCAAATTCCCAAACTGTTCGCTATTCTAAGATGAATCCTTTTGTCCTGTGGCTTGTATCACAGATGTTTCAGAAAGCCTCATCTTCCATCCAAGAAAATTAATTTTGAAGTTACATGAGAAAAACAGAGAAATAGAAGCCACTGTACATTTTGAACCACAAAATCCCAGGGTTTGGCTATCTCTGTAATTACTCACTTTTGAAATGTTAACTTAGAGGATCATCTCACCTCTTTTTCCTAGGGTAGCTGCACTGATTCACTGCAATTTCTTTTTTGTAAATTAAAGTAGACTTGGCCTAACAGGCTATTTTCCATTCCATTCAATTTATTGTCCCACTCCTGCTCCAGATGAACCTTGCTGTCCCTGAGAAGGGCTGCATGTGGCCAGGAAGGAACTGTATTTTAAGTGGCATGATGACAGGATGGCTTAAGCAACAAAGTGGTAAGGTACGACCCTCCTCCAGACACATCCATCCGAGTCCCCATTTGAGGTTTACATACAATCTTCAAGTGAAATGGTTAAAAGAAATCAAAATGACGTCTGAATGCTAAAACACCGGCAACATGTTTTTAAGACTGGTTTAGTATCATTCTATTTTTTGCTGAGAGAGTTAGCCTTTCTCAACAGGGAAAGAGAGTAGCTTTTCCCCAAGCTACTCCAAAGAAATTACAGAGAGAAAGAGCATGATGATGGAGGCTGGAGGCAGAGTGGGGGTCCCTGCCTCCCTCCCTGGGCCTCCTGCTCCCTCCCTGCAGTAGCATGGCCCAGAGGTTCTGCACCAGTTGCTGGCCAGATGTTCAAGACTGCATCCCTACTGGAATGTTGTGATGAAGCCCCTGAGAGTTGAATGACAACAATCTGTCAACAAGGCATCATCATTTTTTTTCCCCATGTTCCATTATTCTGCACCTTATGTCACTGTTTTTAGTTCCTAAATTACCCATTGTTTATTTCTGTTCATTAATTCCATCAGATTTTTTTTTGTTTGGTTGTGGGTTTTTTTGTTTGTTTGGTTGGGGTTTTTTTGTTTGTTTGTTTGGTTGGTTGGTTGGTTTTGTTTTTTTTTTTTTTTTTTAATTGTAATGACATTCCACTGCTGAGACTGCTCTTCACAGTGTAGGCACTGCTTTCCCCAGCCTGAGGCAGTGGGGAGGGAGGGGGGAAGAAGAAAAGGAGAGTCAGGGAGGAAGAGAAGGCAAGGATGTATCAATTACTCAGAAAGATCCAGAGGTTCAAGATGTGATAACACCAACAGTAGGAAGTATGATAAATGCTCTGATTTACATCCAACTCCCATTAGGTAGTTTCAGAAAATTATGATAAAGTGATTATTTACAAGGAAACCCTTTACAACTTAATTAAATAAGACTTAGTTTCTGATTTGAGAGGAGAGAACAGATATAATAGATAGAGCTTTTTTTTTTTTTTTTCCCTCCAATCAATGGCCATGCATTTTCGTCTTCTAAATCCCCTGTGCAATTTCTCGTTTATAAGCAAGTTACCAGTATGGTACTCACAAGACCAAAGGACAGGTAGGCATCAACGGGTTTCTGTGGGGGATTTTATTACAGGTCTGAACAGAGAGAAATCACAGTATATTGCCTGGGGCACAGAGGTACTGTAGTGGTCTTCTGACCTGGTGTTTTATGACATGTCTGGGGAAGAGGAAGTGTTCTTCAAGGAGGGGTGGGAAGACTTATATTGCACCAGAGAGGACAGCAGGCATTGCAACAAAAACAGAAAGAAAAAAAAAAAAAAAAGGATCATCTTGATCATCTTACTTTTGTTGTGTCTTTGCAGCTCTTGTCCTGATTTGCTCTGTGGTCTCCAGTGTTTAGGACACATTTAGTTAGGTTTCTCCCTTTGATTTGGTTAGGTGGGATCAGCAGAGGCCACAAGTTAAAATATTTGCAAGTATTGCACAGAGAAAAACATCCCCTGTGATTTTTCTGCACTCATAGCATTCAATCTCTCATGGATGTGCCAGAGCTCAGTTTTCTTAATTTTCCAGATACACCAGAAAAATTGCCATTTCTCTTTCTTTATTAGAAGGCTATTAAGGAAGATTTCAGGAAACAGAAGTAAGGACAATCCTTTCATTGGTGTTACAAGGCTAAACTTGCAGAATAGACAGACAGAATCATGGATTATACACTGTGAAGGTTCACACACACCCATCTGCAACCCTGTTACACATGTGAAAAAAATGCAGGTCATATATCAGTCTCCAATGCTTCATCTTCCCATAAGTGCTGTATAATGAAGAGGTGACCAGTGATGCTTCTTCAGGAGTTGGTGCTCAAAGTGCTCTCACTCATCTTCTTACCCCTTATGTAATGCTAGAGGGTGGGCTCAGATATCTCAGCTGAAGACCAGAGGCTTTTGCCTTCCTTTAAAATTGGTGAAGGGACAGAGTCAGAAATTCTGGAGAATTGCCTTCAGGAGACACCTTAATAACTGAGTGGTTTGAGAAGACACATCAAGGTGGAAAGCCTTCTGGAGGTACCTCAGTTAAGCACCAGAAGTGAGATGGGACCAACATTGGCTTTACAGAATAGAAGTTCAGATGCTTAGCCCTGGATATCCAGCCCACGATGGCTTGGGGCTGCGACCCTGGAGGGAGAGGAAGGCTTTCCTTCAGACCACGTTGCAAGTGAGCAATGTCGCTGACTCCAGATAGCCTGTCTCAAGAGATAAGGGAGTTCATAGATCAAACCTCGCTCCTTTTAGCCCAGGATTCTAGTTGCAAATAATGGGATTTAGGAAACAGAGGTGTGATGAGGCAGAACTAAATAGCCTTTGTGAAACATTACTGAGGAAGAAAGTTGCTGCAAGTAGTCATTAAGTGGGAGAGATTAACAGTGGAGAGATGTAGTTCTCAGCGAAGTGCCTTTTCTTTCAAGTTAGTGAGACTGAGGAGGGAGTTGCAATATTCCCTTCTCCTCTTCTGCTGTATGCAGGTGGTCTTTTGTACTGAGTTTTGGGGAACAGTATGTTTAACATTGCTTAGCAGCAGTACCCCATCACTTAACTCAGGGAATGGGAATGTGTAAAATACCCAGGCAGACAGCTGAAATCATTTAGGGAGGGACAGAAGGTAAATATGTAATTTAATACCTGGTCAGGACACAGGCTGACATCTTTAGACTGACAAAAGTGCTGGAGAATCTCTAATAATCACAAATGGCTTCTGACTCATTTTGACTCTACAGCCAGCAGACTGTTGCAGCTACAAATAAAGGGGAAGTGAAATTGTGGACATGATGCACTGTGATCTATGATTATTATAAGTAAGAACATCAGAAATCCTTGAAAGAGAAAGAAATCCCCTATGGGCCTATTATGCCTGCTCCTTTTGTTTACCTCTTCTTGAATTTCCTATTATTTTCAGTTATCATTATATGCCACAGGCCACTTCAACCTGTGATTGACCTTTTGAGTTAGAAAATGGATAAAACAAACTGCTGAAAAGCTATGAATTAAATATGTAGATGGGGGGATAAATACAGAATGGATTTTTTCTTTTAATATATGTATATAACTATGTATCTCCAAAACTACCCAGCTGTGAAAGTTTCTGAGAAATGGAAGGAAAAAATTTGCCTGGATTTTGCTCTTTGGATCCTATCTAGTCTTCTGCACCTCAGCTCTAGGGATAGCTCTTAACCATGAAAATGAGGTTGCATTAATTTTACTCTGGGATCAACCAGGGGAAGGACACAGCATATTAGTCGTCAGGGCTGGGTTCTCTTTTATATTCATCCGCATGCATTAACCTTCATCTTATTTGTTGAGTTACGCTGCTTTTTGTATATCATGAATAATTTTATTAAGCATTAAGAATTTACCCACATTGTATCTTTGAGTTTTTTTATTTTTTTAAATATTTACAATTTGTAATGCATAATAAATATGTAATAGACAGGGTATGATTTCCCAGGGTTTACTATTATCTAAGTCTGTCATGTCCTATAACCTTTCTTGGCTTATACAATATTCAGTACTATAATGCAGCGTCAGTGCTGTTATCATGGGTTGATGGCAAAAGGACAGCCATCTTGACACTCTCCACTCACTAATCATGTCTATTTTGATTTGATTAGCATATAAATGCATCTGGATTTATGCAATATCAGTAGAAATGTGTTAAAAATACTTGTCAGTGTCCTTATTTTGAGAGTTAGAATCAGAAAATCTTAGAGGGAGAAGGATCATATGGTTGCATGTGTTGCCAGATTTCTGGCGCTAAATAATGCAATGATACATAGATAATTTTAAGCAGTATTCAGTGATGCAGGTTTTATCCCATGTGTTTTTTTTAAGGAATTGCCTGAGTCTACAAAGCAGCAGAGGAAAGAATGGCTGTGGTTGATTCATATATTTTAAAGAATGAATGGGAATTGCATAATGTCAAAATAAGAAACTGAATCCAAGTTCCCAACATTTCTGACTCAGAAGAATATTAGCAATATATATATATTAGGTTGACTGTTCTTTTGCAAACCACTACAAGTGGAACCTCACAATAACAACATATGAGAGACTATTCTAACAGCAACAACAGTCTGCCTTCCAAGAGACAGAACTAGTTCTGATGAAACTACAGAATTTATAATGCTAAGTTGTATGTATCTGAATTGATCCTGTAGCAAGCCATGATGCACATGCATATTGAAATGTCCATCAAGCATTTAACAGGGTTCTTTATCACATGATTTAAGAAGATGAATAATCTATCTGAAGCCAATTGGACTGCAAATTAGGTAAGCTTAAATACATTGCTGAATAAGGACTGAAGTTTACTTCATCCCTACTATCATCTTTGGTTTACATATTGAAATATATTTTGCAATAAATGTAAGAGAAGAATAATTTTCTTTTCTGAAACACTTATTTTGGCATGATATTTTGGAAAGACATGCTGGAGAGACCTCATGGTCTAACATGAATTTAAAAAGTACATTGATTAATTGGTTTTTTTGTTTGTTTGTTTTGTTTTTTTTTTTTTTTTTTCTTGTTTTGTTTTGTTTTGTTTTGTTTTTGTTTTGTTTTTTTTTCTTTTAGAAATGTAGAAAAATCAAGAATAAACTTCTGGGATTCTTTCTAGCCAACTGAAATAAGTTATCTGGGAATGTAAAATAAGTAGTGAGCCTAGGATAAGCAGTCATGAAATGGTTGAATGTGTAACCCTTGAGAAATAAGAAAGAGCAACAAAAGGTAAAAAGGAAACAATGAATTTAAGACAGAGTCCAACAACTCTGAAATTTAGTGGAGAAGATCATGTAGAAAACCATTATAAGAAAGAACAGGATTAATGAGAACAGCTCTTCTGAAAAGAACTAATTATAGAATTAATTTTAAAGAGATGAATGAATACAATGAGAATAACTAAAATCTTGAAAAAATTACCACAACTATTGAAAGAATCAGTGATTTTTAGCCTAAAGAAAACAGAATAGTGGTGAAACAAGTGAACATTGGAGGTCAGATTCAATTTGCAGATGAAGACACCTATATGTAGGTATTTACAAATGGATGTTTTCATGTGAGCTGAGTATATAGATACCCAATATACTCATTTGCACATTAGGGTTTTTTAGACTACAGTAGTTTTATTCTACTGGTCTCCAAAGCCCAGCTCAGTTGCCTAATTGCAAATATCTAGCACCATTTGTAAAGCCCTAGTGTACGTGGCTTTGCTTCTATCTGCTGCTCCATGGAGAGGACATCTCCCAAAGGCTCTGTGTCGTACCTGCAGATACTCTACAACACCCTGAATTGTAACAGAATCTATATTTAATCAAATTGAATTGAACCCCTATGGTTATCATGGAGCTTAGACACATAGCCCACAGGAAGACACTGTATTTGAGTTTGTGTGTCTTAATCTACAAAATGAAACTAACACTGACAATCGTCATCAAATAAACAGATGACTTTTGCAAAAATAAAGGAGCAGCATACAGGTAGTAGAAGTAAAACAGCAGCAGAAGGATTTAGGTTAATCAGTAGGAAAAGCTGATTGTGGAAGATGACAAAATCCTAGGATTGTTGTGAATGGCTGGGAAACCTCTGTGGAAGATTTGGACAACATACTCAATACACTTTCATTGTGAATGACATTAGGATACCTGACCTTTTTTAGGCAAGACAACAGATTAGATTACCTCTTTAGATCACTTCTGCTCCTATGTTTCTATGTTGTTACCTTGAACTCACAAAAAAGTCCGAACATCTTTTTTCTCTACATGAAAAGTTTTTGGGAAAAACCCCAAAACTATTCCGAAATGCTGGAATGTTTTGTTTTGACATTTTCAGTCAAAACAAAATGCTTCCAGATCCCCAGATCAAAATATTTAATTTTGGTGTGTTAAATTAAATGTGAATGTTTCATTTGGAGTCAGTTCAATAGTAAACTGCATCTGGTTACACTACTGTGGTGCCTTATGGTAACTGGAATTGGAGTGCCAAATGCCCTCAATCCTCAGTATAAAGCATGCTTACTTACTTGACTATCTCCTCCATGATGCCTGATAGTAATATGTTTCACATAACATACTATAAGACTTAAGCCAAGATCATAGAACCTCTGTGATATGATTCAGACACCCAGTCTATTTATGAGAAACTCTACACTTCTAAAGTAAAAACAATACATGAAAAATGACAGGAAAAGCTCAAACTCAATAGGAAAAGTTGCTTCAATATTTCTTTTTACAGAATCTACGAAAAGCAGGCCTAATTTTAAAAATACTTTTTTTTATGGAAAATCATAAGTAAATAAGATATTTTAAAAAACAATACGCAGTTTTAGATAATGTTGATGGCACTGAAACAGTTCTTTTTCCAGCATTGGTGCAGACCAGCAATTATTTTTTCATTTTTTTTCAGATTTTCAGGGTGTCTTTGACCCTGTCTTTTTCAAACAGACGGACTGCCAAAAGAAAAACCAAGAAGAACAAGTAACTGCCAGAGCATCTTGAAGCATTCACTGAGTTGTGTACAGAATTCCACAGTTGAGGTCTCCAAAGGGATTTAGATACCTAAATCCATATGAAAACTTGGACCTCAGTCTATTAGAGACTCTTTTAGCATACATCTGCCACCTTCACTCATTACTTTCTGCCACAGGACCTGGAGGGAGTGTTGTCATCAATGTGTGCTAACATCTGGCCCTGAGTAATTGACATTAGGGTAGGAAGTGACAAACAAACACAACTAGAGCTTCTCAGAATATTCATTGCAAATAATTTATGCAACTAATTTAGCCCCCCTGCCTTTCTTTTTCTGCTTGAGGAATCTGCAAGGGTACACTGTGACCTTTATGGATTAGTGTTTCTGCACTTGTTCATTGAGTAGCTTGTGTGAACAATTTTGAGCCTATGGATTTCTTGCAAGCTGCTGGCTATGAATGTCCACTAATCCTGATTCACTGTTTATGTCATATGATTGGTCACCTCTGTCACCTTTTTTTTTGTTTTGTTTTGTTTTGTTTTTTTTTTTCCTTCCCCTGCTTGTTGACTAATTGGTTGACCCCAGTGTTATAAATAGCAGAGAAAACTGAACAAATCACAGAAGCTTTGCATCTGTGGGGAAAGGGGGAATGAAATAGCAGGAAATAAATTGGTGTAGGGATTTTAGAACATTTTAAAATGTCTATTTGCACAAGAAAGATCTATGTATTTGCCTAGATACATAGATTTGAGCTGTAAAAAGAAATCTATTCCTTCCCCACCTGACAGAAAGAGACAGCTCTTTATCATGCTTTGCATCCAATTCTTACCTATCACATTCCTCAGAAACCATCACATGTATAGGCAGTGCTGTTGGGACACATTTTGTTCCCACTCATTATGTAGAGAGTAAGCTCTTTTGGGACCTATCTTCCCTTTTACCATGCACATGTACCCCACCTTGCACAAGAGGATCCTGACCTCAGCTGAAATTTCTAGCTACTTTAACAACAAATTAAAAATAATAACATCAGATAGGCTGGTTCCTTTGCCATTGTGCTTGTTTGCCTCTCACCAATATGCTCTGATTCATAAACAAAAGCTCCTCTTAATTCTTAAATAAACACAAATAAGCCAAAATCATAGATATACATATAAAAGAAATATACATATTTTTAAAATATCCAAAAATAGTTACAGTCTGGGAACTACTAGGAGGAAGTGTGTGAGCATAAACTGAATGAACTCTTGTTTAAAATTTTATTTGACTAAATTCGTTTGAAGGCAAAACATTTGCTTCCTTTGCCCAGTTTTAATGAGGATATGAAAGCACTGGAGCCTGTGTAACTCAACAGTCTATAAAGCCAGTGAAGAATAAGGACTCTCAGCTATTACCAACTCTCTGTAGGCCCAGTTGAACCAGTGCTCTACAGGCAAAAGACAAGAGAGCTTATTACCTATCCCCTGAGCCATTCAGTCTTCCCTAGAGAGGTTTTTTGACATCAGGGGCTTAACTGAAACATATGAATTAGAGTGGAAATTGAAAGTATTCAAATATAAATTAATTTATACCCAAGGGTTATTCATGCCAACTAGCAATAAATATGCTGGAAGTAAAAAAGGCTAATTTGAATGAATATGAGCGGGCAAAATGCAATCAAGGGCAAGAAAGAGGCATATGCAAAGTATAAAACATCAAATAGAAGAGACAGTACTGAAAAGATTACAGTAGAAAATTAATGTAAAGAAAATGGGAACTCTGTGAAAATGCAGGGACCATCTTTCTGTGTCTTGATGCTAACTTAACTGTGTTGCCAGACATACCTTATTCTTCTGGGAACTCCAAGACCTGGCCATGGTCATATCAAAATTAAAATTAGGGTTTCACCCAAGATTCTTGTGGACATTTTTAAAAAATATTAAGTTGCTTTCTAGACCTTGTTGTTAGTTTTGAGGTTAAAGGGTGACTGATGCAAGGAGACAAATGTGAAAGACTGTTGAGAGACAATGGAAAGAACCATTCAAAAAGGAGCTACTAACAAATCCTCTTATACCCTTTATTGGTCCTGTGAAAGTTTGGCTGACATCCCATCTGATGTTTTCTGTAGATGGATATGATGGTTTCACTGCCCATACTGCCTTTGTATGGTCAAGAGAGACCACCAATATCTCTGTTGTAGAGCTGGCCGTTATGGTTTACCCTTAATTGATTTTGGATCATGGGGCATGTAGTCAATTATTTTCAATGGCAGAAATATGTAATTTCTGTCATTGCAGAGGAGCCAAAGAATATGCAATTTTTACCACTTTGCATGGTTTTATCCCAGGCTAATTAATTACTTGTTTTTATGAGTAGTAAATTTGTACTTACAACATGGAAAAATAAGAAAGAACAAAAAAAGGAAACTGAATTGGAGTTAAGGAACAATGTGGAGAGAGGTTAGGGCTAAAAATAAAGGTTTTTTGTCTTTACTAAGATAAGTCATCTATGACTATGTATGAGCTGAAGGGCTGAAGGATATCTTTTTCACTTCCCTTTAAAATCAGCAACTGAAAATATTTCTATTTATATTAGTTTGTCTTTATGAAAGCACAAGAACTAAGTTTTGGGCCTAAACTACTTGTCAGTGTCTGATTAATTAACCTAGAGGCTTTCCCGATATTCCCCACAGATTTTGTTCCTGGCTTTGATTAATTTAATTAAAGATCGTCAGCCTTGACTCACCCAAGGGACACCATGTCTAACATGAGGAATAGAAGTTTTTTCTAAGAAATAATAGAAATAGCTGATGAACACAAAATGTAGAGGAATTTTCCTGTGTTTTGGAGGTGGTTTTGAATAATCTGCTGTGGAACCCAAGTGTCATGTATTCAAACAGATGTGAAATTACAGACAAACACAGAAGGTGGAAAATACAAAGTTAGCAAGAAATTTCTGGATCAGTAGCCAAAATGTCATTGTTAACTGCTGTACCTCCAGCGTGATTTCATCGTATTAATTCCTAACTTTTCCCATAAGTTCAAACACTGGCCAGAATTTGGTGGACTGTTCACATGAGGATCTGCTCCACTTCACAGTGGAGAACTCTTTCTAAGAAATATTAATTTACTTGATGTACCTTGAAGTAAATCACAAGACCTGTGATTTTTTCCTGGAATCACTACTGTCCCATTGCATGACTTTGGTTATGTCTTTCTCCTTTTCTGTGCTTTCTCTTGCCACCGATTATCTCCTTCTTTACTCAGATTCTGCCTTATGACATCTCTGTGTAAACTGCCATGTCACACTAGGGGGCCTTTTTCTTGCTTGAGGAGTGTAATGAGTTATTGCTTCGTGATTCCCAGATCTTTCTTCTTTCTAGAAGTATATACATGGCAATGTTTGATTCATGGAAGCACAACTGATGCTAAGAGGGAAAGAGCTGCATCTCTTCTGCATCCAAACAATGGTAGACCAATCAGCAAGGAAGTTATGGTGGCCAAGCCCTTCAAAGATACAAGGGTAACAACCTAGCAACTCATTTTTTTCTGATAGTCATAATTTACTCATGTTCCTCAGAAAATGTTTGTACATCACCCAGGCTACTTCTGACTCTGTGAGTCCTCACTGAAATGGTTTCCAGCACCAGTCTCAACCACAGACTGTGTTTGACATGCATGGGCTGGTGGACTCTTGAAGACCTCTCAAGATGCCAGCACACGCTGCTGTGTTTGGCTTTTATTAGTCCTTTACTTTCAACTTTATTTTCTCCGCCTTCTCCCCTTTGTTTCCTCCCTCTACTTTCAGAGAAGGAAATGCTACAGAATGAAAGCAAATTATACAACATCCATTTGAACACAGCACGTTAATTTTAGGGTTGTTAGCCACACGCTTACATGTCTGGCTTTCTGCAGAGGGCCTGAGCTGTGGAGCAAATGAGTACAGCCACATTTTAATTCTGTTCTCTCACTGGTCCCTGCCAGGAGGCTCAGGGGGGGCTAAGGATTCATGCTGTGTTTCCCACCCCAGCCCAAATCTGTGCCTATTTCAGCTGGCCTCCTATATCAGCCTACCTGCACCTGTGTTTTCCTGGTTTTGGACAACAATGTGAGTATAGTCATTCAAATGCTGGCAATAAAGATGTCACAATTTCCTTACTCTTAATCAATGAAGCTTTAATAAACATGCTTTTCTGGCTTTGCCTCACTCCTGCAGCTTAGCTCTACAGGATAGCATCTCACACAGTGCCTGTACTTCCTTTGGATACCCTGCCATGTAAAATGGGTCATGTTTTTGCCTATTCCCCTCCAGGATAAGTTGAGGTGAAGAAGATGCTCTGAAGATAGATGCAATATTCCAGCTGTGTAGAGTGACTATAAAGAAAGAAATGAGCTATAAAATAATTCCATACCTGCGGTTTTGGGGTTAGGTTCAATCTACCCATTGCCCTCTAATTCCCTACACACTTCCCAAGGGTAAGCATTTTGAACATTTTAAGGAGACCCCTTCCAAAAAGCCTTTCCCTCATTAATATTCCTTCCTTATACACTTTTTAAATTTGAATAAGGAAAGAAAGCTTACTGGTTTCTCCTTTTGTTTTCATCAAGATATTATTGAATAAACTTGGAGATGCACTCTGACAACATCCCCAGGCACTGCTTACAAATTCAACTGTGAAAATAGTACTATCCAGTTCCTATAGTCCTGATCCTCATCTTACACATGCTGTGCAAACCCTGTTGAAATTCCTTTTGGCATATGATACTCCTTTGGACTCCTGACCAACTCTGGATCCATCCTTGTAACCAGATTGTTTCAAGAGAGCTTCTGCAGCCTGAGAGGAGAAAGAGCAAATGAGAGTATTGGGCCAACTGTAAAACTCACAGCACTGCCTCCTCTCTCTACTAACTTCAGAAATAACAGCAGGAATAAAGAAACCCTGTCCTGATTTCTCCTCCCCTCTCTATTCCCACCCTCTGCCTCATATCACTGGCAGTTGAAATAGAGGACAAATCCATCGTTAAATATTTTGTAAGTGCTCAGTTATCTGGTGGCAGCTGTTTTCTAACTGGATTGGGATGGAGAACATGGATGCCTGGAGGAGCTACACCAGTTTTTTGGGTTTCGGTTTGGGGTTTTTTATATTTTTTTTTTCCTTCTCTCAGCATAATCCTCCATTCCTCTTTTATTCACTAGGAAAGAGAAAAAGAGGGAAGACTTTGATGTTACATACTGCTCATTACACAGAAGTCTTTTTCTTCCAACAAGGCCTTACAGTAGCTTATCATTGTTATTTTGCTTTGATGAGTGTTAACTAACCAACTAGTCATTTCTATCAGGTAATGAGTAGTCAGGAGAAGGGGAGGAGTTGATAATATTGACATGATACTGTGGTTAGCAGTGAATTTCAAGAAACAGATTCTGTCATACAAGTTCTTATAATGAAATTTAAGTAATCAGTCCCATAATTTCTCCTTTTAGTTTTAGCTAGACTAGAAAAGGTCAATGCCCTGGCAAGCAATGATTTGCAAATAACAGGTGCAGCCAGTTTCTATTATATTGCTATGGGACACTGCTCTGTCACTTTTATTTACTGAATCAATCCACCAATGTCCAGCAGGAGAACAACAGTTAAATGGCCATTAATTGTAGGCTGATGTGCAGATGAAACAAATCTCCAAAGGGACCATAAACCTTTGTTCTTTATCCTCCTCCAACTCACACAATGGGATTAGCAGTAAATCACTCAATGCTTCATCTTCTTATTAAAAATTTACCATACTGATCATCCCAGGTGACTAACATCCAATCAGGGCATAATTTTCTTTTTTTTTTTTTTTTTTTTTTTTTTTTTTTTTTTTAATTTTCAGTGCAGTGATTTAAGACTTTCATGGTAAAACAAACAATTAACACACAGAAACTAGTGATGTACATCATATAACTTTGATTGTCTTGTTTGGTGTTTCAGGGTAGCAAAGTGTGAAAGGTTGTTTTAGAAAAGTCTTTCCAGAAATTAAATTTTATCTTCTTTTATTGAAGCTTTTGATTTTTTTAGTTTTATTCATACTGTGTCTCCTGATATGCAGTTCAGAGGATGTGCATGCAGTTTTCAGAAATAGGAATAATTGAATTATTACAAGTTGATACAATGTCAATTCAAATGTGTTCCAGAGGCCTTAAGCAAAGGCCTTTCACTTGCACTGTGTATCCTAGACAAATTAATAACTCCATGAGATGACCACTATCTTGGAGAGTTTTGGATTTGAGCCTTGGAAGTAGAGCATAGTGCATTGCATGGACACAGTGACAGCCCTCCCAAATAAAAACTGAGAGGTGGTGAGCAGATATGACACCTCTGCTTGTTTCCTGGGCTAGAACAGAAAGAAAGAAATAGAAACTGTGGTACATGGGACCCCAGGGGTTTTATTTAATTAACCTTATTAAGAAGAGGTGCCTATCTGAGTGTGGCAGGCACCCCTGACAAACACAATATATCAAAGCAGAAAGAACAACCCCATAATGTACTATATTTATAGGTAACCACACAGCTGAAATGATCAACTAAATTCCCCATCTCCCTTACCTAGTGTATCATCCCTAATGATGCTTGTTTCTTCAACAATCTTTCCAAAGAGAAGCATTTTGAATTAGGCCCTCATCCAAAGCTCAGTGTAATCAAGGAAACTAGCACCAGTATATTAAAGTAAGACTAATATGTATACAGAGACACCACTTCCTCTTCCTACCCTTTCTCCTATTTGTGCATCTACAACCTTGTGAAAAGAGCTCAAGTTAGGTTTGTTTATTGTAACCACTATCACTGTTTTACTGGAAACATCCCTTTCTTTTTATGCGTGATCTATATTAATAAACATTATATCTTCTTATACTAAGGCATTCATATTTAATTAGATAGAAATTTTGTATGATTCAGATAATCTTGCGTGCTCCTTTTTCTTTCACGTTTACACAGTAATTATGGAAATCTGTGATATGTCCAAATACTCTTTCTATAGTCTTCAACTTGAAGGTTGGTAGAACAGCAGTTCAACTTGACCCTTTAGATCCTGTCTTGATTTTAGAAATCTATTTCTCAGAGAGTTTACTAGGTCAGAGAAAGCTCTCTCACCTCTGTTTTGAGAGTTTCTTTTTCTTTGTTACAGTTGGTCAGCTGAACATTCATACATGTTCTCCAAAGTTATCTGTTTAACGTCATCTAGATCCTTTGTGAAAAAGTGAATCTATAGAGCCCACCTACATGCACTCATCAGTGTTTTCCTACTGATGGCTGCTCTTGTTAAATTCTTCTGGTTTTAATTAATTCACTGTGTGATTTATTGATATTTCATCATTTCATCAGTCTGAAATGATGTGATAAGTCACTTAAGAGCAGATCCTGATATCTGGCTCTAAGTCTCTCTGCAGCCAGATGGAGAGAGATAGAAAAACACATTTCTAACAATCCTTTTTTCTCTATATCTGCCTTCCTGTAAAATGAGGAAAGAAATATATCTCTACCTCTCAAGTGTATTGTGAAAAATGTGCGATATTGGAATCATAGACTCACGAGCACCCAGTAGAATTAAAAATCTGATTTAGAAATTAAGTTTTTCTACTGATTCTAGAATTATAAATAGATAGCTAATGAAGTTGAGATATTCTTGGAAAGTTATTGTTCCAGGCACTCTACCACTTCTCAAACAAGACTGAAAGACCGTTTATATTTACATATAAAAATAAACACATGTATTTAATATATTTACACTTTGGTAATTGGGAAAGTAAGCACTAAACTTTGTTATCAACTTGATGTGAATTTAAAAATTGATGTTATTAAGAATCTTTCCCATAGCAAGATTGATTTTATGAAACAAAACTAAACACAAATAGACTATCAATCTCTATCAATGACCAAGTCGAAAAGTAAAATCAGTTTAAGTATAACAAAAAAAGTCAGCCACTCTCAAGAGTTTCACAGGAGGGAAAAACATGAGCTGAGGATAGTTGGAGTACTATTTTTAAATTTTCTCCACGTGAAATAAAAGAATTAACAGTATTTACTGTTTAACTAAAACAATTTCATATTGATAATGTCTAAAGAATATATTTACAAAATATTGAACATCTACTAAAATTTAATTGTGGCATACAATTAAAACAGATTTGTAACATATATTAAAAATAAATAGCTCAAAATTTAGAAATTAATGTATTTTTTCTGCCAAAGGAAACATCCATATAACTAAAAAGAGATGTAAGTTTCAGTAAAGACACCTTTTCTTCTAACGAAATGTAGGTAGCACCAGTGTATAGGTTTCTACATGACCTACTCATCCTGTGTTTTTTCTCTGCTCAAAGAAGAGAAAGAGATTATTCTACTGAATAATTTATCTCATCTTAAAGTGGCAATCTAAATTATGTCTCAAAAGTATCTAAATTATGACTCAGAAGTACCTATTAATGTTCATGGATTATAAATAGAGCCTTAAGTGACTTTCTCAGAGGTAACTAAACTGGAAACTTCTACTTTAGTTACATGAAACCCTTTGAAGCTGCTAAGTTTAATAATTTTCCAATCCCAGATGTTTCAACATAATGTTTGGAGTTCCCAGTGGAGTCTAGGTTCCCAAGAAGAAGCTATTAAAGAATTATAAATCTATAGAAATTTAATCTAGGATATAACTCTGGAGGTCTCCCATTGAACTTTCTGCTCATAGTGGGATTGCTGCCATCACTAAATGAGGTCATACATGGCATTTTGTAGGTGAATGATGGAAACCTTCAATGATGGAGAGTAAGAAACCATTCTGCATAACCTGGCCCAGTGGTTTTCTACCCTCCTGACAAAGTAGGTTTTCCAAATGTCTAGCCCGGCTCCACCACCAGCAAACAAGAAGTGAATAAATAAGTGAATAAATAAATAAATAAATAGATAGATAAATTTGGCTCTTGTGATTGTTATTCCATATTTGATTTTTGCCACAACAAAGAATTTGGATTTGTCCTCTTTCTAGCTCACCTTCAGCAGCTGTAGCTGCTACACTTTTGCCCCTGATGGAGTGCTGTAGAGTGGTTTTCTACCATTACGCAGAAATATAGATCTGAAGGCATGACAGCACATTGCAAGAAGTGACCCAGGTAGCAGACTTATTGCACTCTATTCTCTCTCTCCATCCCCCTTTCTCCCTCCATTTCCTTTTTTTCATACTTTTGATTCCTTCTATCTTAATTAAAAAGTATGCAATTATTGTTGAGAATAATTACAACTATGACACAAGAAATGCCTTATTTTTTTATATAATATTTCTATGACCAACACACACTAGTCAGTAACTGTGATATTAGCTCAGCAGTGAGACACAAAGATGTGTTTCCTTGGTCTGTAATAGATTTCCCAGGTAACTTCAGGAAAATCAGCTGAATTCCCTCTGTCTCCCATCTTTCTCTGTGAAATAAGAATAATCAGTTTGACCTACTAAGGCAACTATAATGTTAAACATGTTGATAACTACAGCTCTGTGTAACTATGATTTTGTTTGATTGATTTTCTTTTGATATAGGTTGATCTGTTAAAGAGAGCTTTAGAAATTACTCTTTTGAACAAATATTTTTATGATATTTCATAAAGTTAACTAGTGCTTAAAAATAGAAAAGCATAATAATGATTAATTATACCTTTTTTAATTCATTACTAATTTTTCTTTCATATCTGTATGTAGCACTTTGCTGAGACACAAGAAAGCCAGACCCTTACTCTCTGGGAGTTCCCTTCTGAATTAGACAGATAACATGACAAATAATTTCTTTCTAACAACTTTTTCTCCTGGGCATCTCTTTGTATTTTTCGGTACTGGCACCCATTAAGAAATGAGGCAGAGATGTTCTTTAAAGCTTGGATCACATAAAGCAGCTAAGATAGGTTTGGGAGGATCCTTTGCTCTTGGAATTTCTTCTGTCATTGTCACACGCAGTACATGAACCATCCATCAACTTCACATCAGAAACAATATTCTCCTTCTTTGAAAAGCCAGTCCTAAGGGTTTGCAGCATGTGTCCCAGAAGACTAATGATGAATGCTGCTGTTTGATTGATAGAAACTAGCTTTTTTTCTTGAAATCATACATGACCAGCCACAGAAGCACAAACAATCCGCCACTGTTTAGGCACCAAGGCATAAGCAGAGAGGACTACTTTTGATTTTCAAAAGAGGTGACGTACAAAAGGGGGGAGAGAAAACAGGGGCACTCAGTACAGCAGGGGTGGTCATACTTTGCCCATATACTTTGAGGACTGTATTGGTAAGTTGCCAAGAGCCGAAGGGCTGCATTGAATTTGCATTAAATGGAGCAGATGGCATCAGCTGCCCTCAACTTTAATGTTGAAATGTGGCCTACAGAGCAAATCTGTACAAAACTTTTCTAATTAAATCTGAAACAACATGCCTCATCTATTCCCTCGTAACACAGCCTTTCTGGTGGCATTCCTGCAATTCTGCTTCTAGCCCCATCCAAGAGAGACAATGGCAGAAGTGCAGAGAAATTAAAAGTAAGAACACACACAGACATACAGTTTTATCCAAAATATTGTTTGAAGCACCAGATGAGAACGAGTGGAGTAAAATTAATCTCCATCGATTTTTACAAGGTAGCATTCTTTATAACAATAATATAGTATTATATTTATTAAATGTGGACTTCAAGACAAACCAGGCACTGGTACGGATGAAGTCTGGTTTGAGGTAGAGCAAGGGAGAACCATGTTTCAACTCAGCTCTAACACTGACTAGGTAAACTCAGATAAGCCAGTTAAGGTTAACATTTTCAAATTTGCCTATTTCACTATATATAAAATGAAATAATCTAGAATAGTCAATAAACCATGCTCTAGCTGTATTCATGCACTTCATTGACAGACTGTGTGAACATTTCCCACAAGAATTAAACAGATGACACCATAAATAATTCCATTACACCAACAATTTCTGACAACAGCTGTTAATCCACTCTCTGCGGTGGAATTCAATAGCAGGTAATGGTGTTTAGCAGTCATGAAACCTACCCACTTTTATTTCCTTGGATCAACTTTTCAAAATGTTTGCTTTACCTGTCTATTTAATCTTCAGGTACTTAAATTAAAGACATACTTTCCTCATTCCTGCTTCTCATAAGAAATTAAGACATAAAATTATGTATCTGTGTTAAATATTATTATTAATAATAATTATTTGGCATACATGAAATAATAATTTTCTTGAATTTTAAGTCATGCCCAGAATTCTATATCTGCCGAGATTATGTGTAAACATATATTTGAAAAATAAAATTAGGTGAAATGAATAACTCAACAAAAATAAAATCTATTTGCATTCACTGACTTTCTTCAGGAACATTTGAGCTAAATTTTCCCTTGGTAGAATTCTACCAACATCAGGATTAAATAAGACCATTTTTTGTTTTCTTTATGAAACAGATGGACAATATGTGTCTTTTTAAGTTTATAAATAAGTGCATGAATTTACTGGTCAATAAGGTAATTGAGTGAGGAAAGAAGAAAAAAGGTTGTGAATAACTAAAATTGATTTTTTTACACATAAATCCCTGAAATAATATTAACTATTTGTGCACTGCACTTTATTTCTGTCCTAAATTTACCTCATCTCATGCACAGTAATAGACAATTAAAAACAAACAAACAAACAAACAAACAAACAAACAAACAAAAACAAAAACAAAAACAAAAACAAAAAAACAACACCAAAAAGCCAAACCAAAACTCAAGGCTTCTTCTGTATGATACCAAACTAAAACAGAAATAAGAGAAGGAGATAAATGGCCATCCAGTTCAAACTGTTCCTTCTGCCTCTTCCCTGTCTCAGTGCAGGTAACTTCCATATTAGAGATAGAACATGACAGAAGAAAACAGTCTTGGTTTCAGCTGAGATAAGGTTAATTTTTCTTAGTAGGTTGAATAGTGTTTTGTTTTGGATTCAATATGGGATTTGGTATAAGAATGCTGATAATATGCTGTTTTCAGTTGTTGCTGAGAGATCAAAGACTCTCCACCTCCTGTGTCCTGCCCATGTGCAGGTGCACAAGAAGCTGGGAGGGAGAACTGCCAGAGCACTGGACTCAAACTGGCCAGTGAAATATTCCATACTATATAATGTCATGCTTAGTATAGAAAGGAGGGTTGGCTGGGAAGGGGGTGGTTCTGTCTCATTTCCAGGATCATGATTGCAGGATCCTGGCTTTTCTACAATCGCTGGCTGGGAACAGGCTGCGTACTGGTTTGTTGGTTGGTGGTGAGCAATCACATTATGCTTTACCTATTTGCATTTAATAATAATAATAATAATAATAATAATAATAATAATAATAATAATAATAATAATAATAATAATAATAATAATAATAATAATAATACACATAAATAATAATCATAACAATATAGTATTGATGCACTGATATACTTATATTAATAATAATTATCATCATCATGTTATTTTGTTTCAATTATTAAACTTTTTTATTTCAACCTATGAGTCCCCTTACATTTTCCCCTTACATCTGGGGAAAGATAAGTGAACGGCTGCATGGTGTTTGGCTGCCATATGGGTTTAAATCATGACAAAAAGGAGCAAGAATTTTAACAAGAAGTAAGACTGGATCAAGCAGTAGTGAGCCTCCTTCTCTACCCTCCTTTGCACTAGAAGCACTCAGCATACATGCTTATCTACCAAATTCATCAGGGACCAATAAGACTGTGGGGAGAGAGGGGAGAAGTGTTGTCCTGGAGAACTCAGGCAAACAACGGAGAAGCCAGATCTGGTTCTAACAGCTGCTGTGACCACATTAATCCACCTCCAACACATCCATGAACTTTTGAGAACTAAGACCTCAAAGGATGGGGCAGCACCTGGAGAAAGATTTTCAGCATACTGTCCTGGGTTGAGTGAGTGGTGGAGTTTTTTGGTGGCAGGGGAGGGGGCTATCGGGGCAGCCCACTGTGAGAAGCTTCTTGAAGCTCCCCCAGCTCCAAGTCAGCTCCACTTCTGTTTGTGAAATTGAGCCAATCGGCTGCCCCTCTGCGATAACGTATTTAAGAAGGGACGTGGTGACAGGTAGTTGGATTTGTGAGGAGGAGTTGCTGCAGCTCCATGAACACCAAGGTCAGTGGAGGAACGGAGGAAGAAAGGAGGGGGGAGGTGTGCCAGAGCAGATACCCCCCTGTATCCTGTGGTGAGACGGCAGGGCGGCCCCCCCTGCCACCCATGAAGATCTACGGTGGAGCAGACATTGATTTATGGCCTGTTGCTCCTGCTTGTCATAATCAAGGTTCTGTGCCCGAAGAAGGCTGGGGTCTCATGGGAAAAGGTAGCCCCACTGCTGTAATTCAGCGCTGGGAGGATTGCAGCATGCGGGGGAGTCCCACGCCGGAGCAGCTCAGGAAGGGCTGCAGCCATGGGAGAGAATCCAGTTGGAGAAAGTTAGTGACCCATGATGGAGCAGTGTGGGGAACGCTGTGGCCCATGGGAGGAATTCAAGTCGGAGAAAGTTTGTGGAGGACTGTCTCCTGTGAGAGGGGGACCACGATGGAGCAGGAGGAACAAGTTTCGGACACTCCCCTCACCGAAGATGAAGGAAGTGGCAGCGCTGACTGCACCCCCCATTCCCTGCCCCTGTGCCACTGGGGGAGGAGGTAGAGATATGGGGAGCAGAATTGAGCCCGGGAAGAAGGGAGGGGTGTGGGAGAGGTGTTCTCAAGATGTGGCAATGCTTCTCACTGTCCTACTCTGTTATGTGTTGTTAGTGTCTGTAATAAATGTATGGGCTTTTTTCTTCCCCTAATGAGTCTGCCTTTTGATCGTGATCATAAAAGGGGGATTTTTTCCCCATCCCAGTCCTATCTTGAACCCGAAGCCTGGCTCTCTGTCCCTTCTCATTGCTGGAGGGGAAGGGAGAGAGAGCTGCTGCATTGTGGTTGGCTTCCAATCAGGCCTAAACCACGACACATACTAATTTCAGACATGGTGTAAGTTTTGTGAGCTCTGATATGCTCACAGTTTTGTACTGATTTAATTGCTTAGGAAGGAAAAGAGATTCTTAGTCTAGAGTTTTACCAATTATCTTTCTTATAGTGGAAATAAGGCATAACAATATAAAAGTAGGATATGCAAAAATCTCATATAGTGAAACACTTTCGGAACGTTTTATTTTAGTTTAGTATCAAATCCAGTGCAACTAACATGGTTCTGCTTTTACAGTAATCTTGATCTTTGGAGGAGATCTGTCTTTTATTAAGCATCACAGCCTTTTAGTATGACCAAATGTCACAGGGGGTTAATATATTTAATTGTTTATCTAGAAACTCTTTGGTTCATTTCAACCTTTCCTATAGTCTGATGGTTTCTTTGGGGTCAAAATTACTATTTTCTTTTGAGTATTCCTGAAGGCAGGAAAACAAAATGAAGTTAAAAGTCTTCTTAGATCAAAAGATGTGCCCTATAAGCCAAACAGTAATGGGTGAAATTCGAGCTTAAATCACAGGGGAATAATTTGTTGGCAGCAGCATTTGGAAAACAGGTGTGCAAACAGTTACAGAGTTTAGTTTTTAGAACAAATGATGGAGAGTGGGTTTTAAAGATAAGCTTAAAGGCACAAGGCAGAAGAAAGAAAGAAAATGGTGTAGACACAGAATAAGAGAAGATTTAGCAGTGTGTGCATAACAGGCTACAGTTAAACAACACAATCATTTGAAGGAAAAATTACAGTCATTTTGGATGTCAGTTCATTGATTGCAAACACAAGGCAAAATTTGAAAAGAGACAGAGAAATATTGTTTGTGAATTTCCTGACATTTTTTCTTTGTACAAAAAAAGTTCATATGAGAAAAAAAAAAAATCACAGTAGAAAAGATGGTTTAATTAAAAAAAAAAAATCTAATTGTTAAAAAGAAGATTTAAAATTTTTCAGTGAAAAACTTAATGTTTGTGTTTCCAAACAAGCTGTCCTTTGAAAAAAATGCAAGTACTTTGTTTAAAAATAAAAGGTTAAAATGAATTTTTAGAGTTCCCAAATTTTATTAATTCTCTGTATTTTTCCTTTAGTAGGATAAATTATATCCCTATTAATAGTTATGCTAGGAGGTGGTGTGCGCCAATTTCTCATTTCAATGGGAAGAGGATTGGGCTGAGTCCTTCCAAGACTCATCCCAAGAACACCAACATGAAAAACTGTTCTGTCTGTTTGCTGTACTCTGTGTCCTGCATCCTTTAGTCTAGCCTTAGGTTCCTGAGTAAACCACATAAACTAATATTATTATAATTTCTATTAATCCTGAAAGTGATTGTAAAGAACCAGAAGTGTTTTTAAATGGGAGTACATCTGGAATGGTCTGTATCACATTGTTAATAACTCCCCTCCACTGACAGTAGTGGAAGCCCAGAGAAACTCTGCTCTTATGCTAAACTGTCATTATGAAGTTAACTGGGATGATGTACCATTGTTCTCTTTAGGAAATTTGACCAGAAGTTTTAACTGAAAGCATGAATAACTTCAAAATCCATTTATAAATTTATGAACCACACTGAAGATTGTTAGTAATATTGGAAAATCATGCCATCAGCTATCCAATATGTGTTGCATTTTCTCAGGCCAGCTGGAGTAAGCCCTATGTGCAGGTAATAACACTTTATGTCATGAATATTTAATTATTTGCAGTCTAAAGCAGAAATTAATGGAAGCTCAGGTATCCCAGTGTGTTTCTCAGCATCTGATCAGTGCATCTTAACAGTGACTGGAATCAGGCTTTTATCTACCTATCTGTCTGTCTATCTGTCTGTCTATCTATCTATCTATCTATCTATCTATCTATCTATCTATCTATCTATCTATCTATCTATCTATCTATCTATCTATCTATCTATCTATCTATCATCTATCTATCTATCTATCTATCTATCTATCTATCTATCTATCTATCTATCTATCTATCTATCTATCTATCTATCTATCTATCTATCTATCTATCTATCTATCTATCTATCTATCTATCTATCTATCTATCTATCTATCTATCTATCTATCTATCTATCTATCTATCTATCTATCTATCTATCTATCTATCTATCTATCTATCTAATCTATCTATCTATCTATCTATCTATCTATCTATCTATCTATCTATCTATCTATCATCTGTCTATCTAAGTACTATTTATTATTAGAAAAAGCATTATAGTTTTGGCCATATATCTCATTTCATACTGAAGTATTTATAACTGATATTTACAGATCCAGATGCATAACTCAGTACTGTGAAATCCTTCCCACTTATGTGTTATTATTTCTGTTTTATTTCTAATTTCTATATTAGTATGAAATCTGGTAGATATCATCATTTTACCAGAAGGAAAAGAATATGTTTTCAGTGTATGATATAGAAGGCAAAATACAGTGTAATGCTGTAAAAGGAACATAAAGCACTTGTGATAGAGATTTAACAGTCCAGGTATTATTGTTCGACAAAGATATACTGTGTCTCAAGTTGATTGGTTATTTACATGCCATTGCTCCCTGTTCTGTATCTTTTATTACTGAGACAATTTTTCAATTACATGCAGAAAACATTTAGATTGCTTGCTTTGTTTCATGAAAACAACCTTTTAACATCTTTCTTTTTACTTGCAAGTCAATGACTTAGATGTGAACTCTCAGATGCTCTGAACTGTTTTTGTCCTTTGGCAAGTAAAAACAATATAGAAGTTTTCATAGTACAAAATTCTCAGGCATCTTCCAGGGACCTTTGTCTCTGGGTAAATTCAGAACACAGTTTCATCTACACAAGATTAACCAAAGTACCTCTTTAAACCAAATCCCATGTCCCAGCTGCAGTTCTGCAGCATTGGATAGGTCATCTCAGGACATCAGAGCTAGGAACTGGCATCCAAAGTCTGGCACTTCATTCAGTGTGTTTCTTTCTCTGAAATATTCACAATACCAAGAAAACAGAACCTGGGGGGATCATACAAGAGTTACATCCTTAACACCCAGTGAAAGCGAGTTCTTATATTCTCAGAAATGAACTTCAACATCTATACATATACATTTGGGTGTCCCACTGAATGCGTGCATTTAGAAGCACACATTAGTGGGGATTTAGAAGCACAAATCCCCAAGAAAGTTTGTTCATTGCAACCTTTAAATCTTAGGGTGTTTAAGTATCTTATTCCTAGTTGTTAAGATCTTTATCTTGGATTGGTGTTCATAACATTTAACTTTGGCCTTCTACAACATTTTTTGCCTCATCTCAAGCAAAGAGGGAGAATCCCTCCATGTTAATTCAGTGGAGAGAAATCAGCACCTCCACAAGATAATTCATCACATCCTACTTTAACATGATATATATCACCCTGTGAAGATGCTATATTCCCTCCTTTGTCTATAGAGGAAGCTTAGTTTACTGACTAAACAAGATAGGACTAAACTTGCAACTCTTATATAGATAAATTTAGGTGGGATGAAAGCTACAATCCATTCTTACTGAATTGAGGTTAGTTCTTCAACCTTAGCATGGAAACTCGCAAAGCTTCAGCCTAAAATGGAAATTACATAATATTCAATAAATGAAACTTTGTTGTGACTTTTGCTTGATTGTCTTGTTTTTGTTTTTGTTTTTGTTTTTGGTTTTGGTTTTTTTTTTTTTTTTTTTTCTGTGCACAAAGACAACATTTTGAAGACAGTAAAGGACTGAATTTCCAGCACATTAACAGTTTTTTAAGCACAGGTATTTTTATAATTGTGATAAATAGTGAAAATGCACTACATTCAATAGCACTAAAAAGACATATTCACATAGGTGACCTAGAGGTGCTGAAGTTACAAATCATTTGATGTCTTCAACAGGGCAAAATATCTGGTTGCTGGTGAGAGGTAGACACAAACGTCAAATGCCAAATCATGCCAAAAAGCTTAAATGAGGGTTGGTGCCATTTATAAAAATGGGGTGTGGGGTACCAGCGTTGATGGACACCAGAATAATAGACAGACATTTTCTTGTCTGTCAGGTAATAGTTCAGATACCTATGAGTCTACACAGGGTTGTAGATAGAAGCGTCTTCTTCTATCATGCCAAATAATAAGTTTAGACAGTACAAGGAAACCTGCAGGTGAAAAAACCTTCTTTTAGATTTTTTTTGGTTTGATTTCAGACCTGAAGAAATATTTCTGCTTTCTTCCAGTTACATTGTTTTTCTTGCCTGGAATCTGCTCAAGTTACAGAAAACTGACCTCTACAAAAAAATATGCAGATTTTGCAGCTGGGTTTTAGCAAAGCACAAGTATAAGCAATCCTTATTACCAGACAAAAAGAAACTCAGGCACCATAGCCCATAATCTCGAACAAAGCATCCAAAATTAAAATGGTTTTCTTGAAAGATTAACCCAATTCATTTTGGGTTAAGAGCTGGGAGGAAACAAAAGAGTCCACAGTCAAATCTATTAACTTGATCAGAGCTACACTGGGACTGTGTCTCAAGATCATTATCTTACAAGACACGGATGTCAATCTCATTATGTAACCAAGTATGTCTAGCTCTTTCCTGTATAAATATACTTAATAGGTATAGTTTTAACCTTTTGCTGTAAAATTAATAAAAAGGAGATCCATCTCAGTGTGCCAAGAGGCTTTTCTCAGCCCTATTAAAGGCTGATTTTTTGTATAAATAAATACATTTCAACACACAAAAGAAGAATAATGTTTTCTGAAGGAATGACCTGAGCTTCCTTTCCTCCATATGTTACCTGTGCACCGTTTTACTTCAGAAAAAAGAGTCTTCTTATTGCAGAGGGTTATCTGTCTGTACTCATGTCTGTCTCCTCATATCCATATTCCACTAGAATGTTAATGCTTTAAAGTTTCAACTGTACCTCAGAGACGGGTATATTTGACACATGAATTTTGTTGTACTACAAGGACTGGCCCACAAAGTATGAAGCCTGGGGAATTTTGATTCTTTGATTTATCTGCACTTTTATAGATCATCCTCATAGTATTTGAGAGTGATGGGCAATTCAGGATACATCTATGCACGCTATGGTTTATGCAGTGACTTGAACAACTCCCTTGAGACAGAGCGTAAATAATATTTCTTGCCCATGCAGAAATAATCGGGCTTTTCCTATGCTGCCCCAAAAAGTCAGGTGGGCAGCAAAAAAAAAAAAAACTGTAAAAGAGCTGCAAGATGTAGGAAGTGGATGAAACCTGGACTTCTTACTTCATTTTATTACGCATTTACTGTGGCTGAGGTTTTGTCATTTGACCAAGAGGGTAACAAATGTAAGAAAGGAAGGTCAAATCTATAGGGCTAATCTTGAGAGGGTGCATTCCAGTACTCATTCCTCTCCTAAGGCCATCCTTTAATGCACAGTCTACTTACTTACATCTCTGGGAACTCAAGGGAAAGTCACTGTAATATTGCTGATAGTCAGCAAGGAAACACAGAAATATTTTGCTCTGCTTACATTGGTAATAACAGTGAAAAATCAAATAGGATTTAATAAGGACATTTTGCCATGGTTAGCAAGTTCAACAGCTGGCATGCAAAGACATCAAGAGTAGGTCTGTGGAGGATAAGGTATCATCCTGCCATAAGCACTGTTCTGTGCCCTTCTTACATTGTCACACCTGTAGCTCTCTCAACTTTGCAGAAAGGTTACAATTGATTTATTCAGGCCTAAGAGGAGAATTAGACCCACATTTTGAAAATAATGGTACTTGATCGTAATGTCACTTCAGACTATGCACATTCCCTTACTGGTGCCAATTATTAATAAGTGATTTAAAAAAAAAAAAAAAAAAAAAAAAAAGAGCAGTTCAGAGCTGAAAAGCCTCTGTGCTGATAAAGCAGCACACAGAAAAATAGGAGGTTACCCCTTACCTCTATCTCCAGTTCTCAGAGGGTTTCCTATGATGGCGCCATGTGGTCGCAAAACATCATTCACAATGAAAATCAAGGTCTCAGGGAGTTGAACAGAAACTTATCTTACTGAATCTGCAGAATTAGTTTTTCATTACTATATTGAAAATTCCATCCTATTCACAGAAATAATCCCTTACTGTAAAAAATACAAGGTTGATTCTTGATACAAAGAAACTAAGGATATCATTGCTTACATTCATTTTCTACTGCATTCTCCCGTGGCTTTCACTAAGCCACCTCTTTTTAGAACTGGAGTAAAAGAGAGCAGCATCCATCTCTCCGTACTTTTCCATGAAAACACCACACAAGGTTCTGGTCTCACAAGGTGCTAAGAACAGCATATAATGGTGGAAGCCATCATCAGATGTAGATAAACATCCTCAGTGTCACTGACCTCAGAGCAATTCCTGTGCTAAAAAAAAAAAAAAAAGAAAAAGGAGCAGTGGGAGCTCATATTCTCACCCAGTGCTAAAAATTTTTAAGAATCAAATATTATCTTTATATCTGGCATCAGTTTCAGCTTACTCACATTACTGAAAGTTGTGTATTCCTCAACTGAATTCCAAATTTTCATTTTTAATTTCTAAAATTCATTGAAAAATTGAAATGCCCTTTCCCATTTCATGAGTACCAGAATTTCCCAATCACGTAACAATCCTTTAAAATAAAATAAATATTTTAAAATAAAATAAAATAATACATAGTAACAATAATAAAAAAAATAGGCAAACAAGCCAGATCAAATCTATTAGTATCTAGCATGAGAATATCTGTCCATTAAAGCTCAGTCTTCTTATCTGACCACAATCAAATAAACAAGACAGCCAAATGCCTCTAGGGCAAGGGCTCTAAGGAGTAGAGGAATGTCTGCAGAGTCTGGAGCTGAAAGGCTGCCATTCTGCTAAGGATGTCAATCATCCCTTAGTCGTTCACAGATGCTGGAAGAGAAGAAAATGCTCTGTTTCACACAGATGAACGTTAGTCCAAAGTAAAATTGTGGCTGGAGGATTTTCCTTTTTTTTTTTTTTTTTTTTTTTGATAACACAAATGAGCATTCTACTAGAAGTTCAACGGGGAGAGACAAAAAAAGGCTGTATGTTTATTTGAAACAAGTTTTCTGCCTTGAAAAAACAAATCCCTTTCCCTTTGGAGCCAATCTTTTTCAATTTAAGTTTAGTGAAAATTTTCAGTGGATGTATATCTCTATATATTCAAAAGAGTTCTGCCTGTGCCCTGGTAAAGCTGACCTAGAGGGTCTTGCAGCAGGGAGAAGCCTCTACTTTTTTTTTTTTTTTTTTTTTTTTTTTTTTTCCAAACAACTATTCCTTAATTTCCAATGTTTTCATATAAACAATATTCACTTGTCTGTCTGTTACATTTATCTTTTTGGTCTGATGACTATTGCATTAAAGCATCGTCTCCTTGATTCTGAAAAATAAGAGGTGTTTCCTTCAGCTATGAATTTTGCTTTGATCATTTCAACCTCCAGGAAAATAAAACTATTGTGCATTTGTCAATATTAAAGTTTATTTAACAGACAATCTGTTTGGCTAGTATAAAATTTATACAAAAATTATTTTATCAATCAACACGTTGGATGGTCTCATTGTTTTGGTGGTATTACTATCAGATCACACATCTTTTGCATCCTCTTTCTTACTGCACTTCAGATTAATCTAAAATTCTTAGCTTGCTTTTCTTTACTTACAACTCTTACAGCATAGCCAGACACATGCACTGGTTTCATTTAGCTGTATAATTACTGATCTTGTTTGCAAATGTTGCTAAATATATGATTAGGCATAAACTGCAGCAGTCTACTCAATACATTCAGACAAATTTTATTATTGCATTCCTTATCTCAAATACTCACAGATGAAAACTCTACTTACCCAGTTCACAGTTGTCTACTTTTTCTGCAAGCTTTTTATGTCAGACTTCCAGTGCTGAAAGCAAAAAACCATTCATGCCAATGAAGCTAAAGGTTGTACCTACAACATATCCTGGGCAGTTTGTCACCAAGCACACATACAGTCCATAAAGCATGAACACATATGTCTGATATGTTCAGATTTTACTTATGGTTTCATATATCAGTTTTAAAGCATGGGTGGAGATCAGCTGAATGTTGTGGACGAGTCATTTGTTATTCAGAAGGAAACATGGGCCATGCTCTGCATTGATTCACTTCAGGGCAGAACACTTTATCTCAGCTCCAATGTACTCATCAGCAGTGGTAGAATATGGCCCCAGGTAGTCTCTAGGTTTACACTGGACTTGATGTTTTGCAACATTAGCTCCCCTCCCAATCTAAAGGTACCTACATCATGAAGACTAATTCTTTGGACTTCCATCCATGGGTGCTAAGGAAGACATCAACTGAGTGCATACAGTGTGGCGTAGACCTCATATCAAATGGCTATAGTGGAAGGAGAGAAGAGGAAAATTGCAAAAGTTGTATAGTTTCATCTCTAGTAAATCTGTCTTTTCTCTCATCTGAACAACTGGAAGTTTCTTAGCCAATAAATCACCTGCTTTGACACTTGTATCAACATAGTAGTTCAGTAAACTGAGATACAAATATCAGGTCTCCTGCCTCAGATTTCTGAAAGCAAGCAGGAATTAAATAAACATTGAAAAAAGTCTTCATCCATTTTAGTTTTGAAGTTTACTTATTTTTCTTTACATTTAAAAACAAAACAAAACAAAACAAAACAAAACAAAACAAAACAAAACAAAACAAAACAAAACAAAAACAAAACAAAACAAAAACAAAACAAAACAAACAAACAAAAAAACCCAAGTAGACAGCATAGTTGATTTACCAGTTAGAATATTGGCCAGGGATAGTGTTCACTGGTATGAGATCCATTTCACACCAAAGGTTATGATCTTCACTTCTATTTCATAAGAAATGACCCGGATGCATTTTAGTGTCAGTGGACCGAAACAAGAACTTTCAGGGACACTTCTCTAGGGAGCTCCTGGGACTTCAGAGGAAGAGATCATCTCTTCATAAAATGAGCCAGGTTAAATACATTCAGGAAATCTCTTTATAAAGCAAACATATAAGGAAGCCTAGGTGGTTAGTTCAACATCGAAACATAGAAACATTTAGGTTGAAAAAGACCATTAAGATCAACCAAGTACAACTGTAAACCTAACAGTGCCAAGTCCACCATTAATCCATGTCCCTAAGTGCCACATCTACAATTTTTTTAAATGCCTCTAGGAATGCTGACTCAATATTACTTCTCTGGGCAGCCTGTTCTAATGTTTGATAATTTCTTTGGTGAAGAAAGTTTTTCTAATATCCAATCTAAACCTCCTCTCGTCCAACTTGAGGCCATTTCCTCTCATCCTATCACTTGTTACTTGGGCAGAGACTGATCCTCACCTCGTTACAGCCTCCTTTCAGGCAGTTGCAGAAAGCGATAAGGTCTCTCCTGAGCCTCCTTTTCTCCAGGCTAAACAATCCCAGTTCCCTTAGCCAACCCCTCATTAGATTTGTGCTCCTGACCCTTCGCCAGCTTTGTTGTCCTTCTCTGGACATACTCCAGCACTTAAATGTCTTTGTTGTAGTGAGGGGCCCAAAACCAAACACAAGATTCAAGGTGTGGCCTCACCAGTGCTGAGTACAGGCAGACAATCCCTGCCCTAGTCCTTCTGGCCACACTATTTCTGATACCAGCCAGGATGCCATTGGCCTTCTTGACCACCTGGACATGCTGTCAGCTCATATTCAGCTGGCTGTTGACCAACACCTCCACAGGTCATTTTCCTCTGGGCAGTTTTCCAGCTACTCTGCCCCAAGCCTGTAGCATTGCATGGGATTGTTGTGACCCAGGTGTAGGACCCGGCACTGAGCCTTGTTGAACCTCACACAATTGGTCTCAGCCCATCAATCCAGCCTGTCCAGATCCCTCTGTAGACCTTTCTTACCCTCAAGCAGATCAACACTCCCACCCAATTCGGTGTCATCTGAAAATTTACTGAGGGTGCATTTGGCCCCCTCATCCAGATCACTGATAAAGACATTAAGCAGAACTGGTCCCAATACTGAGCACTGGGGAAACACCACTTGTGACCGGCCACCAACTGGATTTAAATCCATTCACCACCACTCTTTAGGCCTGGTAATCCAGACAGTTTTTTTTGCCCAGTGAAGAGTATGCCTGTCCAACATAATGAGCTAGGTAAGTGTATTATCTAAACTTAGGTGGGACAAATGCTACCTCTTGTCATTATGCCTTCATTCTAAAACCACTATTAATTTATTAAGTCCAAATAGTATGGACATAAGATAGTCAGCACCATTTCTCTTGTGGTCCAAGACTTAATTCCAGCATATCTGTTTTCTAAATAACATTATAGGCATACCAACACAAGACCACTTGACCAAGAACTAAATACTTTTCAATGAAACTGGTAAACTAAAATTATCAAGCTTTGCTCTATTGTGACCACTGTTTAGAATAATTAAATCCTATGCCTTCTGGAGTGTTGGGCTTGTCATGGAAGAGAAGTCAGACAAATCAGCTGTTTTTAATGTAAAAACAATTATTACTTATTGAGGCTGCTGAACAAAGATTACTCAGTAGCAATGTGGTTAACACACAGTCTATTTTGACACAACCTGTAATGTTTAAATGTAAGTATGCAATATTCCATATCCTGTCTTGTTTTGTTAAATCATAGAAAGAATGGCTGATGAACAGATTTTTATGCTGTACATCTCCTGTTCAAAAAATTTGTCTCAAATAAAGGCTATGATTTCATATTCCCAGTAGTTCAGTCTCCAATACTTAACAAACTTTGCAATAATTTGGAATGTTTGTCACTTATATTTCTGTAAACTGTGTTTAACGATTCTATTATTGATATTTACATGTTGCATTTGAGTAAACACATATTTATATATGCATATATGCATACATTTATATCATATATATATGTGTATATGCATATATAACCATAAGGGAACTGGAGACTGTTGTGATGGGTGTATTTAGAAGACTGATCTATCAAGTCAGTTTAAACTTTAAAACAGAACTATATTAGTTTGATGTTCATTAAGAATACATATTATTTTAATGGTTTATTCATTTTCCTTAACTATTACCACTGGATGTTCAACATAGTGCTTAACAATCAATCCTAAATTAAGTATGAGTACACAGTGCCATGGAGCTCATGCCGTGCTGTTAGTGATGATTACTATAGTCCTTCATGGTCTTAATAGATGAGGTTGAAGTGATCAGGTTCTCTTACATGTGTTCCCCACAACCACATATGAAATCTCTTCCTTTTATAAAGTGTTTGCGTTTCTAGACTGTGCCTAGTTCTCGGCCTCCAGCTATTGACTACTTGTTGTTCAAAGATAGGAGGGGGAGTGCTACACTCACAGGCTGAGGCAGACGCCTTGTCCTACTGTTTGTCTGGGATATTTTTTGACCCTCTCTGACCTGCTGCTTCCTTTCCTTCAGTGAAAGCAGTCTTTTCACAGATCTTGTGGTTGTGCTGCTTCAGTGATCAATAATTGCCCATCACTGAGTTATTTGCAGTTCTGGGTCTTCTGTTTTAAACCTGTGCCCATACATTCAAGACCTTTGCTTCTATCTTACATTTAAACTGACATGATAACAGAGAAGATCCGGTATCACGCTCAGGTTCACACAAGTTCTTGTAGCAAGTTGATAACAAGTCCAAGAGGCCAGGGCTGGGATCTAGCACTGTTAGCAGAAGGCTTATGTTCTATTCCTAGCACTGGTTATATTATTTTTATGGGCCATAAGGTAGAAAAATATTTATACATTTATGACATATTAGTTTATGTTTGGTTTCAAAACAAACTAATATTAAAATCTGTTCAGTGTGTTTCTGCTTTCATGGGTGCAGCAGGTCTCTGTTCATCCAATGTATTTTCAAATTGTAAAACAACCACTTTCCCATGACACACAGAAGACCCACTGGTGCTGACTTCTCATCAGATTCAATGAGGAACAGGCTGAAGGGAAATCTGGGCTAGTAGTTTTAACCCAGGATGTGACTGACCAATGATGCTCTTCCAGTTACTGCTGCCATTTTTCCAGGGACTTTTACACATTTCCCTCCTTGGATTATATCTCAGGGAAGGCCTGGGATGATGATCTTTACAAAAAAAGAGCTACAATAAAAAATACTAACAAGAATGCTTTTACAACAGCCACTCATCACTGCAAGGCTTGTTTATAAGCCCTTTCTTCACCTATAAGCAGTACAATGGTTATGGCCAGCTGAACTCCTGCTGTGAAGCAGGAGTTAAGAAGGAAATCAAATATCTTGCATGGGGTGAGAAAATAACAAGGACCTTTGTTCTTATCAGGCTGACATAAGGTCACAGAATACAGTGAAACAGGGTGGTCTAATTTAAAAAAACATATGCAAAATAAAATGAAACAACATTATTAGACCTTAACATAATTAATGTAAAATTGCTCATCAGTTTCTGTTTTTACTTTAGGTAAGTGTCACACATTTGTATGCTGGGCTTGTTTTTGAAGATAAGAGGCCTTAATTTTAGGTCTACCTGATACATCTTTTTCAAGCTTGATTCTGAAGGCTCTTATCTCTTCTCTAACCTGGAGAGAAGCTGCTTTATTCACTTTTTTATATGAGTGGAAACAGTTCCAGGAGAAAAATGGAGACCTGCTGAAAGGACTCAGGTGTCTGCCAAAGGTTTTTTCAGTTCACTTTCAGAGAGAAAAAAATGTCCCTTTCAGAAAATATTAATATGTTTTGCCCCACACCAAATTAATTCTTCTAAAAGCAGAGGAGTGATATAAGAAATGTCCCCATAAACTAGTGTCTTGAATTCTCCTACTTGAGCACAAGTTAGAAAAAATTAGATGGGATTTGTTTCTTTAACCTCAGAGGAAAATATAATCCATATTATATTCTTATTATATCACCCAAACAACAAAATTCTGTCAACATCATGGTCTATAAATAATTGTTAAAATATCAAAATCCAGATTCTGAACCCACATCTCTCATACCACAGTACTTACCTTAACCACAAATCTTTATGTTAAAATAAAATTTTCTCATGGAAGATCTTTTCAAACTACTATAGCCTAGTGCAAAAAGATAGACTTAATGAGTGTGTGTTTTCTGACCAGACCTATACAGATGAAAATGTCCCAGTCATCTGCAATATTTATACACAAAGTTTGTAGTGTTTTAATGGAGAAGGTCTTCATGAGACTCTCTAAAATAGTGACAAAGTAGTACAGGGTTTGGGAAGGAGAGAGGGGAGAACAGGAGAACAGAAATTAGGTTTTGTTCCTGTTCCTCCAGTCAGATAATATTGGGTGCAAGGTGTCAGGCAAGTGTCTGAAGTTCAAGATAAAAACCCAGTTAGCTCTCCAGACTCATAAAAATTTTCAATGTTATTTGCACAAAGCTGAAGAAGTTTTTGTGAGTGTGGTTTGGAGTGAGCAGAATGTACATTTCATTATTTTATTTGTCATGAGGCTATGTCTTTCTCAGTTCTCTTTTCTTATATTGAGAAGATTTGGGTTTGTTGTTCGTTTATTCATTTATTCATTCATTCATTTATTTATTTATGTATGTATGTATGTATGTATTTATTTATTTATTTATTTATTTATTTATTTATCTATTTATTTATTTATTTATTTATTTATTTTATTTTCCCTGCACAATTGTAAGACATATGAACTTTTGCTAAAGTTGAACAAACTGTGTTTTTAAATACTCTACTAATATTTACTTGAATTTTAAAAACAAGTTCTCAGTGACTAGGTTAGCCCCCACCCTGTGTTTGCTTTCTGCAGTTATTTTAGTTAATGAGTTTGCTGGCTGGGATGTTCCTGGGAACAGCTAATTTTAGACAACTATTAAAAAATACTAACAGAAGGTGAATTTCACAAAATGTTGCTATTTGCAATGGAAGTCTGGTTTTAAGAGTTGTGGTTTGCTCATCCAATCAGAAAAACATATCATATGATTTATATGTCTGCTCACACCATCTTGAATTTCAGATTTTAAATTTTATGTACTTACAACCATCTGCTCACAAGCTAAATTCACACCATGGTTTTATCAGAGAAAATACATATATTTAGCAAACAGTTTTGAATACCTGATGAAGTGAGGGAAAATGCCATCTGATTGTAGAATTTCTTCTGCAGGACTCAGAGGTCACCTTCATTTTTCTGCTTTCTCAGTCTGCCATGTAATATTTTGATGATTTCTCTTAGTTTGGTCTTGATAGCTTCATTTTTCCCATAGGACTCAGTTTGAAGTTCCTGGATGACTACAGTTTCACTTTCAAGGATGCTAGATTTTCCCTAGTTTCCATAATTTGTTGTCCAAATGATTAATCGTTGCCTTTAGCTACAGCCAGTTCTGGAAGTAGCCTGAATTTGATGTTAAGGGAAAGAGTAAATATTTAGGTGTTAAACATTCTGGAGGACTGTTTCATGCAGGCTCAAGGCTTTGCAGCAATCCAGGAGGACCACCCAGTTTCCAACCACTCCTGCAGCAGGGTGAGGAGAGGAAGGTCAGGAGAACAAACACAGGGCAAAAAGATGCTGGGTACCTTTGGTGCTCCTCTGATTGTCCATGGGGGGAGAGGAGTACCTGAAACAGCAGAAGAGGCTGCTGAGGAGAACCACTACCACTCCCCATGTGTGTCACACAGACATTTTCTGCAGCTTGGGCATGGTGACACCAATGGTGACTCAGCTGCTTTTCTCTTCACCTTGTCTCATCCTTCCCTGCAGTCTGCTCTGCTAAGTAGGTAGCTATTTGGTTTGTGCCTATCAAAAGCCCTAGCTCCAAACAGAGGTATTCTTTTCCAGGTGCTTATGGGATTTATGGCAAAACATGGAGAAAAACTATCATCAGCTGCATTGTTAACATTTTAAATATAATTTCTGATATACCTATCAGGGTGTATTGTGAAATGTCTCAGGATCCTGACCTTCTACCTGTTCAGATCACAATCTTGATGAAGTACTTCAGCTCTGCTATCCAGTGTGCATACCTATGTTTACTTTGTGAATGAAGAAGGTCTGAGAAAAAGGAAGTGGTTTGAATCCTTTACATATATATAATGTAAACATAGCTATAGACAATGTGAATCTATCAGCAACTTCAAAGTTACAATGCCAGTGAGATGAGTTTACAGAAGGTACCCTTTCTAAAACATGATTTCTAAGGTTCTGCTAAAGTTGAGACTTACAGAAAGCCTTGAACCTGGTTGTATTTGATATTATGAAGAAACTCCAGGGTAGAAGAAGCAGTGTAAGGAAGGGGAAAATATAGAAGACAGGGAAAAGAAAACTGTTGCCAGAGAATATGGAAGGAAAGAGTGAAATTCTCACCTTATTTTTGTGTTTGTGTTGCAATTGTCTAGCCTCAGAGAGGAGAGGGTAGAGGAATCCTGACAGCTCTAAATATCATAAAATTCCTAATGCAAGTTTCCAAAGAACACCTGGAAAAGTTGGGGGAATAAAAAACTGAAGAATGAGTGTAGAAAAGCTCCTTGTAGCTTACTGAAAGCCATTTATTATCAATGAGAGGGACATACAGACACAGACAGAAGTATTGAGAAGTACCCAACTCTCTCTTTTCCACACAGAAAGAGGCAAAGAATCACCTGTACCTACAGATGATCAGATATCTCCCAGCCCTTATTTTGCACAAATATCCCATAATATTTAGAATTTTTTTTCCTCTTCACAGAAGTCCAGAAGCACTCCTCTCTCAGATGCAGATGTACAGAAACATCCACACTAGTAGAGAAAGACATGCACACAATAACAGGTTCACTGAAATACTCCCACCCAAGCTTACAAACACTGCACCATACAGATAGAAGTATGGCTCATTGGACACAGGCATCTATGGCAAGCTATTTCCAGCTACCGAAATATTCAGAGCTCACATTATATAGATGTCACCACTTTCTGAATTTGCAAGAGGAGTCCAATACCACAACACACATATTAGGATGGTTGGTCACAACACTGGATGGCCATGAGGCCAGGGAGAGGGTGTGCTACGGCACTCAGTTGCATAATCCCTGTGGGATATGCACTGAGAGAGCATCCTGGTTTTACCATTGAGATAGAGTTCCTCACATTTAATCCCTCCAGATGTAAAGGATGTAGACAAGGAGCACAAACAAGGAAGATTTATGGTGCTCAAATTTAGTTTTAACTCCCAACAACTCTGGTCTTCCTTTTGAATTCTCTGCCAGAAAAGCAGTTTGTATGTCATGGCTAAAAAATGTTAACATGATGTCTACAGTGTGTTGTAAGAATGTGGTTCAGGGAACTCAAGTCCAGTGCAGTTATGGGGTATTTCAGATCAGCATCCTTTATGAACTTGCCAAGTCTTTAAACAGCCTAGCTGAAGTAACTTTTAACTGAGTTTGTCCTTGTCTGTGCTTTCTGCAGAGCTTGTTCGCAGCTGCCACATTTCAGAAGATTGTAAAAGGGAACAGTGAAGATTTCTGTCCCATTTTGGTACAGTAAGCAAAACTGTTCCTTTTCTTCCCATAAATTTAAACACCATCTTTACCCATAGTCCAGCAAAACCTTTGTCTGTATTTTAAGTTTGATTTGAGACAGGAAAATCTGGAAAATATTAAATTGTTTGACTAGAAGATGAAAAGTTCAGATATTTGCACTTCTGAAATGATCACATCATTAAATATAAACAAAATTCATTTATAGCCTGTATCTGCTGTTTTAAATAACTCTTCACCTGGGCTGCATGATGTTTTCCCTATTGTATGGTTAGGAGGTCTGATAAATTAACAGCCATGCACAACATAAGAATGGAGATTGGTAGCAGATGTGCAATTTTAATCTGACTTTATCTGTGTCACATACCTTAACTGCAAGAAAGTCCTTCTTTGCTGTCTAACAAGAAGCATACATATGGTAATAAACCATGCCAGGATGTTCTGGCAGCATTTGAACAGTCTCTTCCCACAAACATTTGTCACATGGCTTTTCTTTGTTTTAGGGGTATGATCACATATAGATCAAGGTGAAAGAGTGTGACGCTTCACAAAGAGACACACTAGTACTGCCCAAAGAAAGATACGCTGTAATTCAGAGGACTTTAATTCTGCTCCTGGTTCTGCTGCTGAGCTGGGAAAGTCACTTCACATCAGACCACCGATCTCCGCTTCCCACAGAAAGCTTAAGCTCCACTGATGGCAAGTATTATTGTCAGATCTATTTAAGATTGATGTCATTACTTAAGCAAAAGCCTTTTCCTCATCAAAGGGGTGGTAATGTCATTTTACAGCAAACTTTACCACTTTACAGGTTATAACCCTTTCTGCTGAAACCACTTCTGCACAGCACCATGCTGTGTGCTCTGAGCACATGGCACACTGCTCCACCATCCTCATGGGGCAGTGGTGGTGATAGAAACATTACAGCACACTCCTGGCCTGGGGGGTGATTCCAGTGTTCCTGCCATTTTATGTCATTTCCTGTATTCCCAGAGCTAATGATTTACACTGTACAGAGAGTGTGAATAAACCCTGGGGTTTTGTATCCAGAGAAAGAGTAGCGTAGCACATCCGGGGAAAAGAGGCGACTTTAACCATGGTAAAAGGGGATGCAGTCTGTCCTTCTACCAGAGGAGCAGCAATCTATGACACAAGGCAGGTGAGACACTGAAGCTTGAAGACATATGATTCCATCCCTCACCCCTTGCTTGGTCTCCCACAGGTGTCAGGATAAATTCAGAGAACATGAGCTAGACATGATTGTAAATAGAATAAACTCTAAGAGAAACACACTGCAATAGCTCAGGGCAGCCTCTCCTTTGTGAGTGATGTATAGGGGTGTTCACAATTGTAGCTTAAAGGATAACTGTCTTCTTAGGTCATTCAGAAAGTATATGAATGTGTGAGGGGATCAGGTCCTCACTACAGTCTCACAGGATGTAGGGGAGATCCATAGGAACCATAACAATTTGGAAGTCACATAAAGATTTTGGATTTCTGATCCCTCATTTGTTGGATTCGTTTTCTGGCACTCCCAGATTAATCTTTAAAACTGACAGATATGGATAAGATGATGGAGCCATTGAAAACCATAGATTTGCTGTTGCAATCAAGGAGAAGAGCCCTTAGAGATGGTCTGGGTGAAGAAACCATGACAAAGTGTTCAGATACAGCTGTGCATTAAGGCATAAATGTACATAAAACAAAGCATCTCAGGAAGCATAAGTACCAAGGACTCAATTAAATCATTACAATAAACTTCAGACACTCAAAGCCTTATCAAAAAGAAGTTTTCTTTTAAGAAAGAATTTTTTGCACAGGCTTTGATCCTACCTTCAAAGGAATTGGGACAGTGAGAGTTGACCATATGCTGACATTTATGGTCTCTGGGTCTTGGAGCAGCTGAGAAGCCCCACATGGATCATATCCTAATTGTTTTCATATCTATAGGACATTCTTTGCATTGATTGTGAACTCAGTGAATGCACAGGCAATTCAATACTGAGGGTAACCTGATTTTATACACCACAGGATGGCCAGAAAATAACCAGCCAAACTGCAGCTCTCTGTTCAGCCAAATTCTCCCTGCACCATGACACTCTCTATAGAACTTACCTCTTGCTAAAATATTTTTCCATCTAGACATGTGCAATTCCCATGTGCAAGTCCCAAAGCTGTCAAAATGTGCCAGGCACATCAATGCTGAGCTGATCAGTCGGGAGAGCCAATTACAAAGGTCAGTTTTCTTATTTCATACCTAACGCTGCTGATGTGGCTGATCAGTTCAAGGATACTTGCAGAAAAAAAACAGAGAAGAATGGCTTCTTGGGGAATTCAAGACCTGACATGTAGACAGACAATTGTCCAGATAAAGCAAGCAAGTCTGTTAGTACTTGGGTTGTAGTGTACAAGTTGCTTTATAGTTTCTTAAATAAAATATTAAAACCCATCAATTTGGGATTTTTTGTGATTTTGGAGTTTTGGGTCTTGAGTTTTGTTGTTGTTGTTATTGTTTGTTTATTTGTTTTTGTGAATTAACCTAAAGATGTTATTATATAAAGCTCTTTAGGGCTCCTATAGATTAGATACATTAATTCAACCTCCACTGCTAGTGTGGGATATTACTATGAAACAAGGAGGTAACAGAGTGCAGGTGTAGGATTCCACAGAAGTAATCAGGAAGGAGATTCAGAAAAGAAGTCTGGATATAAAGTTCCCATCACATTACCTGGATCTCCCTACACTTTACCAGCCATGTTGTGCAAAGGAGATGGACGAGCTGTTCATCGGTTTTCTAACAGGAACACAACAAGCACAGTCCGTCACTAACTCCAGATGCGGGACTGAAGTGTTGCAGGAGTTCCCTCTTATTTCAATAGTCCTACAGGAGTAGTCAAAGTTTTGGCTCAGCTGATATCCTCAGGCCCATTCAAACTAACAGCTAAGTGTTTTTATAACCCAAGCACAGTAATATGCTCTCAGGTTTGCTGCAGTGCTCTTATCACTTATCCAGCTCTTTAGCTGTCATTGCAATTTACTGTGAAAATCTGGGAGGTGCAAATCTTATTCTTGATTTTTACTCAAAATAGTGACTTTCTGTTCCATTCTGAGAAACACTAGATGTACATTTTATATGCAAAGTTTTCATGGCATATATAAGGTCTAGAATAGATTTCATGGCTCAGGGTTCAGTGAAGGTGACAGTAAAGAGAATAAAAAATTAAAAATACAAATAAAAAGATAGATATTTAAACTTTGGCATAGTGAAAATCTCTCCTCTTACATACAATTTTATTTTATATTCTTGTTTCCTCCTTTTCTGTACTTACACTTCACTAATTTGCACAGTGCAAATATGTAGTAAAATGTCCAGCTCTTAATATATTTTCCCTTGGGGAGATGACAAATAAATGCATAAATTAACATATTGTGAATATCTGTCTCAGGGTTTTAACAGAACTTTTGAAAACTAACAAGCTGGAGTTTTTCAAGTCATCTCTGTATAATTTGTAGGAGATTATGAACATTACTCTATGTGTGTGTGTGTGTGTGTGCCATAACATTTTTTTCAATCTTCTGCAACAAGATTATGCCTTTGAAAGGTTTGTGGAGATGGGTGGGGAGTTTCACAGATTCTTTTTTTTTTTGGTCTTTTTTTAATAACTCCAGATCCAAAAGGAAGACCTTATGAATTTAAAATTGACCATTAATCAAGATTACTGGATCTTTCCCCTTCCCAATAAGTGTGAGGATAATTTCATCAGGGTCCCAGAAAGAATAAATTTTGAAAGGTATTTGAGCACCTGTTTCATGTAGATGTCATATTTTAATTTTAAAAACTAGCCACTGCATCAAACACAGTTTCTGGAAGATTCTCATCACTATGTCAGTTAATTTGGAAATGGCATATTGTGGAAATCCACACACAAATTCTTAGACACAGTACATGAATACATATTCACACCATGAATAACTGTGAACACAGATGGACACAAACATGTATTTAAAATGTTTCTTCTTAAGCAGTGGACAGTTGCATATTGTCTTAGTAAAGTGAAGTGAAATACTTGTTCTGAAATTCAAGGCCAGGAAAAGAATAAGATGTGCAATGAGATTTTGTGTTTAACAGAAAACTTGGAAACCTTCAGCTAACTTAGTTCATGTGTGAGACATGGTCTAATGCTGAGCGCTGGTACATTACTTGAACTCTTTTGCTACCATAAAGTAACACCACTAAATCATGATCCCTCACTGAGATGTCAGTGTTACATGGGATGAATTTGGTCCTCAGTACAAAGCAATCTGTATAATCATCCTCTAGTTCACTTTACACTAGTTTTCCATATAAACACTTCTCTTTGGTTTTGGACTCATATTTAAATATTTGAGTCTTCAATCTCATTTTAACCCTTTAAAAGCAAACAAAAAAACAAGCAAATAAACCTAAATCCTGTCAGTGATCTCAGTTTCTATAATTAAAACCAAAACAATATAAAAATAAAAAAATCCAAAACATTAATTTTTGTCATTTATTTGCCTTTAAACTAAAAGTGCACCCAGAGATAGTTTGCATCTGATCACTAGGAAAGTAGGGAAAACATGTTTTCTCCACTTGACCTTAAAGGCCTTGGTACCTCAATTGAGAAATTTTAATTTTCTTCCAATTTTTTCATTCGTTCCCTCTTTTAATTGTATTTTCCCAACCTTTAATATTATTGAAAAGACTTGAAGACATTTTTTGACATCCGCACTCTTACAGCTATTCTTTTAGCCATTGAAATTATAAACTGGAGGGAAAAAAAAAAAAAACAATTAAAGAAATCCCAAGCTCCAGATTCTCACTGACATTGAGACACAAGCTATGCTACCAAGCCATATACCATACAATTCATGAAAGGTCTAGGCAATACTGTACAGAGAAGGTCAGGATGGGTTTATATGGAAGAAGTTAATTACAAATGAGAGAAGCCCTTAGAGTGTCTGTAACTTTGGAGGATTTTCTGTTCCCTTGTCAGAGAGTTTAACAGAGTTTTCTGCCTTCGCTTGTCTTATCACATTATTTGAAGATGTATTATAGTCATGCTCTGAAAATCAGTACTTAACTCCTGCAAATCTCAGCCTAATGATAGAGTTTCTTTGCTATTGTCCTCAGATAACCAGGTACCTACCTTCATTCTTCATGTAGCTTAGTTGTCTCCAGCAGGTACTTCACATGTGTGAATACTCAGAAACTGCCTGAATTTTTATCCATGTACAACATCTCTCTTGCAGCTGCCATCAAAGAAAAAGCATGAAGCTTTGCTCAGGGAGACAATCATGTTTTACCATCAACACTTCAAATTAGTGTTCTCAGGTTTCTCTGTTCTTGCTCAGCTGGCATGGATGATATGAAGGCTCTTCTACTGCCTCCTGAT